>NW_020447420.1:250504-428004 GCF_003343035.1 Apteryx rowi | reverse complement strand
AAATCTAGAAGAAAAGAGGTTCTAGTGTTCTGAAAGCTACTTCAGAGTGAAACCAAGATAGTGTAAATGGTAAATATATGAAGTATTTGATACTCACTTCTGAAGCATTTGATAATCTCAGCTTGTATAGAGTTATCATATTTCATCATACACAGAGTCCTTTTAAGTGAAAGCCTAATAAAACTTAAAGTAGGATAGTTACAAATATTTTGCTTGTGCAGTGACCCCTATTGACTAGGTAGTGGTAAAGTAACAGCCTGACTGGCAATCTCTGTATGGAGCAGGCAAGCAGCCCGTGCAGCGTGCAAGGAGGTCACCTTGTCCCTGGGTGCGCGTTACAGAGCTGCTGTTTCACTGGAGCCTTCTGGAGACAACTTAAGCCATGGGGACAAAGCTTTGGTTCAAGGCCCAAGAAACAGTGGATAGGAAAATCAGAAACAAGGACTAAGCCATAGGCTTTGGCTTTAGATCAGAATGTTTTCTGAATTTAGGGCATTCTTCTAGAACAGAACTATATCCTTTAATATATGAAACGGAAGGAAATACATATTCCTGATAACTACTGTTTTTACAAGACCTTTTAATATATGAAAGTGAAGGAAATATGTATTCCTGATTCGTTGCCTCATTATATCATTCTTGGCATATGTTATTAGTTGTTTGGGTTTTTTTACTGATCTTTTCTTTAGTCCAGACAGGTGAGAAGTCATTTTTTCCTGTGTATTTCTACTTGTGCCTTTCGTATGCTTCTCTAGTATCATTTTAATTAGTATAAAAAATGCAGAAACCTTTTCAAATCTAGTGTCCTTATGTATGTAATAGTGCGTACTATTCTTGTTCTAAGTGTGTTACAAGGCATTTGTGCTAGATAGAATTGCAAAACTTGAGAAATGCATGGCAAAGGTGATTTGCATCTTAATAGAACCTTGGGCATAATCTGTTTATTCAAGCTCCGTTTTAAAGTTTGAATTTACCATATCTAAGGATTATAGTATTAAAGTTTTTCTAGGACAAGAGAGTTCAGATAGAGAATATATTTAATAGCATGCTAGAGTAGCTGCTTTTAGTAGTCCTTCTGGTACTGAACAGAGTTTCATATAACATTGTAACATTCTAGCTTTGTTTATTATTTTGTATGTTTGTTTTACCACTAGTAGGCCACTGGGTGCAGAGATCATTGTAGTGGATTTGTGCAGAGCAAGACAGTAAGCCAGTCTTTGTAAGTGCCTTTGAAAAAGATAAGTCCTGAAGTCTAAGGCATGCTGAGTGAGAGAGTAATCAAATTTTTGTCCTATTGTTTAAACTAAACAGTCTAGACAGGTTCTCCATTGTTCCTGTCCCCAAAATGGCTGTCCGGGGCATCACCGAGAGCAGTACTGGAAAGCTCATCCGGTTCTGACGCCTGGCTTCAGAAACTGCGGTGCAGGGGAGGAGTGGTAAAAGTGCAGAACACAAATAATGGAGCGATATAAGACCTGCCAGTTAATCTTTAGAAGGATCCCAAGAGGTGACTTGATTTTGGCCTGTGGGTACCTGAGATAGTGTCGGACTCTAAAGTCTATTTCTGAAAGCTGTGTCAAAAGCCTGTGTCCAGAAGTTAGACAAATACTGAATAGAAAGGAGGAGTAACTGGATTGAAGTGCAGGTAAAAACGGTTCAAGCCACTTTCTAAGTAATTTGAATTTTCTTTTATATAAAATGTGAATCAATATTGGATGTTGAAGAAATACGGTTTGATTTCACCACAAGTTATTCAGCTAAGTGCAAATATTACTGGGTACAATCGTATGGCCTTTGTTATACAAGAGGTCAGACTAGATGATCATAATGGTCCCTTCTGGCCTTAAAACTCTGTGAATACATGAATAATTTAAAACCTGTCCTGCCAAACCTTATTCGTTGAGGTAGTTGTATTAAAATCCTGTGGGACTAGTCGTGTGAGTAAAGGTTGTGGGATCAGGCCTAGAGTGAGTAATCATTATCACTTTATGTTTAAATTTATTGATAAAAGTATAAAATATTCACATCAGGTAAAGATGGGATTCTTTAAAATGGGAGATGCTTATGCAGTAATATTCCACTTCAGTTCCTTAATTTAGTCATTATCAAAATAATTTAGAAAGTTCTCTTGTTTCAGTCTCCTGAAAATATTCAGTTCTGTTGCGCTGCTATAGTTCCATATAGGAACAATTTAAAAACGTTGTTTAAAAAATCATTATATATAAAAAAGTTTCTTTGTGTTGTTAAAATGATAATAAATTCAAGCTCCTAACAATATGGTAGCTATAGGCCTGTTAAAATTGTTGTCAACTCATCTCAATGCACATAATTATCTTCCTTTTTTTATAATTGATTCCTAATAATCACTTAGTTTTTAAAAGCCGTAATCAAAGGACTTGTTGATGTTTGCATGGACAAGAATACTGGAAAGTACCATCCTCTACAAACATTAGAACTTATTTTGAAACATGATTAAAATAAGTATCAGCAGGTAAATGACATGGACAACGTTGGAGTTATGAATTTACGTCATTATGCCGGAACTCTCAGAAAGTAGTTGGACAATAGCTTAGTTGACTAGAAGTGACTTTTAAATTCAGTTTTGTGAAATAACTTAAAAAACAACTGTATTGCTGAGACCTTTCTACTAAGTGAGCATTGATAATACTTTGTCTTGCAGCTTTTTTTTTTACCTTAATATGTTTTATATTGCTTTTTTGATTTAGCTGTACTGTTCAGCCTGTTGTACAAAGCGAGGAGAACCTTTTGTATTATAGCTCTGAAAGCAGTCATTAAGGCTTCAAAATTTCCTCGGCATGTGGAGGAGGAGATTGTTCTTTGGATTCTTGTTCTTGCAACTTGTCTGCCCATATCCCAGTGTATAGATGCATAAAAAATGTGATAAAGAAGCTAAAACTTCACTGAAGGTGCTGTAACAACAACTAGCAAGCAGGAAACAAAAGTATAATTTTTATTTGCAAAGCATCCTGTGGCATGTAAAAGAGCATCAAAACACACAAAACAGCTTGTGCTTTGTTATTTAAATGACAGTCATCTTGAGTTCTTGCAGCCAGGTGCTGGTGCCTGCGAGTGTGTGAAATGGAGCTCTAGAAGATTGCTGTCCCTCTCTGTTCATGATGATTTCCAAGGTGGCAGGAGATTTTGATGGTTTAAGAAGTCCCTTTGTTGTCAAAGACAGAGCTCAGGGCTTTTTTGGTGGGGGGAAGGGGAAGGTGGCTAGAAATGTGACTTTTTTTGGATTTGATAACTAGACACTCTTGTTATATGTGTACATACTTTGAGGTAGGCATGACCTTTTATTTGCATTTTATTCTGCAATGGTGAACTGTAAAATCACATAATCTGCCTATTTGTCTCTTCCAGAGGAAGAATTTTATATTAAAATGTTGTTTCTCACTCATGATTTGTTACTTCAGCGATCCCACATGTTCATCTGTGGTTTTCTGCACGGTTATCAAGTCCCTCTGCCCTCTACCTTGGACACTACTTCCGCAGCAGCAGGGTGCAAGGCCCTGTACAGTAGTCGGTGTCCCAGCGTGCAAGTGCGCAGGAATGCTCGTGAAAGGATGAGTGCTACATGTCAGGTGTACTGTATTCCTAGGTGCTGTAGCATAGCAAAACAGTAGAATGCATGTTCTGGAAAGTATATATTTTTAAATACCATCTTAGCTGTGAAAGAAGACTACTGTATAAGTGTATGCATAACTGGAGTTTTCAGACTTTTACATTATTTAATTTCTTGATATTGCATTTTCTCACAGCGGTCATCAGGAGGCATTTAATAGCATATTTACTATTGTTAATAGTATAACTTTTGAATAATTTCAAAAATGTATAGCATAAARCATTTAGATTGCATGACAACCATAACTGAATTTCCCAGATTATTTTGCGTTTGTTATTTCTTGTTCTTCTGTTTATTTTTTTAGATAGAGAATGATTGGAGAGTAACCTGAAAGGAAGGGTTTGTTGGTTGATAGATTAACTGATGTTCTCACACACAAATTTTCGCACGTGTCTGAATAGGAACCTAGAGCTGGTGGCCTATTACAAAGAAAAGTTGGAAAAATTATTCTGTGTTAACACGGGGAAGTCTAAGCTAAATTCTTTGTTTTATACTTGGAGAACTTAATATCTAAGCTCAGGTTTTATCATCATTGTATGTATCAGATGTCTTTTCTTCAAATAGTCAATATATTTATAGCTTTCAGATTTTTGATCACTGTTCTATCTAGCATATTCTCATATTTGGAAATCTGAAAGCTGTGAAGATATTGACAATCTTGAAAAAAAGTATCCTCTCATAACCTTAAATTATCTCAGGTGATTACTGACTCTGAATCATCTCCAGAAAGTTTAATATTAGAAAATTTCTTCTTTTCCTGGTGTCGTTAGTGTCCTTATCATACATCATCATTTTCTCCTTCCTCCTCATGTAGATAATTCTTAAAGAGGTATGATGTGAATGAGAATCTAAGAAAGGGGAACTCCTGAATTTTAAGAATTGATTGGCTGTTGCCCCCTTTGGATAGTCATTTAGTTTTGTAATGTGTTTCCTCATCTGCAAAGGGAAGTTAACATATGCTTAACAGAGCTGTTAAGTAACTTCATTAGTGACTGGCTTTAAAGCTCTTACAGAGCTACATATCCTTCTAACCAGCAGTGAGCAGTATCTTGGTCATAGCAATTAGAAGATTTTGTAAGAAGACAAATCAATGAATTATATGTTTCTGGTATTTGATAACACTGTGCTAGGTATATACATGGCCTTTTTTTTTTTTTTTTTAGCAGTCATGTTTAATTATTTAGTTAACAATTTTAAAACTATTCATCCATTTTCCTTAAAATAAAATAGCATGATCAAATTGTTTTACTCTTTACTTCTCAGGAATATATATTTTGCTCAGCTGTTTCTTAGGATTCCCAGTCTGTAGCATATTTCCTGCTGAGATTGTCAGTAATGGAGGATTTATGGTATGGAATGATTAACTGAATTAGGTATACACTCTAATATTTTCTTTAGTAACGAGTGCAGGAGGATATTGAAAACTAATGTTATCCTCCTACGTTTTATAATACTTTCAATTTCTATGAAAAATCTTGTCAGTGAAATGACTTAATTTTACAGTGAGAGATGCTACTATTTATATAATATGTAGATGGAAGAAAAGTGATAGCTGAAGTTGTTGTTTGCACAAGGGAAGAAAAAGAGTTGGTGGCAAAGGTTGGARTAAAAAATAGGTCAGTCTTGATTCTTACCTTTGAGTCCTAACCATAAAACTACTTGTTTTTAATTAAAATGTTTGGTATCATCATCTTCAGGTGAGTTTCTTCACACCCTTTTTCTTTAACAAAGGAAAAGGGTTGATTTTTAGTATTATTTACTATTCATTGAAATAAGCTTTTTCCCCTCATTGTTTATAATACTCTTGTCATTAATTTTTCCTTTATTTTAGTTTCCGATCTGTTGTGCCAGATGCTGCGCAAATGTATGTGAAGGCTTGGACCCAGCTAGAAGAGATTACAATGTTAAAATATCAAAACTGTATTTCCTACCCTCTGAAAAATATATCTCCTGTTGGAGCTAAACTACAATGCAGATTTATAAAGGTGTAACATAGATACAAATGGACCGAGTTTGATTTTTAGGTTTTTAATTTAGGTTTGAAGCTCTCTTTGCCTTTCTCTGTTGACATGTTATAATTGCGTGAATGAATTCTCATGGTTTGCAACATCTGATTATTATAAAGATCACATCTGTCCCAGTCTTGTCATGGATATGAATGGAAATCTAATTTAAATATTACTTTCATAATAATCTTATAGCAGCCTAAAGTTTATATTTGATAAACAGAACTCATTTTTCAGACATTTTAGCAGATACTGTTTAGAGTATTTATTTAAATATATATTTTTAAAAGGTTGGACAGTGGGTGGTGCAGAAATGATAATAAAACATGATCTTGCCCATTTGTGTAAACAGGGTCTTTCTTTTGTGAGCATGTCTTGTTAACTGTCCTTCGCAGAGCCTTACTGGTGCCTCGTGAATAATTTGTTTAAACTATGCAGTACAGGTTCCTTATTTTAGCACTAAGACTTACAAAGGCTTCTTTTAGCAGCCTTTAATTTTGTACTTATGTATGTGACATAGCCTGTGGCTGTGATATCTACTGTGAATCTGCAGTTGTTTTGGGATGAAAGAAGAAGGCAGCTGGAAACTCAGTAGCTACATCTAGCTGTCTACCTAGAGAAGGCCTTGATTTCAAGTTTATCTAAACAAGCTCGACTAATCCCAACTATCTAGGGGGATCCACTGTCAAAACAAGCAGCATGGCCCTAAGGCAAACACAACCATACAGAAATGAAGGCTGGGACTTCCAATACTCCAATGACTGCATACTGGAGGCTTTTTTTTCCTGAAAGAGAGTAAGAGAGGTAGAATTTGCATAATGCCTTTTCATTGGAAACTTTTGGAAAGCTGACAGAGGTCCAGCTTATAGCTCTGTAGCAACAATACAGAGTCTATAGGAGAATCCTTGAATGACCTAACCATATTGAAAGAAAAAATGAAAGCATCGAAGTATAGCCAAGTGAGTGTGGAAAAGAGGGCTGCTGCATTGTCTAACATCTGCTCTACTTCTCGTTAGTTTTGTTCTTTGGTATTCTATGTGGACTTTGGAGAAACCTAAGACAGCCTAACATGAATCCTATAATCTTCCTTCTGAATATTTATGTAGTGTGCCAGCCTCTAAGCTGTCCTTTGCATCTTCCTACTTCCCCCTCATTTTCATGCTCTCAAATGAGGCCAACATTTCAAAAGCTAAATAAATGTTTGTGAATGTTTATAAAAGATTTGCATAAATTTGTCCTTGTTTGACAAAGATCACTTTTTTCTTATGCCAGTTCTGAAATTTTTTAAAGGTTTCAGTGCTTGTCTTGACAACAAAGTCCTGCCTCGGAGAACAATGATTGCTGATTAAGGGGCTATGCAGTTGGAGCTGAATAGAGCATTTGAGATGATGTCTAAAAGGGCCAGTCATCTAAAGCCAGAATTATACCATTTAGCAAATGTTAACCAAAGTAGATATTTAAAGCTACATTTTTGGTGCAGTATACCTGTGCAACTGACTTATGGTAGGAAATCTTATGGTGAGAGAAGTTTGTGGTTATTTGTTAACAGCTAATAGTTCTCACATAATTTTTCCTAAAAGTAGAAGTGAGAATATTCCTCATTGTTAACTTCTACATGTTTAAAATATATTTCGTTCAATTACTATTTCGGCTTTCTGATGCTGCCATTTCTCCTCTGTAGCAGTAGATAAATGTTAATGCATGTAGTTGCAGTTGATCTTTCTGCTTGTTTATATAATTTTTCAGTTCTTTGTGGTTTAAGACTGGAAGCATTACTCTCTCCCCAACAAATGTAATTTTTGTTTGTAACATGTTAGCTAAAATCCATTTGTCTTAAGATAAAACTAAATCTTAATTTGGGCAGAGGGTTAAAGATGTTTGTTGAGGGAGATCTCTGAAAACCTGCTTAAATGTTTAGTTCAGCTTTACTTCAAGATTTGTTCTAGTGAAAAAAGTACTAGTCGTTTCTGTTCTTTTGTTCTATTAGTTGAGAGGTTGAAGTTGTCATTAAGGCAAAAACTAGAGCTACTTCTCTGACACAGTTTTTATCACATCTGCTAGGCCTGTGTCCCAGGAGGAGCTGTGTAGAGCAGTGAATTCAGCATAGGCCCATTATCTACTGTTTTTGCGTATGTTGTAAAAAGAGTGAGACCTCAGGGAGGCTTGAAGCCTCCTCCCGTGTAATGTCCAAGTCAGATTTGAAGGACTGGTGGCAGGAAAGCTTTGGCCTTGGGGTGTGAATTCTAAGAAACAGAGTCACAATTAGGTTTAAAAAATTCAGGGATTTTGAGCTTTATAATGAAATATGTTTTTAGTAATGCAGGAAGAAAAGTTGCCCATCTGTGCACACGTTTTGTATACTTAAAATATTTAAAGAATAGCAGGTCTCAATATGCTTAAGAAATGTTATTTATTTCATGCTATTCCTGTTTCCAAAATTGTGTGTGTATCTATATTTTTGTTTTGTTCTTAAATAACATTTTCCTGAGGACAAGTGGTTGCCTTCAATGAAATGATGTTCTAATTTCACACTGAATACCCCTCCCCTACCCGCCCCCAACAACATACCGGAAGAAGTGACTTTTGTAGAAAAACCCTCCCCTTATTCTAGGTTTATAATTGCTCAGAAAGATAATGGATTCTGAGAACACTAAGCAAATGGAAGAATTACTGCTATAAGGTTGTATTCAAACAGTAGTAGCATTAAAAAAAAAAGCGGCCATAAAACTCAATTGAGGGAATTTAAATTAATGCTACTAGGCACATTATACTCCTCTTTTTTGGGGGTGGAAGAGCTTTCTATAGAACTGATTAAAATTCTTAAAATATTTTGACCATTATAAAAGTCAGTAATATTTAGTACTGCTATAAGAAGTAAAAATAAGTAACTATCAGCTTATAAGCTTCTAGAAAGGTTTTATAATAGCATCAATGAAAAATGAAAATTGACATTAATATTTTAACTGAGCAATGATATTTTGAGGGAATTCATGTGTGTTTTTTAAGATGAAAAAGGATCTAGAGAAATCTTGTTTTCAAGTTTATTGCTCTTTGCTTTCTCTGCTGCTTCATCTTGCAAACTCTCAAATTTTTGTTGTGGCTTTGTGATACTGGTCTTTGCATGCAGGGTGCTTTCTTCTTAATTTTAAAATTCATTTTATAAGCTGTTTGCATTACAACATTTATCCTGAATTTTAACTGTATAATTACATGACATTTGTTAATTCATGTGAATAATCTGTCATAATAATAACTTTAGCAAAATATGAAGTAATATAATAAAACTAATAATAAAGTGCAAACTAAGGTTCAGATCTTCAAAACAAGATTTACTGAACCCTGTGTTGAAATTAGTGATTGAATCTGTTGTGCTAGCATTGGTTTATTACATCTGATATTCTTTAAACAAATTTTTGATGTGTGACTACCTTTTCATTGTAAGCAGTTGCTTTGTTAAATGTTGTCTAAAATAGTATTCTTAGCAAAACATTTTATTGAATTTCAGAGAGATGTTCCCTTTCCTTGGAAAACGTACATGAATTTCTGACCAACTCATGAATTTATAGTGTTCTAGATTATTTTATACTTTTTTTTTTTGTTTTTTTTTTTAAACATCCTTTGGGCTTTAAATGGAGTTGTCATAAACATTGAGTTGGTTATTAGGGTGAGCTGACAACTACTTTGAATTCTTAAGCCTGTTTTTCCATTGCAGTCAATTGTTTAATTAATTGTTAGCTTAAAATTTTCAGAGAGATGAATTAAATATAGAAGCAGTTTACAGTTTTGTGGTTATAAGGCGGATTAAAGTACAACCCAAATTTTGAAATAGTTGGGTAATATTTTGCTTCAGTTAATGTCTTAGCACTCTTTTATGCTGTATTAACATTTTTGCTATATTTAAATTTGATGTTGTTTCTTAGCAGATATAAAAAATATGCAGAACCTTTTAAAGGTGAATTTGTCTGTTAGTTCCTAATTTTTACTTTACAGTAGTTCTGAGTTTTTAAAACTAACCCGTTTTGCTCTGTAGTTGTCGGTTGAAATAGCTCTCACAAAGTCATCCATAGTTGCTTGCCCGTCAAGTCAAGGAGCCTGTTACCTGTCCTTGTATCCCTTGATTATCAGTTCTCCGTCCCATGCAGTTGGCTTTCGTTGTTCTCTTTTTAACCCCTGCTGCTCTCCAGTGTCCCCTTCCTTTGTTAGTCTCCTGATGTGCTCTTGAAACGCTCTTCGTTTCCCTCCGTGCTAAGGGATGATGGGTTTCATGCCTATTTCGTGGATTCAGAGGGTATCTCAGACTGGATAAGTTGAAAATTATTTGTATTTCCATCCTCTCTGTTTAGCATTTCACTTACGGCAGCCTCACCAATACTTCACCTCTGGTTTAAGGTCAAGGAAATAAAACTCACTTCATGTTCTTTTTCGTCACTGAGTCAGCTCTCCATGGAAAACCCATCTTGTTTGCCATGCTCCATTCTCTTGTAATATGTGAATTGTTTTCTTCTAAAAATGTTGTATGGACTTTCTGAAATATGTTTTTTTCCATGGCATTCCCATAGCTGAAATTCTTGTCTGTATTCTGGATAACCTTTTCAACTTCGTCTTGCTTTTCCTCAGGTTTCCCAATAGGCTTCCAAATACGGGTCCCCAACCTGTTGTGTTTTATGTGGTGTATTGTTTCTCTTCTCTGACTCAGATTAATATTTGAGTGTCTTGCCCTAATCATTCATAATGTTTCACAGATCTTCTCTGCCTGTTTTAATTTTGTTTTACTGCAGTTTCTACTCAAACTTTTCCTGTTTCACTTTGAACCTAAGAGTAGACTAAGTTTGGAACAGTCTGCCCCTCTTATATAAGACTCAACAATTTGCATATCTTTTTTTCAGTGCATTTTTTTAATTTATTTAATCGTACCTGTAGCATATGATGTTTGTTACTGATGTTCATTTGAAAAAGAGAAATAAAGCAGTCCTGTATACTTAGAAGGGTCTAAAGTTCTTCCACTGACTTTGAAATGGGAGTATATAGTGAAAGGTGGCGGGGAGGGGTTGTTTTTTGTTTTGTTTTTTAAAGACTTGAATTAAGATGCCCTTTGCACTGGGTGCATATTAAATTCACAAGTGAATATGCAAGTATATTCTTCAGCAGCAATCAACTTTCTCTGCTGTCTACTTATATCAGTACATAGACAATCCAGGATGAAAGTTAAGTGTGCATTTAGCAACCTTGCTTTGCATACCCGTTTAAAGTGTGTGTGTGTGCGGGGGGGATATGTTTTCACCGGCTGCCTCCCCTTCATAAATTGCTGCGTGACACAAAAGGGCTGAACACTGTATTCCTGGCTCATTTATTTTGAAAACTTTGCTACTGAAACCAAACTTAATCAATGAGCTCTGTGTTGTCTCCAATAAGTTATGTACTGGCTTTATTGATTGGGAAGGATTTTAGAAAACCCGTGTGGGGTTTATAATGTCAGCAGTGTTTTGATTATGAAAAGAGCTGGAACCCTGGGACATGGAACCAGGTGGTGTATGTCCTAAAGCCAGCGGTGCCACGGCTAGGCTCGGTCCCCCAAGGGACGCAGTTCATGCCCTGCACTTTAACTGTGGTGCTGGGCTGCTATAGATGCACTTTTTGCTCATTAAAATGTTAAAAATCAAACCGCATGTAAAAAGATTTGTGAAAATATAAACTTGGGGATTGATCCAGAAAACTGGCATGTGATACCCTAGAGACACTGGTTTCAGCTACGGGGTAATTTATGCTTTATCGGCTGTGTGTCCTGGATTGTTTTTTTTTCGTTTTTTTTTTTTTCCCCTGCTTCTTCTATTTTTTCCCCCTTTTTAGGGGGTTCATTTTAGAGCAATTTATGTATTTTTTCTTTAGGAAAATATGCATAAGGGAATAAAGCAAAAAAAACAGGCTATTGACACTACCTCTATCTTTCATGTCAGGTAAAAACATGAAAAGGATCATAAGATGTCACGGAGGGGTTCTRGGTTTTGTTTTGTTATATTTTTTGTTAGGATCCTAAAAAGATGATGATCCTGCTAGGCTTTAAGTAACCACCCACCTAAACAGGTCTGTAGGAAGATGTATTTTATGTAGACATTGCTAATATATCAAAATGAGTAATATTAAAAAAAAAAGTATGATTACATGCCCAGTAACTAGTCTGTAACTTGAGCAAAAATTGAATTGTTCTCCAATAACAGTATTTCTTACATGTAAAGTATCAGTATCCTTGCTAATTAAAATGTGATTCTGTATGTGATTTTTTTTTTAATAGTTAAAACTTAAAAAATGCCTCTGTGATTAACCTGAACTAGTTGGTTGCCTCAATTTTTTGAGCTGTAAATCAAGCAGATAATTCTTTGCATATAATGAGTGGCAAATTATGTATGGTAACATTATAAAACTTGCATAATTCTATTACTGAAAAGTTTTATTTTAAGAGACAAAGACAGTGTATGGCAGTACAGATTAAGTATATTGCCTGTTTAAGTGAGAATTTCATTTTCTGTTTAGGAAGCTATAAATATCAAGAAACAAGTGCAAAGTAAGTTCTGTGTGATATACTGTTATCCTACAATACTGCAATGCTGATGAGATGCTRAAGTGTTTCATCATGTGAATGTTTTTACTTGCAGTTACAATAATTATTTAAATCTTACTTCATTGCGGCAATGGGAAGAATATATTCTGCCATATTGAGATGACTGTGATGAGCAATTTAACAGCACTGCCTTGTTATCATTTAACACTGTTTTATTTCAAAATTCTATGTAGCAGCTGCGTGGCTTTATTTCTAAAAATAGCTTTAGATATGCAGTCATTATTTTGAGGAGAATTTTTATTGATAAGGCCAATAAACATATAGATACTTCACTCTCTTTCAATTATAATTTTGATTCCTTTAAAATATTGGGTTTTTTTTGCAATTTATGAATTTATTTTTCAGTTATGAGTAAAGGACAACTGTGTAATAATTAAAATTCATGAAAATAAAGTTTTAGTGCATTAGCAAGCATATGAATTTAGGGTTTGATTCAGCGATCTGAATCGTGCAGCAGACTGGTTAGATCCCTGTGGAAGTCAGTGAGGCTCTGCACATGGGTGAACCCAAACACATGAATAATGTCTTTACAATCAAGTTGTTATTTTATATCAAAATACATATTTCTGCAAAGTTTACTCTGAAATCTGTATAGTTTCTTTGCAAGTTTCCTGCTGAAATAAAAGGAGACTTCATTGACGTACATGGCAGTCTTCAATATATCTTTTCTTGTTTTTTAAAAAACAAAAGGTGGTTAAATAATCTATCAATAAACTGGCAAGCACTCAAAGCTTCCTTCTCTGTTTCTACCTGAAATCTTGTTTAAAAACTTGCCACATCTTTGTTGTCAAGAGATTTCCAAAGTAGAGTCTGTGAGCAGTTGAGCCTGAAACCATAGCTAAGCATGGGAGACGCTTCTTTGAATTATGTAGGCGGAACATGTTCTTGCAAGGGAGTCAATATGTTTTCTGCTTCATTGAATAGGTTATTAGATTGATGTAGTTTATTTGTTGAATGATGGAATTGGTTTTAAAAATAAATGAAGCGAGAAGCCTCAGTTTAGTTATTGCTGATAATTTATCAGATGGTTTATCATTTAGTCATGGTGATCTTGTTTCAGTTTAAGGCAGACGTATTATTTACATTTCAGGTGCTGAGATATGTAAGTGTGAAGGGGAGAACAGGCAATAAATTGGTGGTAAATGTTTGCAAACCTTGTAGCCCTTATGGTGGATTACATAATACAGAATTCAAACTTTGGATATAATCGAACAATATAGTGTAAACAGATTACTCTGTATATTTTGAGACTTACATATCTTTCTGGTTTTGCCCCATTAATGACAGTATCTGTTTAAGGTTTTCAAGCTGAAAATGATTTTTTAATTATAAGCATTTCTCTCTTGATCATATTTTCAGACTTCACCCTTACACTTTGAGATCATACAAAGGTTGTATTTAAAAGTTTCTCTAAGTCTGAGGTACTGCTTTGCAACATCTAGAACATAGTTTGTAGATGAAATAATTTGTGTTTATTTTAATATACCTTATTTTAATCAGTCTATTAACACTTCAAATTTTATTTCAAATAGTAGTACACAATGTTAAACATTCCTACTATGAGACCTATTGGCTTTATCTTTTGTTATTTATCTTGCTGATGCTAGGAAGCATTCTCTAATCCCCCAGACCTCTGTTCCTAGGTAACAGGCAAAAGCTGTGCCAGCAGAAGTGGTCCTGCCAGGCCAAACCCATGTGGTTTGGTGTTATTCACTATGATCCATATGGTCAGGGTAGAGAGTGTCCCTAGAGAGGTGTTAACACTCAACAACCCAACCTCCTCCTACTCTTTGGAGAATTGCTGGATGGCTCCTGCTGCCTGCCCATGTGTGAATCTTGATTAATTTTTCATTTTTAATGAAGTTTGATCATGTTTATTATTTCACATGATTGACTGCCTGGTACTCTTTCCATGTAATTGATAAAGCCCATATTTCTTCATCTGTCTCCTGTTTCTTCAGGGCAAAGTTGTGAAATTGTGCGATGTGGTTAATATTAGATTTATTGGTCCCATTAGATGTATAAATTATCTCTTTTTCTCTCCACAGGAAGTTCTACAGACTTTGACCAAGTTTTGTTTCCCCTTCTATGTGGACAGGTAGTGTTAGATTTTCAAACTTTACAAGAAAATAAGCTTGTCAATAAAACCGCTATAGAAAATAAAAACCATACCATTCTTAATGTTCTGTCTGTTTGACTGTGATTTAAAGCACTCAAGTGCAAAATATAGTCTCAGTATCCCTTTTTCCTGGGGTTTTTATGGGCACTATCAAAAAAAAAAAGTTTTAAAAGTTTGAACTGTTCACTGGCAGCAATAAAAGTGCATTTTGTTTCAGTTTTGCATAGTATTTGGATGTTAAAATGCTTGAGTAGTAATCATCAAATATGCAATATCAAAACTTTTGTATACATACATGTTTGATTTCTTAACTGCCAAAATTTAGACAGAATAGACAGAATAATGAATTATTAAATGCTTTACATTTAAAGGCCTTTTGATTTTGTTGAAATGCTGGTGGTTTCCTTGTGGCTACTTAATGTGGCTTCTAATTTTTTTCTGAAAATAAAGTAACTTCTTGTGGATTTGACGGGAACTGTGTTCCACTGAGAATATTAAATTTTTGTAATTTAGAAAACACCAGAATGAAGTTTTTTTTAGTTTTGTTTTTACTTTGAGTTATTCTTGATGATATAATGGAGAGCACAAACATTCAAATTTTAGCAGGATGCACCACTGTTCCTGTCACATAGCAGCATCATTTAATTGGTTAGCGTCACTTGTCTTGCAGCTAACACTCCGAATATTTTTCATTGCTAAAATTGACATTAATTGTGATTAGACTGTTAGAAATGTGTTTTTTCTCATTTCAGTGGAATTTGTGATACTTACAGTAAAGTGATTCTCTTTGTAGATCACATCCATTTTTAATCTGAATTATCACTTATTGTATGAGCCATTGTTTACTCAATTTTTTTATCCCACAGGCCAGCTTGAGCAGGTATTTTTAAGTTATCTTGAAAGACTCTTCACTAGTTTCTGTGAATGGAGATGAAATCTCACTGTGCTTCTTTGGTCTACGTAGTAAAACCACTGCTACACTTTGTCCTCCTGCGTAGTAATCTCAGGTTGGGGGGAGCCGAAAGCTTGAACTGATCATGCAGATGATATGTTCTTTCAGCCCTCCAGGTGGTTCCTGCAGATCAGGGTTGAGAGACATTGCTGAGGCACTGTTGGAGACAGTTTTTATTACCAGTGCCTGTGCTGTACCCGATTTGTACATAAAGAGAGACTTTGAATATCTTGGGCTGTCAACATGAGCTACTTAACCAGTGCTTGTTGACTCAGGTGACCTTGAAAAGCTGCAAATACTTCTGATATTTTAAAATAAATTTTGCTGATCTTTTTTCCTTTCTTAAGGGGAGGTATATATTTTTCCCACATATATGTTTAAAGGAGGTTTCCTTTGTAATAGAAACATTTGTGCTTACTATGTGTAGGTTGTTTTTTTTTTTTCCAACAAAACATTTAACATTAGAACATTTTGAAAGATGGGAAGGTTGAAAACCCATATGGAGTGCAAATGAGAACATAATGAAAAGTGAATCCCATTCCTGGAATTCTCTCATTTCACCAAGTATCAGAAGCTGGAACCAAAAAGACTATAAGCCAACCATTTTTCAATGCTAATGAGCGATTGTGCCCTGTAGCATACTTAGCAATTTAAAATTGAGACTTTCAATATTCCACAATGTAAAGGGTGTCCAAAGTTAAGGATGTGGCAGCTGAGAGGTGTGTGCTACTTTTCTTCTCCTAGATGTAAAAATAACTAAGTGGATGTATATGGACTGTATGGATATACGTCAGTAAATGCTTATTGTTATGCCTTTTATGATGCAAGTTTGACTCACGTTTGAACCATATGTGGGGATTAACCTTCCAGTTAGAGCGAGAAAGAAAACTACATCACTAAATGCAAATGTATTAAATGCGACCATAATAAAATGAAAAATACAGTGCATCTTATGTACAAGTTGTTCAGCTTTTAGCTACTTCCAGGTTTAGAACTGGTCAAATATCTGTTTTTAGAGGCTATTTCTGGAACTCAGCGAGTGACAAATTTGGACTACTCGATCTTTTCTTTATTTACTGTCATCCTACTACTGATTATTTGTTTATGCATTTCTTATAACATTTAAAACAGCTGTTGAAAGTATTGAACGGCTGGCCTCGTAATGAAATGACCTCAGACAATGCTTTAATTTCCCCTCAGTATTCTCACTGAATATTTTTTTTTCTGCAGTGAGATGGAAAGAATTTACTTTTAGAAATATTTTCTTCAGTTATATGTCAGAAAAGTTGTACAGTTGCGACTTACAGAGCAGATTAGCACTTTCCATTGGGATTTTAACCCACTGCATGTGCCTGAAGAGCAGTATGTTGGATCAAATTTCCAGTTACTGTCATTCTTAGTCCTCAGGGTGAGTTTTCTTTATATTGTGTTTTGTTCACTCTGAACAGAAAGAGAGACAAACATTAAACCAGTTTCAGTAAGGCATTGTAAATATTTGGATACTATTTCCAGTTAACTAGATTTTCATTTTACCTTGTTGTTAGCTTTAACAGTTGTAATATTAGAATCTCTCTATAATATTGAGAGGTTTTAAAATTATTATTCTTAATGTAATAGTGGAGATACTTTCTGATTGTTCAAATAAATTAAGATCATAGGAGAACAACTTCTGTGGGAATAATACTCTGTACAGGAGATCTCTCCAGGATCTCTGGAAAAATGATCAGTATGAATTATGAAGAACAGATACTGATATAAGCAGTGAGAAGTGCTTAGCTTCTGAAGAATTGAAACTACCTTTTCTTTCACTAACTCACAGGACAAAGTACCATTAACTGTCATAGAATATAGGTTTTTAAGTCCTGCTTAAATGATACCCTCACTTTATACCCTTTCTTGGAAGTACTTTTACTTAGGGAAGTTTAATTTACATAGCCAAATTCTGTGTAATGTGCAGTGGCACACTAGGCTTTCAGTGGAAACTTCTTGGTGACACTTCAGTTCACTGACTTTGAAGAAAAACCATTGTTTAACATCAGCAAATGCTGAGAAAGTATGTAAGGCTTCATATGTGCCTCTTCAATGTCTGCATGTTTCATAAAACAGGGTAGCAAAAGCTGAAGCAGTACTCTGGCTTTCACCAGATCACAACCTTAAATGATGATAAGACGTCAAGATTATGAGGCAAATCAGGATCTTTTGAAGGACGTATCTCCTGCATATCTAATCGTTCTCTGTGCTGAGAGTTTTGGTGCTGAGACACTCTAATTTTTTTATGTGGAAAAAAATGCATGAATGCCATAGATGCACAAGAGAGGAGCCTCAAATTTCCGTTAAAAACTTAAACATTTTCAAGATTATGTAAAAATCTTTCTTCAAAGGAGAGGAAGCAATGCAAGCAAGATACAGTAAAATTAGTGTACTTCACTGAGCTTGATGGAAGTAGCTCCTTCTTCCCCATAAGTGGTAGGATTTAACTAAAAGTTATTGGTCATAGGCCATTAACCTATCAAATGTGTTCTGCTGGCAATGTTCATTTTGAATTATAGTCAATTTAAGTTGAATATACTCAATTTAAGTTGATTTTATGTATATATGTACTCATATTGTTCATGTTTAGCATAAGCTGAAGCCTACAACAACTTTAAATTCAGTGTTTGTTGAGTTACCAGTTTTGTCAAATAGCAAATAGTGAGAGGAACTGAATCAGATCCTCCCAGGTGAGGAAATATTCTTGCAGACAGGATGAACTGCTTCAGAAATGGTCTTTGAAGTGAGCCTCAGACATGAAGGCATCAGAATCCCTTTAAAATGAGGAAAAGTCTTGGTGTTTTGTTTTGCTTTTGTTCTTGTTTTCCCACTCAGCCTTCATAAAGATATTTTAATCAGATAAATTTTCCATGTGAGAGAAGTGGTCAGAAACCACCGTCATCTAATTGCCTTTTCCTTGAGGTGAAGGACATCTAAAGCTCCTGTACGTACCTTACTGAAAGCAGAGTGAACCATGAGTTTTCCTAGTTTTATAGCCACAGGACCAAGGCAGAGCTGTTCTCCAACTGCAAGAGGGAGGAACTCCAACTTAATCAAATTTCAGGCCAGGATTAATTTTTATTACAGTCAGATATAGCTATTCATGGGAGATTTTGAAGATCTCGCTTCCCTCCCCTTTCCCCAAACCCCAACTGTTATCTGCACATTTAGAGATGAGACTTATGGTGCTTCCATCCTGCTAGGCTCTAAATAGAATTCCTTCTCATTTGAAAAGAGAGCTATGGATCTTCTTCGGATTTTAGGAAAAAGCACCTTTAATGGTGGAAAGTTTGCTTTGTTCTTTCTGAATCTTTATTGAATCTAACTGGGGCCCTCCCAGTGGTCTGGACGTTCTGCAGCACTTATGGACAAGTGTAATGAAGAAGGTGTTTTCCCCCCACCCCTCCTTTTTTCCCCCTCAGGTGTTTCTTGGATGCTCATGATTTAGGAGTCATTCACAAACTAATACAAAAGGACAGATGCTGAAAGTTTTTTCTCCTGAAGAATAAGCCACAAATAGGACAGCTTATTTATTTTACATAAAGCATTTTTTTCCAGGCTTTTCTGTTTTTTTATGGTGATACTCAAATTTTGAGATGTGTCACTACAGTTGGACTGCAAAACTGTAATAAACATGGGATTCTTCTCTACAGACCTGTAAATAATTTTCCATGTCTGATGTTAAACCTACATGGATTTCTTAATTCCTTAAGAATTCTTTTCAACTTCATCTGTGGTTTCATGCTTTGGCAGGGGTGGGAGGGATTTTCTTTTGCCACCTTACAGTGGCAGTGCCTAGTTATAAATTTTCTTCAGGAATGATGTGGATGAAATAGCTCCTATTTTTTTTTTTCTTCAAAATATTTTAGTCAGTAAATACTGCAATGAATGACTGTTTCAAAATATATTGTTCCCCTCTTTCCCTCAGCAAAGTCTTGCAAAAATACTTTGGTTAGTGTATGAATAAGAAATCTGACTTTTTCAGCCGAAATAGTAAATGAATGGGCTAGTTTTCTGTATGAAGTACTGGCAACTGAAACTTAGGCAAGACCTATCAGGAATGTTTAGTTTGTGCAAATTATGTAAATGCAAGAATCTTTAAATTTGCTTTGGAGGAACTTACCAACTTGTCACAATCGTTTAATAAAACAGCTTCTCCCTGCTGCAAATGAAGAATGTTTGTTTCCCTGTTCCATAATGCTAATTGTCAGCTAGAATGCTATTTCTCACACACACACTGCTCTCAACCTTGTTAAAATTAAGCATATAATCCCCTTTTAAAACACCATACTAAATCACCATAGTAACATTGCATCTAAGCTTTACAGATAAAACGTAACACCAGTAAGGGAATTTTTGGTATCCCCCAGCAGCTCTCTATGTTTTATAGAAATGTTTGCTCTGTTGACATTTAGCATTGGGTAGGATGATAGTACTTATACTGTCTAATTCTCAGGCTATTGAAAAGCTTAAATTTCTGTCTTTTTGTTTATCTGTGAATTTGGAGAAGTTCTTGGTCTCCATTCCTGCAGTGTTTTTTTTTTTTTTCTTCCTTGGTTGGGATCCATCAAGGGATTCTTACTTCTAAGCTGCATAGTGGAATCTTTTTGATCCTGATCCCAATTTTGTTTCTGAATGTGCCTATTTTGCAATGTTTTCGTTAGGCTGAGTGTATAGACTTGCACATAAATTGCTTATTGCATTGTAGATGGCATCATAGAAGAGAATATTTGCTCACTTTTAAGGCTTGTGACTTAATTGGTTGAGTGGCCATGAATTTAATGTACTTGGTGTTTTTTTTCATGTGGGTAAGATTGACTAGTAAAGATGCATATGTAAATGCTGGTCAGTTTTACCAGTTCTCAGTAGACCTAAAATAGACTAGAACATAACCTGAAATATTTCATGGTAGTGTTAATTTCATAGCATTTTAAAGTGTCAAATAGATTAAAAGCCTGAATGTGAAAGTTCTCTCATAAGTATATTGTTCCTGGCTTCACCCCGAATGACATATCTGACAGTAAAACTACATCTCCACAAACTTGGAGTGAATTTGGCATGGATTTTTATGGAATTTGCCATCAATGTACCTAAACTTTTGATTAGCTTTAAACAAATGTGGTAATACCTGAAGAATTCAAAGGCTTCTGTCCATAATGTTCAATGTCTTTCATTTTGATAATAAATTGTATTTTAAAAGTGCTGTGCTTTAAATGTAAAGCATCTTATTTTGAAAAAGTTGTTTCAAGCATCACCTTCTAAGCAGTAAAATACTAATATGAATTATAGGGTTTTTTTCTTTCTTTTTTTTTTTAAGGTGATATTTTGAATCCCTTTTTGTGTGTATGTGTGTGGTTGTTGTGAATGCATAGCTGCAAAGGAGAGTCATCTGGAATGGTTCCAGTTACTGGACATTTTGGAGTGATGTTGTATTTGGTGTACGTGCAGAATTGATACATGAATATAATGCTTGTACAAGTCAATATACAAGTGTTAAAAACCAGCATGTTACTAAACATTATCTTGCTCTTGAACTAAACTAATTCTTGAACAAAGAGTAATAAGAAATACTTTGAATTATGTGAGAGAACACAGGTTTGGTTGGTATAGTGTGTACTGTATTGAAGATACCTGATAGTCGTATCAGTTTTTATTTAAAGATAAATGTTTTTTTTTTAATATCCTCTCATGCTTAAAAAATAGGAAACCCCCTCCAACCCCTTTGCATATTTAAGTTTCTAAGGGTGTATATTCTCAAAGTTAATTTCTCAAAAAGCTCTGCTGAAAGAGGAAATGTTATAGGTTCAATGACTTAGTCAGATTAGATACTTGTGACACTGAGTTAGCTCAGCATTAATTTTTCCTTTTTATTCTCTTTATTTTCAGCCATGCAGTTAACCAAGTTGGCCAGAACTTTACATTTGTGCTTACAGACATTGACAGCAAACAGAGGTTTGGATTCTGTCGCTTATCTTCTGGGACCAAGAGCTGCTTCTGTATCTTAAGGTAAGTCTGTGGTTTGGCTTTTGGCTGACTCTAGGAAACAATGTTTGACTTTACTTTGTTACACTGCAATTATAATTTCCAGCTGTTCAAAATTATTTTCCTATCTGGTCCTCAAAGTCACTGCTCTTCTGCAGAAGTGGTGCAAAATATCTTGCACTTTGAGTTCTTCTGTAGATAATTATATTTGTTTGTAGTCAATGTTCTTGGGTTAACAATGTGAAAAAAATCAATGTCTCTTTGCAGTAATTTGACATGACGTAGCATGATGGCAGCCGTTATCTTTAACTGTCACAACTGATCTTGTTAAGACATTTTGTGGACATTTGTATATCCAAGTTTTATTAACAAAGCATCTGTTGGTAACTGAGAGAGTGTCTAGCTGATGCTGTCCACATCCTGAAAGTTTGTGTGAATGAGCCTCATTCTGTCTTGTTGATGGTTTTGTGGATTTTGTCCTGTAAAGACTGATAATGTAAGTTGGAAACAATGTGTTTCACATAGAAGAGGCAATGAGGTTTTACCAATTTTGGTTCTGATGACCTCCCACCGACATGCTGGAATATAGTCCTTAATTTTCTTTTTATATTTGCCGCAAAAATTATGCATTTATACCAATTTATTAGTTCTGCTAAGAACTCTTACGGAAGTGAAGATTTTCACATGCTGTCTTATGTGTCCCTTTTTAAACAAGTTTAATAGTGGTCTGCTTTCTGTTTTTTCTGTTAGTTCAGATTTAACTATATGAACAATCAGCTAGGTGATCAGATAATCGCTCAAGCAATCCCAGAGAAAACAAGGATAATTTGCTTTATTTTACCCATTGTAGACTTCTGTCCCAGTCTCTGAACACATTCTCTGCTTGGTCCTTCGCATGAGTGAATCCAGTCTAAGAACAGGAGGAACTGGTCTTTGGTTTAGGAGTACTGTATGTGTTGGCAATGGCAGAATGGGACCTTCTGCATATATGTTATGGAATATGACTCCTTTGGAGAATTTCAGAGATAATATTGCCAAATGCGAGGGAAACTATTTCTGACTTGATTGGGTTATGTATAGCAATGCCATGGAGTAGATTTTGGATTGATGTTTGTAATTTATAATGAATATTTTAGTGCCATTTGTACCAAAGTCAGATGAAGATATCAAACATGTTGCCTTATACTTCAGCATCAGAGTGACAGGAGTGATCTGCTCACTAGACCTTCACTGAAGAAGCTTAATATTTGGAGAAATTGTTATGAAAACTACCAAAATTACTAATTAATTGTGTGAGAGGCAGGATGACAGGTGTTTTCTCACTATCTTCATTCCCTGTTTTCTCTAGTAGAGATTTCAACTATTATTAGCTATGGCAATCCAGCAATATGGACCGTATGCTGAAGACAGGAAGGTATTTCCCCAGTTGTTTTCCTGTAGCTGTTATCCTACATAACTGGGGAGCTGATTTGCTCTCATGTGGGAAGTGTCTGGTTACAGAAGGTAACTTTTCCTGCTTAATGGCAAATTAAAGGGGAAACACAGTTTAAAAAGAAAATCTGAATGAGTAGTATGAATCCCTTCTTGATTTCTCCTGGATTAGAGCTCTTTGCTGTCAGCTCCCTTATGTTGAGTGAATGCCAAGAAGAAATGGAGGAGTTATGTTGTAGTTAAATGCCTTCTGCTTCAACTCATAACCAAAAAAAAAAAAAAATCAGTGCAGTTACAGCAGTGGATGAACTGGGCTTGTAGCATCATTCCTATTGCCTCTTTTTCCTGTGAACTCATGAGAAAATGAAAGATCATCATTAATGCAAATTAATGGATGGTTTAGAAGATAATGAAGAATGTAAATCAGCATTACACAGATTCACTTTCTTTATTCCCAGGACAGCAGCACATATTGTTAATGTGAATCTTTTCAGTGTCCTTTATGAATTCAAGGACACCGCCTGGTAAAGGGAGACTGTTACTCCAAGTGGGGATGGATGGGTCAAAACAGGCTGAAAAATGTGAGCATGATATCAAAAAGAAACTGGGGGTGAAAACAAATTTTTTTCTTAGGTTATTTAACACTTTTAAAAACCCAGATATTTCATATAATTTGTTGGCATAAGTTCCATACTTCATTTTTTCAGAATAAAATATATATGTAAATGATGACTATTATAATCCTTTGCACTTTTGAGGATAAGAGCAACTTGGTCAGAAGTGCTAGCTGTATTTATGCAGGATTACATGTAAATCCACCTCATTTTTCTAGTAATAAGCTGATTAAATTTGCATCTGCACCATATAAATCTAGTCAGACCTTTGTTAGTATGAACAGCAATTGTGTAATCAGTTGACAGTTAAACTAAGCTTAAGCAGTGAATGAGCTTTTCACTGAGAGTCTTGAACTTTTTTCTGCCTGTTCTACTTCAGCTTTCCTACCTGCTTCAAACAATTTATTTTTCAGAATTTTTTGGTTAGATTACTTAAAATTTGTCCTTCTCACCTGTTACTGAGCTAAAAGCATTAAATTGACCTGATGTACATTATCAGAGATTGCTGGCAGCGTTCTCTGATATCTGCATATGCCATGCCTCCAGTAGCTGCTCAGTGGACAACGGGATGGCAACAAACTTGTAGTTTTCCTTGCTGTGCTCAGCAATAATGTGAGAATGAAGTGATACTGTTGATTACCAGAGATGACATTCAGATGTTTATCAAACAGAGATTTTAAGGATCTGTCCATGGCAAATTGGTTTGGAGATGGAAAAATCATCACATGTTTAGGTTCCTCAGTGGGTAGGCAGAGGAGAAGAAGGAAATTCTTTTCACTCAGCCTGTTTTGAAAAATTTCAGTAGAGCCCTGGAAGCAAAGTTGAGAGCTGAGACAACACTCTGAAGTCAAGGTCTGGACTTGGAGTTTTAAAGTAACCCAGAGACTTTTTCATGTGGATGCAAAGTGCAGTAAGGCACCTTCTTGGAGTTCAAAAGCAGTAAAGTGATCTGCATGGATGTAGCTCCTGCTGTCAGCAGAAAGTCATTTCCACATTACAGAATAACTCTTGGCTATTTTAACCAGTACTGTTTAGGAAACTGCTTTCAAGATAGTTTTCATAATTGTTGCAAGAAACAGCAACTTTATTTTTGGTAATATTTATATATTACCGTAATTTGTTGTGTTCCTGCTGTGGATAATATCATACAGATTTCTGAAAATTAGTGACTTTGAAAGCTGCGTCTTCTAGGTATTCTAGGATTTTCCACTAATGCAGAACCACTGAGTCTGTCTGTTTTCTAATTCTGTTTTCTTTTTCTTCTCTTGATTTSTAGCTAATCATGAAACTGCAATGATTAAATGTTGTATGTAACGGTGGTTATTTTCTCATAGAGCTCTAGGAATATTATTAATTTCTGCATTTCAGACAGCAGAGGGCAGACACAAGCACAAAACCAGTGTCACAGATGTTTTGGTGGTTTTTTTTGAGGTTCTAAACAGCAAAGAGAGGAATTAAAAAAAACACAATGAAGATATGATTAAAAAACACTAGCTCATTGCTTTAATCTGACTTTGCATCGTATTTGGGATGGGATTTTGAAGGTGAACAATATACAACGTTCTGAATTTAGTGAAGGGCTGTAGTTGGGAAAAAAAGGGGGGGGGTACCCCCAAATGCTGTTGCTTAGTCTTCTGGGACAAATTCCCCAGCCCCCCTAATCAGGCGTGTTCCTTAGTTTTGTTCTGTTATTTGTATACTCTTTTTTTTTTGTTTTTTGTTTTTCCTCAGTTTTCTATGCATTAKTTCTTTCATCAAGGAGAAAGAGTCTGGAAGGCATCAAAGATGTTCAGAATTTGTTCTTGATTGCTATTTCCTGCTAATTGCAGTGTACTGAAAGATGATGTAAACATACTGATCTACTGATGTAATCTCAGTGATTAAAAATATCTTGTTATTTCATATCTTTCTGCTTTGTTGTATTCTTGAAGCATATAGATACTTTTTGGTTCTTAAGAAGTTTGCATGCTGAGGCTGTTAATTTTAATTTCCTCGTTTTTTAGCTTTAGGTCACCTTACTGGCTTGCTCATCTTCTCAAACTCCTAGCAACCTGAGCTGCACTAAACTCTCTTGAAGCCATTGCGTTAAGTACCTTACGGACACTGTTTTCAGTGGCTCGGCTCTGTATACTACTTGAGCTAACTCTTGTGATCTAGAACTGTAAACAGCACAGACATTGTTTGATTTAAATGTGAGGAGAAAGTAATATGGAAAGTAATTTGTATTACTATCAGTAAGGGTATTGAAAGGAATAGAGTTTTATTTTGCTGCTTGGCTTCTCAAAGTTTAGGTCATGAAACTTTTGCTTATGATCTGCTTTTAGGGGGAGAGAATTGAAAATCTCATAGCTGAAATTACTGCAAGCATGATAGTTCCTCTTGTACTATTTCTCATGTTCTGAGGTTGTGTAAAGAAAATGAAGAATATAGGTTGTATAAAGTTATGAAGAGACTGCTGAACTTATGAATTTTAAATTGTACCGAGACATTAAAACATGTTCTTGTAGGAAGACATTATTTAACACTACCTACGAGTTTTCATTGTGGCTGGGTTACTTGCCTTTCTAACGTCTGTGTATTCTAGAATCTGAGATTCCCAACAACTCTGTGTGTGCAGTTGAAAAGGAAGAAAAAACTCTTCTTTAGGAATGTAAAAAATGTTGATAACTCAGTCTGAATACTTTTTTTGATACTGTTACTGCAGAGTGTTTATTTAATACAGCTAACAACTCTGTAATTTTTTTTTAAGTTTTTTTTTTTTGATCTTTTGTCTCCTCAAATATTTCCGGCATTCAATAAAAGGACCCAGTCATTGATGTTTGGAAATTTTTTTCATCATAGAAACAGATGAGATCTAGTAATTTCTTCAAATGGCTGTTTATTTTGTATTCTGATTATTTAATCTTTAAAATAAATGATATGTTGATGAAATAAACTTCTTTTAAAGCAATTATACTAAATAGCAATGTTGAATGCATACTAATATATTTAAACATGAACTGGTTTAAACATGTAAGCTGGTGTAATGATTCCAGGTTACCTGACAATGAAGTGACAGTTCGCATAGCTCTGTTTTGGTATAGCTAAAGTTTACAGATATTTTCACCAAGTTGACCCCAGCATTAGATAGGTAATTCTCTTATTGGGAACGTTTATTTGAGTTTAAAGACAAAATTTAGCAGCTTATTAATCTGAAAAATAATTTTTGTATTGATTTAACTGAACTTTTGTAGTAAGTAAGGTTAAGATGGAGTGTGATGGTTTTGCTCTGTGGCAGAGTGGTCTGGAAGTGAAGTTCTTGCTGTTACTTGGTCTGTTTCCTCGACCCTTATTTTTCAGTTAAGTTTCTAAGGTCAGTAACATGAAAAATTGAATGAAAACCACCCTGAACTAAAAACATGTTTTAAAAAAGAACAAAAAAAAAGCCAACCATCTTGTAGTATAATATAGTAAACATAATAAAATTTTTCTAAAATTTTTTGAAAAAATTTACTGGGTTGTGTGAAACACTAAATTCTAAATCCAGTCTAGATTATTGGATTACTGGTATGATACTTTTTTAAGATCTGTAAATTCTGTTATGATTCTTCACTAATTCTGTTTAAATATATTTTCCAGGATGTCACAAAGCTTATAAAAGATTATGGTTTATTAATTCTCAAATTATAAAGCTAGACAGAATGTCTGTTACTGTTCTCTGTTTTAGTAGAAATCAAATCCATAAAAGCTGTGGTGATCAGAAGTCCATGTACTTATCCATCCATGCAGATAAATATTTTGTCTTGTTAACTGCAGTTTTTCCACAAATGTGATTTTGGTGAATTTGTGCTGTATTTAATTTGCAAAATGTCTTTGTTCCAGGTATTACAAAAGCAGCTTTGGAAGGTGTTAGGTAAATGCTGCCAGACCATACAAAATCTTTTATCCCTGAGAGGCTGCCTACATGCTGTTTTTTCTCTTCCTATCAAAAAGGGTTGCTGTAATAGTAGTAAAACCTTTCTGAGAAGAGAACATGGTCATTGATACATGAATGAGATGATAATCATTACTGCTTTGACAGCACTAGAGAAGTGTGCGCTGCTGCACAGGCTGCATTGCCTGAAGGCCTGGAGATTTATGAGTACTTAAAGCCAATGGAAGTAATTAGATTTGGCGGACAAGAACTACAAGAACTGTCTCGTTCTTATAACTGTGTAGTAGCTACCTTGCATATTTGCATATTAATTTCTAGACTTTTTATTTTATTTGTTAAACTGTGAGCTCTCGCACCTATTTCTAACTACTGGAAGTAGCAAAAGTAATATAAGTTGAAACAATGGTTTGTCTTGCTCCAGGTGTTGTTAAAACAAAAAATAATACAAGACTTCGGATAGGTTTGTTTTGGTTCATAAACTGACACAAAGTTAGTGTTTTAAGAAGGTGCTATAACCATGTGGAACTATGATTTCAACTTTGCTTAATTTGTCGTTTTCTCTGGGTATTCAGCTTCGGTACCCGAAATGAAAGTCCTTCTTCTGAAGTGCAATGCAGAAATGTTTGTGTGGAAATCCCTCCCTGCCAAAATAGCTGAGCTTTGTACCACTCTTTTTCTAAGATAAAAAGAAATGGATCTATAATAGTTTGTGACAGATGGCAGAAAATGTAACTAACTGAATGTGATTCTGTATGGAGTTATTTGAGGGTTTTGGTGTGATTTGTTGTGAGTTCCTCTCCTCCCCCCTTTCCTTTCCTTTGATTGCAGTCTTTGTCCATTTATTCTTAGGATAGAATAAGATTTCTGAGCAGGGGCCTCTCTTGTGGTGCAAAGTGAGAATTGTTTTTAATTGAGCAGAAACATGTGGAAGGATCAGGAATATCTCAAGGGATTACAGAAAAATTCCAAATTTGTACTACTTACAGCTTGTGTTTAGAGCAGGGTCTGCTGGGAATAAATGTTAGTTAGTGTGACCTGTGACCTTAAAAACTGTTGACATGGATTTCAGCCAGAAACTAGCCACAGAACTCCTTTGTTAAACTCATTCATAGCTCCTTGAAAACTCTAGTCAGTGAAAGTTGCCAGCTCAAATCTAAGGGAAGCAGAGCCCTTTTTTTTCCCCTACTTTTTTTTTTTTTTTTCCCATGCTTTGGAAACAGTGGACGCCCCTTAACCAGCAAGACTTCTTTAATAGGACTGCGCCGCCTAAACTTGATTGGAATTGACAGCTTCCTGGCTCGGGCTTGCCAACTGGCAGGGCATTGATGCATAGGGGACAAACAGCTTTAAGGGCCTGTATACCACTGTTTGTGTATGTGCCTCAGAAATGCAACACACTTCTGTTGTGAAACCTTCTGATATAAAGGGGAAAAAAAATGAACACTACTTCTAGTTTTCCAAATCTTTCAGTTATTTTTTTAAGGAGGAAAATCCTGAATTCTGCGACTTAGTATTTGTGTGTTTCTGTTTTTAAAAAAATTGTCCTGCTGTCTTCTAGAGTTTTCTCTCTTCATTGATTTGGCCAAAAGCCACAGAAAAATATTTACTCTTGAGAAAAGAAAGACATAGACTTTAAAATTTTGACTGCATTTTTTAAAGATGGATGTAATTTATTTAATAATCTGATTACCCCACTATAAAAGAGTCCAATTTACAAACCCTGCTTCTTGTACACTCACTTCTTTACAAGTTTTTCCGCTTAGTGGGATTTGCGTGTCCTCAGCTGATTCTGCGGTATGATTCATTGTTTGGTCTGCCTGAAAGGCTTGCCTGACTGAAATCATGTTTTGAGTTCAGAGGTACCCTCACATCAGTGAGGTCTGTTTCTGTGATGTATACCTAGTGATAAGAATAGGTACAAAAGGGGATGCAGTAACAGTTTGTTCTGAGGAAGGAGTATGCAAATCTTGGTAAAGTGTAAGCTAAATAAAAGCATACAGCACAAAGTTATGTTCGTGAAGAGCCATGGAGCAGATGGGTAGTAAAATTAACTGTAAGTTTTTATCTGATTTGTAATAAAAACAACATGATTGTGAAATCATATTATTTTATAATAAAAATAATTTCGCTTGAACAGCCTAGAGTGTTAAAGCACTCAAATATTGTCATTTTGATTCAGGTGTTTCATAAAGGCTTGATTTTGTAAAAGCACAAACTAAGGCTGATTTGTCTTTTGGAATAGCTTCCATTGACTTGCGTTTGTTCCCTCTGGGTGTTTTTTTTAAAGGAGGAAACAGTAGCTGGAAGTGTGAAGCTACTTTATTTCTTCCAAGGACAGCATTAACCAGTAATGACTATTGTTTTCTAGGGACGCAGAGGAGGGATGGTGGGAGAACATGGAAGCTGCTTCTCCTCTTCAAGCTCCTCTTTCCATTGAAAGCATAAGATTCTCCCCCTTTCTTTACCATCTTCTTTTGAATTCTTGTTCTTCAGCCACTGTCTTTGTAGCCACAGAGAGCTGGACTTCCTACTGAACTGCTTCTTGATCAGCTGCAACAACCTGAGTATTGCTTGATTCCGCCCCCTTTCCCAGAGCCGACTTTGCTGCCTCTCTGCACATGCCAGAGATCGTTTTGTTAATGTTACTGAGTCAGGTTGGACTAACTCAGCTCAACAATAGCTTGAGCCTGTGGAAATTCTTTAATAACCTCTGGAAATTGTTGGATACTTTAATCAGAAGGATTGATTCTTTTGTTCTAAAATGTTCTATAGCTGTTGTCTCTTTGTGGGGATATTCACAGATGAATAAGAAAGGAGATCCAATTCTCACTTTTTCTGGATGAAAAGTTCAGAACATTAAAAAGCACAGATTTGTAATGCATGCTTTGAACTAGTGTTAATAGGAAATTTCTTTCATGGAGTATACAGATTATCACATTAACAACTAATAATTTAATGTATTTAGTGGTAGTCTGATATATGTGAAGTCTGAACTTCAATTCTTCTAGTTAGCTAAAAAATATTACTGGATTTACAGATTCTTCATGCTTCGTATTTTTTTTCCCTTTGCATACATAAAAATAGTTTAATAGAAATCTATTTTGTACCTGGTAAGAAAATAGTTAGAATCCTGTTTTTTAATTTACTGCACAGCAGAAAATAAGCTGTGTGCTGCTGCCCTGGAGGAGATGCAATCTGAAATACTGTTTAACCTTCTGCTGTTTCTCTACCCGAGTTGCACATGCTTCTGCCCAGTCCCACTTGATGAATGTCACTGATTTGAAGAGGAGCAGATTACTTATTTTCTCCCATGTAGTCTTACCATTGATATATGTAGATAATTCAAGCTGTATTTTGAAATCTTGGAATGAATTGGAAGACAGAGAAGGAAACTGGCACGAAGAACTGGTTGGTATCAGGACTGCTCAGTTCTGTATCCAGTTTTCATTTCTGACAGGATCTTGAGTAATTATAGTTAGATCTTATTTACAGAGAAGTGCAGTATTATCCTATCTGCTGAAAAAGTGCTGTGCAATTGCAGAAAGCTGTTCATATTGCTAGGCCAGACAGACTCTTTTGTTCAAATGTGGCTTACAATAGGATATGAAAATTTGAGTTTATGCCTGCCCTGCCTTGTCAGGCAAAAAGCTTTTTGTTATTTGCTCATCATTAGAAAATTTGGTATTATATTGGCCTAAATTTTTTTTAATGTGTTTCTAATACGTTATGTTTTCCTTTACTCAGCAGTTTTCATACTTTATTGTGTTAAAGGTGAATAGTTTTTTTCAAGGTCGAAATGCAAATTTTTTCAGATACCATATCAATATACTTTTAAAGCAGGCTACACTATGAGCTTTTCTTTGCAATTCTGAAATTCCAAGGTAACCATTTAAATATCAATTTGTATTAGCAGATAATTTGCAGAAGCAAATTTTGCCATGCTTTTTTGTCCCTTTTCAAGTGTACAGTAATTCCGAATTGTTATGAGTCCTGAAGCAGAGGATTATTATCGTTTGTTAATTTATGAATAGGCATGAAGCATTTAAGACTATTTTCCATTTGGCTGTATGAAATGCTGAATTGTTTTTGAACAAACAAGAAAGTTTCTCTATTGAATTCATAATATAGAAGAAATTAACAATAAAAAGAACTGAAGTTACTGGTGGAAGAACAGGATATAGTTTGTCAGTTTTCACTATCTTGAAAAAGAAAAAAAGTGATAGTCTGCTATTTTGGGTGCTAACCATAACTGGTTTCATTTTCCTGCTCTTTGTATAACCTTAGAAAATGGCATAAGCCCAAATCTTCAAAGATTCTTAAGCTTCAAAGTCAGTTATTTCATTAGGAGCTATGTGCTGAAACAGTGTTTATCCCTTTTTGAAAGTATCTATACTGAATTTTAATCTCAAATTTATACAACTCTTTAATCATTTTAATCTTAACTTTACTCTCAAGTTTGCCTTTGGTCCAGATTTCCTGATTTTCTGCAGTATTTATATTTTGGCTTCTGCTCTGGCTCTAGTCTGAAGAGGCGCTTGGACAAGTAGTGGGCTGATCTGTGGGAGTTCCCTCGCAGCACGCAGTTTGGAAGCGTCGGGCTTGAGCCGCCTGGCTCTGCGCTCTGTGAACTTCGGGCTGAAGAAAGTACAGCTCCAAAGGCCCGATCGACTTGGGCTCTGCCTCCATTAGCAATCTGTAATATGGAACTAATTCATTTCCTTGCTCTGTGAAGATAATGTTGATTAAATACACTAAAATAATTTGATGTAGTGTAAGTATTGCGGTACTGAGGAAGCCTAACAAAAACAGAAACCTATTGACCTCTGCGTTATTAGAAATAATAAGCTTGCAGCATTAAATGTGCAGTTCACTCCATGGAAATGTTAAGTACACTGAAACAGTGGCTTGCTTTCTGTCTTTCCAGGGACAGACTTCCAGCTCCCTCACCATGGCTTTTCTAGGCACAGGATATTGGGCTACAATTAGAAAGAATTAGAAAGATCGGGTTGTGTCTCATTTGGCATCTTCTTTCTTTCAATTACATAGAACAATTTTGTATTTTACGGTGTGTCATGTTGCAGGAGGTGAGAAAGGTCAAGACATACTAAATATTAAGATGCTCAGTCAGTCTGATTGGGGGTAACTTGGTGATTTAATCTTCTTGATAGTCAAGAGGTCTAGCACAGCTTGCACTGCGAATGACAACTATGGAGAACAATAATCTGAGCAAAAGGGGCTGTTTTACTCTGAAAGATTGCTGTGCCAGGTGATACTTCTGTTGCAAATATAGGAAGAGAAAGACACGTTCCATTTAAAAATATGGTAACTGCTTATTATAATGTTACTTAACCATGGATGAACTGTAAAAGGGGAAGAAATAAGTTACATAAAGGTATCTGAAATGCAAGTAAAAGTTGTTGATTCAGTTGACGGTTGTTTACGTACTCCAGAAAAGATTTTAAAAAGGAATGTGGGCTTTCTACCTATGTCCTGTTGTGTTGGATAGGAAGAACACGTTTGATATCACTTAGCCCGCATGCCGTGACTGTGCAGTCTCGGGACTGTTACCTTCAGCACTTTTTCTCTGGTAAGTTGAGTCAGCAAGATTTTGGGGTGCTTTTCCTTGGCAAGGTAAGGTTACTCAGTCCACTGCAGCCTGCGTGAGATTAGCGCCGTTATCCATCTATGTCAACTTGATTATTTGCAAACAAAAGGTTTTCTGTTAGGAACTACTGTGTATATTGGGCTGAAACTGAATTTTTTAGTTTTTAAGAGCAAATATATTTTTCACTCCTGGGACTTAGTTTGGCTGATATCGTTTAACATTCTTATCCTGCAGAGAATGTGGAATCAGAACATAGAAAGATTTGCTAATATTCCCTGTAGGCTAAAATTGGTATTTTAATATCTTATCCTATCTTATATTCATCTCTCTCATCTTTTTTAATAGAATTATTTTAGAAAACTAGATAATATGTTAATTTTTTTTCTTTTTTTGAAAGAAGAAGAAAATTGATAATGAACAACACAGGAAAAATTTCTGTTGCTGATTTGAAAACTGTAATTACAAGATCAGGCTGCTAGCGATGACTGTAGATAGCCCCAGAGCATGGATCAGCTTAAACAAACAAACAAAAGAAAGCTTTAACCTGCTTTCACTTCTTGTGGGGAACAGAAAAATATCACAGTCCAAAAAAATAAAATAAAAAAGTCTAGTCTTTATGAGGTTTTAATATAGCTGTATGTTAATCAAATAAATTGCTAGTAAGGAGAGTCAGTATGTTTCCTCTGTATGTATCTGTATGATACTTCTAAGCCTTCCAAAAAGATGTTTAGTGAGGGCTGGAAATGCTATGGAGGGTTTTTTGGACTGTCTGTTTAGTCCTTGTGCAGTATTGACTCTGGAATCTCTGTACTTCTTAAAATTCTTAAGAGATGAAAGAAAATAGCAAACTGGTTGTATTTGGCCACAAAGAAATACAGGAATAAATCACAAGAAATTGGATCCCCCCCCCCATTCAACAGTGTAACAGAATTGTACTAATAAAAATGTTGTTATGGAGCCTCTGTCTGCTGCCTTCATGGAGTTTTTTTGAGCAATGGATTCAACACATACATTGAATGCAAATAAGAGCTGAAGATGCAGACAGTTTTCTGCTCCTTTGAACAGATCTTGTAGAGCAAAGAGGAGAGGGCAGACAAGACTCCTAACTAAAGTTTGACCTCTTTCACAGAAATTCTCCTTTCTTATAAGCTTAACTCTAGCAAAACTTTTAGACTTCCTCGTCTGTATATGACAGGAAATTGATCTAAAGTGGTTAGAAAATATGAGAACTCCATGGATGTAGTACGCAGGGTTGGAAGGGGTCTCCTGTTGTTGCAGACATTTTGCCTTAACTTGACATGTTTATAAAACAGTTTACATTTTAAAAGTTTAGGGTTTTTACCCCTGCTGATTTGCTTAAACAGACACTGGCTTCTATTTTCAGTTACTTGTCAGAATATGTATGGAAAAGTGATGAACCTAGTGAAAAGAGAGCTTGACATCAATTAAATTTAACTATCTGCTTTGTGTTTCTTTTTTCTGATACACTGTTTCCAGTATGGTTTTTCCAAACCTCTGGTGGTTTTTCTTTCCTTTTTTTTTATAGTCCTTATGAGTTTTACAACATAAAGATGAACTATTTAAAAATAATGTAGCAGGAAAAGAGGAATCAAATTTTGTATTACATACGCTCATTTGTTGTCTTTCAGTTTTCTTTGCTTCTTTCTTTGTACCATTAAACTTTTTTTTAGGCTCTAGAAACTTATTTCAGAGCGCCTGTGAGGTTCTCTTAATATCTCTTCTTGTTCTAGTATCTTTAAATGAATTTTGAAGTGGCTCTAGAGTTATGTTAGCCTTCTGCAGCCGTATTCTGCAATATTGAATAAAATACGCTTATTAACATGATCTCAAACAATTAAAAGCATGAGATAAAGCATTTTTTCTGTCCCATCATTGAAAAACTTCAGCAGAAGTTTTTCTAGTTTTTCTTGGTCCTTTTATTGAGATATTAATAATGTGTGTTTGTGCTCATTCATGATTAATGTGTTGTGTGTTTACATTTTATAAGACTGTGCATGTGTCTGTGTGTACATGGGCAAAAAATGTATAGGTAATATGTATATAAATATTTTTGCATATAAACATCTGTCTAAAGAGTACTGTCTCAAACCACGAGAAGTCTTAAATCCGGTTGATTCTAGGTATGGCTTGTATTTTCTGTTTTATAAATGTGTGAAAAGTGTGTAAACTAGTTCCTCTTAATTGTTTTTAATTATGCGACATCATAGCCAGAGCTATAGCAATTCATTTTGATGCTTTAAGTTTAAGCCTGACATTGAAAGGAGTCATTTCCACTGGACTCCGAAACAATGAATTCTTATTTTCAACCAGATGCAATTGATAAATAACAAGTCAACAAGGAGTATATAAAATGACACTGAGTGAAAAGCTTTGGAGTTTTCATTGTAGTGTCAGTATGTCTGTTAAAGGCCTTGCTAGCTGAGCTTGAAGTTTTAAAGCATAGTAGAATCAGTTTAAGTATTTTTGTTGAAACTTAAATTCGGTAGAACCTTGCTAATCCACACACCTCATAATCACACACAAAAAATGGCGAGCTCCATGTATGTCTCAGCTGAAAAGCACAATAAAGCTGTAGTAGGGTTTCGTATTACTAGGTGTCGTTATGCTTACTATGTTGAATTCAATATATATAATTCTTCATACTTAGCCAAATAAATAAGTCAGAAAAAGGTACTTTCCAGGCTTTTTTCTCCTTTTCATTTCACTTATGTATTATTTCAATAATATTTGATTTATGCTGAGTCTTCTGGTGATGTCGCACATTATTTGATGTTGTAAATAGAAATGAATTAGAATTTGAATACTAATGGCAATAGGAAAAGGTTACAAAAGACAGTAAATGTTAAGAGTTCTGAACTCTGGATTTTGCTTTAATGGCAAATGCTCTGAAAGAGATAAAGCTCGTTCTAGGTAATGGAAGGGTAACGTTTTGCTTCTCAGTGAATTGAGAGATGCAGTATTTTCATTCTCGGCTGCTACTCTTCCTTGTCATGCACCTTTGTTCTTGTTTTCTTTTTACTGTGACACATGCATTTTGGCTGGAATAGAGGATGTGAAGTCTTTGCTGCAGATGTTTTATTGCCTGTGATCAGCTGCTGCTGATGTTCAAAACAGAAGTTTCCCTCTGTTTCTATCAATTGTTCTGTTACCTCCACTGGAAGCAGAAGGGATTTTTGTCCAGCTGTCAAGTTTGAGGTTTGATCTTGAATGCAAAAATCCTATTGTTATAAACCACTATGAAACATTAGTTTCAACCAGTCTGGTTACCCTTTCCCCCCTCAAATTATTGATAACATGCTTAAGGAAAATCAGCTAAAGTCCTGCCTGATCTGGTCCAGTTGTGGCAGATCTCAAAGGCATGAGCAACTGGGATGAAATGTTGAATGCATAAGATATTCATTGGTTAGTATTAGGGAAATATCATTTCTTTCACTGAACTTCCTGGATAAAATGGTGCTGCTGACTTGATAACTGAATAAATGAAGTGTAGAAAAGAGGGGGACATCTCCTGGGAAATACATATTTTAGAAGTAAACATTGAAAGTCACTATTCCTTTCCAATCATCAAATTAAAGTTCCTTCTTATATGCATATGAGAGCTTGGAAAGATTGTTAATATGAATGCTTTATTTGGCTACTGCTAGCCATTTTTTAATTGTTACTAGACAGTGCTTGATGTTTAGGAAAAGACTTTTATTTCGCTTCTTACTCTCTTTAGTGTGTATATACATCATTATTCAATACAATTCTTAGTTGAAACTTTAAGTGATAGCTCTTAAGACTGGAATTTATTTCTCTGCATGTTCATTTTGATAACAAGTCTAAGCTATGTTCTTGCATTAATTTTGTAGTGGGATAAAGTTATACCACTTTTGAAGTTAGTAGCAGCCAGAAAGTACAGGGAGTTGTTTACAAAAGAGTCCCGTCGATTCTCCTTTTCTGTGGAAGCATTCAAGCAGTAAGACCTGCACAGTCTGTTTGGCACAGTAGCTGCTCTCAGCTGGCCCTGTGCCCTCCTGCTGTTAGTCAGGGCAGAGGATGTGCCAGATCTCAGATTGTAACGGAGCAGAGCCTGCTTGCAAATCTGCTTGTAGTTAGCCTGGGGCCTTTTGGCAGCAGACTACAGCCGATTGATTTAGTTGCAATCCTTTTTCCTTAATATTTTCCATCTGGCCAACAATGACCTATAAAGGCAGACACAAAACAGAGTTTGAATTATGAGGAGCGTGATAGTAAAAAGCTTCCAAATCTCACTCTAGAACCTGCAGCAGTGGATAGCTGCCATTATGTAGCAGAAGAATTTTTTTTCTAAAGTACTATTGCAACAATGCTGTTAACAAAAAGCGTTATAGTTCTCAAGTTTGGAATTAAGTTACGTAATACAGAAATATGCATTTCAGTTGAGCTGTTAACATGTTTCCCTTCTTGCTATTTCTTGCCTTCTACTGATCTTGCACAGGAAGTGAAGCTGTCTCAGCACAGACTTCCTCCAGCAACTTCTCTCTTGCACACTCTTAGGCTTAGATCCTGCTGCTCTGTATCAGGAACCGTGGGAGAATAAGGGATAATAGAGTGGGGGCAGGGAAGACACACGAAGGAGCTTGACTATGGAAATGCTTTAAGATATGCAATCACAGGTTTGGGGAACTTTTGTTCTAATGATGTTAATATGGAAATCAGGTGTCCCAAACTCAAGTCCGCAGGGGTCGATCAGTGCTTTCTGGAATGAGGTATTTCCACACCTGTGCTATTTATCAACTCCTACCATTCTGGTCAAAGCAGAGTTCTTGCAGCTATTCTAAGCACCTGTAGTCTTATGTGTCTTTAAATTTTGTATCCTCTAAGAAAACTTGTGAACCTGTTTCTGTACTTGTACAACCCCACAAGTTATAGCAGGCCTGGAGCTGCGAGTCTTCTAACATGCAGAGTTTACCACCTTCATCTAGGCATATTTACTGATGTAAAGCATTCATAGTTTTTTTCCAAAGATGGCAGTAAGTCATGGACAGACTTTCACAGATCTTGTTGATCACAATATTTGCAGGAAAATTAGAAACTGATTGAATTAGGAGGACGCTCCAAAGTGTGGTTCATGCTGTGCTACCTAGGAACCTGAGAGGCCAGATGAATTCTTCTCTGAAGGTGCAGAAATTTCACTTCATTGGCTATAATGAGACCTACTTTAGATCTAGGTGAATTGTTCTAAGTTCGTTTAAGATGTTATTAGTTGTTCTCGCACAGAGAGTCCAAAACAAGCAGCTGTGCTGTATATTTAAATACTTACCTGGTTATTTCACCTAGTAAGGTGATATTGCGAGTATTTCAAGCCTCAGACATTCCAGACTTGGAACTCTAAAGTGTGTGTGTGTGTGTGTGTGTGTGTGTGTGTGTTCCACTAGCGAGATGTGCAGGGCAAGGTAAACTTCTGTTGTCCTAAATTGAGATTTACCACGTACATCTTCTGAAGCTATTGACTGTATTAGACTATTGCAGAGTTCTTATCATCCAGTCTCTTTTCTGCTGACACAATCCTTCATTTTTGTTTCATCTTAGTCTGCTGCCTGCTGCTTTTAATCATAGCAGCAGTAAAATTGGGGATCTGAATTCATGGATGTTGCATTCATGGCCCAGTATGTTGACTTCTGAACACTGCTATAGTGTAGTTGGATATTCCTGTTGGAAACTTTTTTTTTTTTTTGAACAATGAAAGTAAAGGGCAAAATGAGTAGCATGAGGAATGTGTGTAGAAGGCAGAGATGAATTCTCACAAAGGTCTTAGGAGAAACCTAGAAGTAAGGATGAACAGGGACTGAAGAAGTAAAGTAGATAAGTTAGGATTTTAGCTGTCATTTGTAATACATGTTGGGGTTTTTTTGTTAGACATTCTAGAAATTCTTGCCAAAATAAGTATCTTAAAAAAAAAAAAAAAAAAAGTTGTGGAAGACCAGAAATCAGATTTCAAATAGAAAAACTGCTATAATATACTGGAACTATGGATTCACTTAACTGGACAAACTCCACATTATTTTTATAGCAACAATAAGTGGCATTCATTCTGAATATTCCTTCCTGTATTGAAGATTACACTATCTGTGTAGTGAAAGTGACAGTGTATTTATATATATATTATGTATATATGTATATATTTAGAACTTTCAGGGTCTGTACGTGGAAGAATAATTTTAAAAGTGGCTGTAGCAGATACTGTATGCAGAATCTGTGATATGATTTGATGGGATTTTGGTATGCCATTAGGTAACTTAGAGTTCTGATCTACAGTTTATTGAAGTTATCTTACATAGCTAAAGTTTTTTGACAGAACTTGTGAAAATGAGAACCAGAGCAGTATTTACTCTTAGAATATAACAAATAAATGCTAAATGTAAGGTTCGTTACAACTTCTGTCTGTGTGATCTCTTGCTGCTATCCTTCACAAAGACCCAGGATTCCTTAAAAAAAACAACCAAACAAAAACCACACTTCTCTCTTCCCATCCCTCTCCATCCCCAACTCCAGGGAAATGCAAATTTAGCTGACTTTTAGTGAATTAAAAAAAATAGTAAAGGTATGTGAAAGGAAGTTTATTATGGATTTTGCCAAAGCTTTGATCTTGATTGATATTTCATAAAAGTGCTTTGACTTGCAGTGAGAAGAATCACAACAAAAAATGTCCAGTGTTAGTAATACTAATATATTGTTACCAGTGGAATTTGGTAAAGCTAAGAATACTACATTCTAGTCCAGCCAATTCACTGGTCTTGCCTATTAACCAGAAACAGTTTTACTTAATTAATTAAGACTTCATGACTCACCTTCTTTAGTTGGTGAACAACTGTAACAGAAGTAATTAAATCATGTCAGTTTTTATTAATCCATTGGCACTGGCTGACTGGCTTGGGAACTTCCATTTAAGTGCTAATGCAAAATGCATTAGCATGTCACCTTGGGGAAAACCCAGTTCCCTAGCATCAAAGCAGTAGGGAGGAAGTAGTTAAGGTGCAAGATGGATAGATCTTCTCTTCCACAAATGGATCACTTTTGGTTTACTGTCTGAAGACTTACAAAATGTATCTGTCAGGATTGAGACCGTCCTATACTTGCTGACAGATGTATACAACATTTCCCCCAATGAGATTACAGGGCAGCTTCTTCCTCCTTCAAAAATCAAGATCTGTCAGGAGCCCTCAGGTTATGCAGTAGTAATTGGAGAAGCAGGGGCTGTTCTGAGAGGTAGGACTGCTGAGAAAAGCTGCAAGAGTTGACTTCTCCATATTGTTTCAAAAGAAAACATGAAATAACAGGGAAAAGGCCTTTATATGGCCTTGTAGAGGAATTACTGTCTGGATTGCAAATGGATCTGAAATAAAGCCTTAATTTGTAACCCAAGTTGTTCTTTGACATGCTTGATAAGAGACGGATCTTCCTCTGGAACTGTACAATACAAGTATTATTCATCTAATTCAGTATGTTTTAGAATTAGTTAATGATGGCTCACCAGCTTGCGTATGTAAAGTGTGGGATATTCAGATAATAGAATGATCATGGGCAAACCCCTATCTTAATCCTTTGGTTAAACTGACTGTTAGACAGTAAGTCTCGTCAATAAAAATTGCGCCCTTCAGCAAGTTAAAGGGCAGAGAGTCTTTTCTGTTAATTTGAGTGTCATGTTTTGGGGAAGTCTGATCAGGTTCATCAGTGGTGTTTCTGCAGGTGAAGAGTCAAGTAATATCTCATTTCATATGCTTCTTTTTACAATAGATATATGGATCTACGTGCTTGTTGTAAATCCTAAAATAGACACTGGATTATAGTTGTAGACAACCTGCAATCAAATGTCAGGCTCTCTGACTTGATCTTTATAGTCTGCAATTCAAGGACTGTATTCACATTTCTTGTTACAAATGCATCTAGCTAGAAACAGATTTCTGCTTATTTGCTGTAGATTTCTGCTTATTTGCTGTAAGTAAAGTGATTCTTATCTGACTAAACCTGTTTCTCACTTTCCCAAACTATGAATTCCAAGCACAAGTATGGTACCACCGGAGCACTGGAATGATCGTGAATTGCTCATTTGGCTCTTTAAGCTGTGGTTGAATTTTGGTTTAACTTTTATGACATGCTACTTGAGGGCCAAACTTAGTTCGTTATTAGGAGGCATATATACTGCCACTGAACACTTGAATATGTCTTCAGAGTAATGAAATTCTCTATGCTGGTAAGGGAACTATGTAAGACCTTGTCGCACTTAAGCTTCTGTTCTTGCCAAGAGGCAACAAAAGTGGTTTGGAGAATATTCCAAAAAAGGGTACATATAATTGAAATTTTCTCTCTCTTCATAACTGAAATATTCTTACCTCTTCCCCCAATTTTCTGTGTATATTGTTTATTAAAAATCCAAAGAAACAATGTAGTAGAACAGTGTCTTATAAACATGTGCACATTCGTATGAAGCTGCATTATCCAGTTTTGCTCCTTGGGTGTTGGAACAATGTAGAACTATCCGTTAAATAAAAAAGAAAAAACAGTTTGAACTCATCAGTTATTCTCAGTATACTCCTCCCCTGTGCTTTCAGGAATGGGATATTTGCTATCTTGATCCTAAAGATTTTGCCTTTCAGTAAAACTTTGTCAGTATGATTCTCTGAGATTTTCTGAATCAGCTTGGGGTGTTGATTTATGAGACTGAGGTATTTACCACACGTGGCATGTTTTTTATTAAGTAGAGATTCCTTTCTGTGGCTCAGAGGCAATTTTCTCTTTTTAGGTGACAGGAAGCCTTTATGATTAGTCAGTTAGAAGTTTGGCCTTCCTCCGATGCTTTTGCTCTTGATACTTACCTTCTTAGATATTGCTTTGACAGCTCTAATTATTCTACTCTAAATATAACTTCAGGTCCTAGTGAGATCTTTCCCAGAGATGGACATTGGCCTTATAAGAGGCTGGTTGCTGTAGAGGGCGATGCTTGAAATATGTTGGCCTGTTGGGAGTCACTTAGCCTCCAAACCTGTTACAGTCATCATGTGGGTGTCTTTTTCAGCTGTATCCATTATACTCTGAGTTTCTTAGCCTTTGACACAGGTTGATGGCTAATGACTGATTTAAGATATATGGAGTAGAAAAACACTGGTTCAAGAATAAATGGCTGGGGGGGGTGGAGGGAGGGAAAGAGAGAGATTGTAGAGAGCCCAGCTGATGCTCAACTTCAACTTTTAAATAGATGATGAGTTTCTTTAGTAGCTGAGCAAAAATCCCCATGTGCCTTTCAGTGTGGTTCTTGAACACAGAGCTTTGTGAAATTTTTCTTCTCTTTGAGCATTTAGTGGCATCACAGACAGTGATACAAAATATATCACCATCACTTTTAGAGCTCATTTAAAGTAGCGTGCTGTAGTATATCGTGCATTTTACTCATATGGAACACTTTCCATTTATAATGAAAAGTTCCTAATTTTACTGAAATTTCAGATTTCAGATCAAACCTACTACTAGAGTGCACAGCTCAATAAGCACATATGATTGGCGTCTTGAAAGAAAAGGAGCTGTTTCTCTGCTCAAGGAAAAAGGGGTTAATCTGTGCTGGGATGAAAAGACTGTTCAGGATCTGCTGTTTCAACCTGTGATAGACTTAGCAGTGGTCTTTGATCCCCAAATGAAATGTGATGGATTTCAACTGATGCCAGATGTCTCAAAGCTAGTGGGATCTCTGACTGTCTGCCACATCTAGTATTCTTTCTTCCAGCACTTTCAAGTAAACTTTTTAACAGCATTTGAGAAGCGATTCCGTGACAAGCTGCCTTCGGAATCCTTGCTCCGTATTGTCAGAGCCTAGGTGATCTTCAGGCTCTCCTGCTAATGCATCCTGGGTTGGGTGGTTGGTTTGTTTTTGATTTTGTTTTGTTTTGTTTTGTTTAAATCAAACCCCATGTGCCAACCTGTTCTGATTATTTATTAACTTTTTTTTTCATATCCAGGAAACTTAATGCCAGTAGTATCTATAACTTGTCTTGGTTTAAAGCTGTTCTCTGACCTATGCTTACCTATCAAATAAAGCATTTTTCTTAACAGTGGCCAAGTAAAAACGTTGTTCAATGTGTTCCCGTTGGCATTAAATGGAACATAATTTTGTCTTTTTAACTCCAAAGGCTGTCTTGTTGCACCTGATAAATCTTGTATATAACCTGTCAAATACTTCTGAATATCCAGCTTCTCACCAAGTGTGTTTCATGGAATTTCCTTTGCCTGTGTTTTTTAAGAGTATAAAGATACAACTGTCAGTGTTTGTAACTTTTTTTGTTTGCTAACAAACTTTTTTTGTTTGCAAAACATATGTGTACCTTTATTAGGTGTTGCTACTTACGCTACTTCCTTTGCTCTCAAACGTGCAGCTTGAGAAGTTTCTTTTTTGGCTTTAAACTAAGAAAACCAAAAAGATTGTTGTTTCTAATGGGGGAACGTTTAATTTCAAATTTATTAAGAAACATGTAACATAAAAACATGAATTTTTTTTAAACGAATGCACTTAATGTTCCAGAGCCGTCATTCTAGCATGCTAAATCTAGCTGTGGAGCTGTACATGGTCAGACATGGTTATAATTGCTGGGTACAGTAAGGACAGCAGCTTTCGACTTGGTGGAAGCCCTAAGAGACTTGTGTAGTAGTGCCTACTCTGTATAAAGCTGATCAAGCTGTAGAATACTCTTCTGTCTGGAGCATGCACATCAGGCTTTAGAGAAGTATGTAATCTTCAAAATATATATAGTTTTACATTTTGTTTCAGCAGACCTTTAGTTCTGTCTTTTAAATTAATTCCTGTCTCTTGTCTCCATATGGACTGACTGGAGAAATACCACTTGGCCAAGTTTCCCAATGGTATGGACAGCTTGTGTGTTAGAAGTTAAGAATCCTTGATTTTTAAAAGGAAGTGATCCACCAGAAGGAAAATGAAAGGTCTCCAACAAAAGATCAGGCTGATACTTCTGAAATAAATTCAACACCAAATAATCTACCCTAAAATTCAATAAACYTTGTTAAATTTTGCAGTCATGAGCAAGCTACAGGAAAAAAAAGCTTGAATACTGAAGATATTTAAAACTTTACACATTCTAAATTCTATCTGTATATTGTGTATTTGTGAATGTATAGTTTCCTTGTACAGAAGATAGGTTGTTATAGACGTACCTATGAGAAAGAAAGCTGTAGTACTCCTGTATTCCAATTCAAAGTATAATGCTCCATATTCTTCTTAAAATACAGATTCTTTTTGTATAAAATGTTTTTCAATGAAAGTCTAAAGTATGGTTTTCATGGAAAAATTGTTTCTTTTTCAGACTGTGAAGTTATTTTTCCTTCCTTCACAGCTTGCTTCTGGCAGAAGCAGGGGAGGTTACTGAGCACTGGTTTGATAGATGCTACATGATGTTGCACACTGTAATGCTAAAGTTCTTCTGAATTAGTTTTATTTACATGAATTCCACAGTGCAGCTGCAGTGGACTTTTTTTTTCCCCCAAGGTTTTAGAGTGACCACAAAGAATCCAAGAGAGGGTGACAGCTTTGTGAGGTTCAGACTACAGTTTCCATTTGCGATGTCCCAATTAGATGTTAGCACACGAACAAAAGACCCTTGAARTGGTTATCTCAAGCTACCCTTTCACTTTTTAGCTTGACTAAAAAAGTAAAATTGTTACATCATAACTCCCCTTTGTTACAGTTTTCTGGCTTCGTGTTGTTAAAGAGAAGTATTCAGCTCCTCTGAGCTGTCTTTTGTGAGAGATTCTGCTGCCCCGTTTCAAGAGCCACTGTAGCCGTTCGGGGAACAGCTGGCTTCAATAGTGGTGTTTAGTGAACTCAGGATTCTTTGTGTGAATGAGACTTGCTGTAACTACTTAGACTTGGTCACTCTGGGTAGAAAAACAGGAAAGGAAAAGTTTTAATTGACTTTTATTATTAATATACAGTGGCAAGTCACCAAAGCAAGCTCTTTCTATTGATATTCAATTCTATAGTCGGAAGACGCTGCATAAGGTGAGATGCATAATAAGTTGTGTGTGAGCCAAGTTCTTTTAAAAACTGGGGTTAAGTGCTTCTAAAATATGTACATGAATCACGTGCTTACACTACAGAACTCTTAACTTGAATCTCATGGCATCATGAAAAGATGACTCATGGGTATTAATCAAAGGGAAGTTTAGAACAAAATTGGAGATAATGCAGAAAGGAAAAAAAATCCTATGACAGCAAGAAAAGAAGAGAATTCAGGTGGCCCTCTTTAAAATGGAAGAAGCATTCATAATGAATTAAGGTCTAATGCAGAGACAAAGCATTGAATCCTATATCCAAGGTAAAAAAAAGCTTATGTTCAAAAAAAGGCTGTTGGCTGATGCTGTGGAAGGTAAGCCTGCATCTCATCACCATGCACAGATGTTGCTATGGAGATTTGTGGGTATGTGTATATGTGTGTAGGTATTTAAGCTTATAAGTGTGAGAATGTGTCAATAGAGTGAGAGTCGGTAATGCTAGAAGAGAGAATAGTGATGTATGGAGGTCCACAAGGTTTAGGGGAGGACACTGGAGCTCGCAAATGGCCGAACTGGGAATTCAGCCTGCTGAAATCCCCAAATGAGGCAGGATATGTGTGGGGTTTGTTGGGTTTCTGTTGTTTGTTTGTTTGTTTAATTCATTTTGTAAGAATGCTAGAGACAAAGTTCGGGAGAGGTGAGGGAAAGGAAGGTGACATGCTATTCTGAAAAAATTAATAGCTTACTGTTACAAGGAAAATAGGCATATGAAGACTTAAGTCACTCTTGAGGGAGAGAAATCATTATTTATCAGGATGTATAGTTAGGTCATTCAACTTCTGCTAGTTTAAGCTGTTATAAATTAATTAAACTGGAATTTGTTGAAAACCAATTAGAAAGTTAAATTTATATTTTTTTTTTAAATGAAGAAAAAGTGTTTTAATGGCTGCACTTTCGCTATTTAAAAGTACATGTCTGTATAAAATCATTGAAGAGCATAGTGACTGGCAAAGGGACTGAATAACAAGTTTATTCATCATCAGAATGTTCAGTCACCAGGACATTAGAAATAGGACTGTCTGTGAGGAGTATGTTTAGCTGTCAGGAGCAGGAGGATGGAAAGTAGTATTGTTTTCAAGTATAAATTGGAGAATTTTTCCTTTAAATGCAAGAATTTTAAGGTAACTAGTCTCTTGGAGACTCTAGTGTTACATGCTTATATTTTTTTTGAACATTATATTTTGGGGATGGGGGAGAGAATTCTCCACCGCAATGCTTTCTAATTTCCAGATTCAAGGATCTGTCATTTTTCCTGCAAGTATTGATGACTACCTAGAGTCAGAAAATGCACATTCTGCTTGATAAAGAACATTGATTGAATCAATACATTGAAAACAATAATCAAAAAGACCCCTTTTTTCAATTTGCTGAATCTTACCTGAGATTTTAATCTTGCATATTATTCTCCTAAGGATTTCAAGATTGGAACAGTGATGTTGCTTAGAGTTAGTGTAGAGAGTGAGGCATACATACAGCCATTGGTACAAGTCACCCACATAAAATGAGCCTGACCTCCCAAGAAAATGTATTTCACTTATTAGACTAAAGCTTTGACACATATGGACCTGCTGGGTTTTTGTAGTGATTTTACTGCAACAACTAAGTACGAGGTCATCTATGTTTTGAATTAATTCAAAGCCTCTGAACTGAAATACTTATTTCCGTGTTCATTGATACATTCACACGTGGTGCTGTCAGAGGAAGTACTTGGCCTGAATCTCCTCTTGCTTACGCTTTTGTCAGTCAGAAGTATTTCCGATGAAGTCACTGAAGGTACATGCTATGGTTTATATAAGAACCAAGCTCACTGTTGACAGACCTAGGTATTGTAAGCCCCTGTAGATCATTGCATCTAGCAAAAGGCCGAGATTCAGGAACTCCTTGACTCTAATCCTGGCTAATACAGACAAGTTTTCTAGGCCTACTAGTACAGAGAAGTATGCCCATTTTTAAAATAGAGTTAACTGTTCTGTTTTGCAAGGGAGATGGTGGTTGGTTGTACTGTTATCAAAATACATCATATGTGTTAGAAATAAATACATGCTAAAAATACCATTTAAGTTCTGTTTGTGAGGAAGGAAGGAATAAAAGTTACTTGTGCTTAAAACTCAGTATGCTAAGAGATGCTGTCTTAAATATGTTGATGTTAGATTAGTTACTCAAAGTCTCATTAATTTCAAATGACTAGTACTAATAAAAACACAAAAACGCAGTTCTGCCTATTTACGGATTGGATGGTTCTTATCTTCTTACGGTTCAGAGGAAACTACAGCTGCTGCAGGTACCTTTCCAAAATGTTGGTTTTGCTTTTTCATGGGTGAGCACACTAGTAAAATTGCATGCTGGAGCTGTTAACGTTAACCATACAAAATTAGATTTATAAGAAGATGCTATGATAATTAGCACAGACTCACAAATCATTTTCAAAGGTAGTTCTTGTCTTTGGGGTTTGCTGCTATGGTGGAACTTTTTGCATTTTTACTGCTAAAGTTCCCAGTGATGCATTTTCAAACTCTTTAACACTCAATGGGAGTTTATTTTGATGTGTTCAGCTTACATAATGCCCTTATACACGCTGGTTATCTTCAAACTGCTTCCTCTTTCACAGGTGTCTGTTACAACTGGCATAGAAAAATCTCTCCCTTTTAATCTGACTTTATGGGAGATTTACCTTTCTAACAGTAAGTAAAATTCCTGGTTCCATATCCTGTGTGCCTGCTTGCTGAGCCTTTCATTGCACTTGACCTTGGATGCAGCTGGTATTGGTGAGATAGTTACAGTTATTTAGAGCAGAACATGCTCTGATTTCTGACTCTCCTCCATTCTAACGAGCACTTGGAGAGTATCAAAAGAAATGATAATGGTGAAATTTTCACATTTCAAAGAAAGTATGTTTATTATAAAAAATTCTATTCATTAGTAATGCTTCAGAACTGGATAAGGAACAGGTGTATTTTGCTAGGGAAAGCATCTTTTACTTGATAAAGAAATCAACTGGATGCCTGTATAGATATGTTGCTTAAAGATTTTCCTTTTGCTGTTTTTTAGAGATATCGCATTTTCTTATTCTAATCTTGGACAGTTCCTTTTGCCCAAATTAGTTACATGTCTTGACATATAAGCAGTCATTGTAATTCAGTTCTCTTCTTGTGTTTATATATTATATCTCTCTATATATATTTCTTGGCTTATGTGTTCACTGGAAGTCAATCATTACATTCTGACGTAGGCAAAACTGTAGCTCTGATGCTCGTGATGTAGCTCATTTTGCAGCTTGAAGACCAGTAGTTCTTTATAAACGAGCACGTAATTTTACATAGGACAGCAGGCAAAGCACTGTGCTATAGTTATGTAGTGTGATCCTTTAATCTTTAAATAAGCTAGGGTATTTTTAAAGGGAAAAGTTTACCTTTCATTTAAAATTTGAAATTGGATAGTCTCTTGGTAGTCAGGATACCGGAGCAGTGCAGTGGAGTCTAGAGTGCCTTCTCTTGGAGTCCTTGCAGTAGCCTGATTAATGTGTGTGGTTGTAGATACTGAAATTTTGTTTCCAGAATTTCCTGAGTCTAACAGGCTAGAATATTTTTTTGGCGAATAATTGATTAAAATGAGGCAACACTTTTTGTGGCCTTTTCTGCTTTTTATCAATAGGTGCTATTTGACCTGATCAAAATTAAAAAGTAATTAAAGCTGAGTCCATAAGGTTCCCTTTACAAAGTAAGTCTGGAACTCTTAGTTTGTCCCTCCAAATTTTTTGAATACAAAGAATAAACATTTAATGTGTAAAGATAACTGCTGCCTTTTCCTCAGTTCAGTGCTATGTTTTAGCTCTTGGGATTATTCAGGAGAGCGAGTTCCTGTTCGGGAAGCCCTGTAATAGCCCTTCCAGAGATGCGTGTGCAGAGCTGAAGTCTTGGAGCTTTTGGTTCAGACTCACTTCCAGATTCTAAATATAGCAGCTAGTCCAACAGGTTTGCTGATCTGCGTATGTTGAGGTCTGTTTATTACTGGGAGCAGTTGCACTTTATGCTCAAAATAGTTCACCTACTGGCTTTGTAAAATGTAGTTCAGCTTCTATATATTTGCCTTTTGTCAAGATTTTAAATTTTTGCTATTGTTTCTAAAACTTGTTATTGAAGCTGATAAGTCCCATAGGCATGTGTCTTGGTCCATTAGTAAACTAAGAACAACACATAGCATGCAAGAGTCATTGCTGGAAGAATAACTCTGAAAAAAAGCTGCTAGAATATTTAATTTCTACATACTATTTTCCTTCTTGCTTTAAATTATTTTTGAAATGCACTCAATCTATATCTCAGGCTTAGTGATAAGTCTGAAAGAATAACTGCAGATATTTCTGTTGACCTTCAGAGTAATCATTTGTGCTAAGCATTCTTTAAGTTTATGTATAAGTGTGTATAAGTATGCCCATCTGTAGAATACACCTTTGAAATACTTTTTAATACTGGCCGGCACAGTGAAATGGATGTCACGTTAAACAGTTCTCTAGAAATAAGGCGCGTGAAGTAAACGTGCTTTGTTTATTCTCATGCATTGCTTGTATATGATTGCACAGGCCTTATGAGGCACTTTAAAGTTGGAAATCTTAGTTCTGTTTTTCTGAGAAAGCAATCAGAGACTGTATTATTACTTCAGTTTATTTCAGTAGAGTATGTGATATTTAGAAACAAATAAAGCCATATTAGGACATCAATTATAGATCTGTCCATCCAGTTGTCTAGGCATGTGTGTGTGCAAGACATTAATTGAAACTAACATTCATCAGTGTATTTAATGTTCCCTGGTGCGAGCCAACTGGAGATGCGATTTCTTTTTTAGTTATTAAAAAAAAAAAAAGCTAATTGTAAACAATGAAAAKATATTTAGGAGTCTAATAATAGGGTTTTTTATGATTTTGTGTTAAGTGTTTAATAAGAGAAGGAAGATCATGGAAATGTACTTTTCTGCTTAATTTCATTGCCAGTGGCAATCATAAAATCTTGTATCACTAAAGAAAGTTCATTTCAGACATCTTAACTGCATTCTTGCAATGGAGTGGCAATATGAAAAGTTTGTAATTTTTGTGTGTGTGTAGACATACATATATGTATGTGTATAGTTTATACACACCCCCACATACACACCCCTCTACATATGCATATATAAATGCAGTTTCTTTATTTCTCAGGGGCTAGCTTCTCTGGTTTTGGTTACAGTCCTTTCTGGAGGTCAGAAAATGTGACCTCACATGAGCTGCTGTGATAAAGTAGGTTTTTCTGTTCATATGTTAAAACACATGGGTAGATTAATATTTTTAAAAATTCAAGGCTAAATTGAGTGCAATACAGCATTTTCATCTGCATCGCAGCTGATATTGGGTGGTGACATTTCTGTTCAGTGTAACTTTTGAAGTATACATTGGACTTCTGAGAGCGGTGCTGGCTGCTGAGTTGTCCCTCCGCAGCTGCGGGCGTGCGAGCGCCCGCGTCCTTCCGCCCTCCGCAGGAGGCTGCTGTGCAGTTAAGGGTACAAAAGACTCTACTTCTCTTTGCAAATCTATTTGGTTAAAGGTGAATCTCTTAACTGCAAACATCTCACCCGCAGGAATTGCTGGGTTTTGTTTCTTTCTGAATATGTTATCATTCTAATTTGTTTGTTTTCGTATACTGGAAAGAAAACAAATATCTTTGCAGTTGTCTTGGCTTTGCTTGTCGGTTATTGTTTTTGCACTGGTGTTTTTTAAACACTGTATTTTGAAAACACTTGTATTTACAGGCTGCAATGCAGCGCTGTTGTCTTAATGTTCTGACTGACCCTAATTGCTATGACACATGTAACTAGTGGTGTTTTGTACTTTCAAGGAGTGCACTAAAAAGGTGATGACATATGAGTTACTGAATAAGGTACTGTGCAACTTGTGCAGCAGAGTTTGTGCAGACCCGATGTAGCATAATAAGCAGTTTTCCTGTGCCCGTACTTGCTTCCCGTCAGACTGGCCTGCCTCCAGCACGGAGGCTGTGTCGTGGACTGAAAGCTCAGTGGGAGAGAAAAGCAGAATGCTAAACTCATCTCTCAGCTTGAAGAAGTGTAGTTGATTTTTAGTGATTTATGGCAAATGTCACTAAAAAAAAAAAAAGATTTTCAGAGGAAACTAATTGAATGTAAAAAATAAAATAATTTCAGGTTGTCCTTTTGTTTTTGTTTACTCTTCAGGCACAACCTGATTTATGCTTATTGGAGTCTTTGAACTTAGACTCCCTTGAACAGTCTCTAGCCTATTGCTTTTTTGTTGCTGCTTGAGCAGGGATGCAGAGTGTGTGTGTGTGTGCGTGTGTGTGCGCGCGCATGCACATGCCAGCTATAGTGCTCTGGGCAGTTTCACTCCGGAGCGCTTCCCTTCCTTTGCTTAACCTATGACCTGTGAAAACAAGAGTTAATCAAAAGTTCTAAGGTAGCTAAGAGGAAGGGGAAGTGTTTGGTTACAAATTAAATATGAGCAAGTCATAAGCCATAAATCTTCAGTAGTGCTACCAGTTGTGCTACTTAAGTTGCGTGTAGTACAGAAAGCTTTTGGTTATAAATTCAACCTCCATTTCTTGGGAGGGGAGGTTTAATGACTGTCTAGTGGATTTGTTTTTTGCAAGATAAAATCCACATCTTTTCTTTTTCCCTTCAGAACTCTAGAAGCAAACTCAGCTAACTGTGTTTCTTGATCCTTTGCATCTTTAGCTGGTCACATTTTGGTTAATAGGAGCAGCACTGTTTCACTCTGAATAGTAAACACATGGAATAAGTCATGAAGTAAAAGTGTTGAAGATGGCAGGATAAATTAGTTATTTAAGGCTTCCAAAGCTTTCAGAATGAGAGGAATTCTGAACTGTACAGCGGCAAAGGAGGGATGTCAAACTGAAATGAAGTTACAGGAGACTTCTCTTAACATAATTCTTTACTGGAATTACAAGATAACTTTGACCTCTTGAAGAGTCTAGTCCTTGTCTTTAAAGTAAATGTATTCTGGAAAACTATTTATATTTAATATGAAAGTAAAATTCTTGTTCTGTTTCTAATGAATAGTTTGTTGTAATTCTCATACCCTTTGGTAGTTTCAAGTTAAGATGACCCAACAGAGTAACCTATGAATGTCAAAGTGTAACAACATTGCATTTGAAGACATCTAAAAATAACACAGGATTACTAAGGATTTCTTCTTGTATGAAAATCATGCTGGAATCTTGCAGCACTGAAAGGTGGTTTTGTTCATGTGTTTTCTCTCAAAGGTGTATTTTTTGCATCCCAAACAAACTAAGTTTTCCATGTATAGTCTTGATGGGTCTCCAGATTTAGGACCTTAAAATCGTCACTGAAATAAGACTGCTCTACTACTACATTTTGAACTTCACATTACTGTCTCTTCTGGAAGGTTAACAAGCATGGATGAGGAAGTCACAATTTGGGAGCAATGAGGGAAAATGTATCGTTATATACATAGTGACTAAGAAACATTATCTTGACTAAATTATGATGCGGTCCTTCAAGATACGTGACATCTAATTTCTATTGAAATCACTGAAAGATACTTAGGAGTCTAAATATGTTCAAGATTCTAAGCCTTTAATATTTTAAACATACTGAATTTATTTTTTTAAAGATGCTTATCCACTGCTTTGATCTTTTAAAGACAGAATGAACCCGCTTTGATTCTGTTAACCTTGCTGCTTGCAGTGCTAATAAGCTTCTATGTAAATCATTTGTAATATATGTATTTACTTGTATTTGTCTTCAAGTATCTAAAAGCAAAATATTGGCCTGTGTTATATATGGAAGGATTGAAAATCTGGTCACGCTAACATATTCTTGAGAGAGAAATATGAAACATTTAAAAATTTGAAATAGTTTTTCACCATTTTCTAAAGAAATAATTAAAAGCAATGAGGGCATCAGAAGTCTCTTTTATATAGTACCTAAACCTAAGCCCTATGTATATGCAGCTATAACTTTGTTTTCACTCTGTAGAATGAGGAAGTATAATTTTGTATTTGTGGTGTGAACCTAAGGCACTAGATGCTTGGATTCAGTCCGGTGCTTGGGCGCAGGCTACACGTGCTGAGACTTGCTGAGTTATCCTTGCTGTACTTAAGCTGAATATGAGGATAAGAGCATTCTTCTATTTTACAGAGTTTTGTGAGAATAAAGAAGTTACATTTGTTGGTATGTTGGATATTATTGTAGGGCAAGATCTTTGACCTTAAATTGATATGCTGCTTAATGTCATATTTTTTCACATGTTAAGCAAAAGAAGATTGACAGTTATGCTATTTGAAAAGATTACCAAAATAAGCTGTATTGTATTGCAAATATTCTGAAAAAGCAAATAAATTTTATATTTAAACAGCAGATTTTGTGACTTTGTTGTTGTTGTTATCTTGTCTTGCACCCTGTAGGTGAGATCTGGATTCTGCAGATTGTGTGTGTGATCCTGTGTGTGTGCGTGTGTGTGATCCTGTGCGTGTGTGTGATCCTGTGCGTTGTGCTGAGGTCTGCTTCGCAGTAGCACAGACCGGCTTATTTCCTCAACTTCAGAACTGTAGAGCCGGACTCCTTGAAATGCAAAATCATTGTTAAAATATGAGAAAGAAGCAGTTACACTGAGATACTAAACCGCTGTTTGCAGAAAAGAGATTAAATAAGGAAGAGTGTGGGTTAAACAAAGTACAGTAACAAAGTTCATCATAAGATATTAATAACTGGAGAAGGGGGGATCAGTAAGGAGCGAGCAAGCGTGACAGAAGCCGGGGCTTGCCTTCCCTCTTCTGTCCAGAGGGTTCCCTGACGTTTTGATGCTGTGTGAACGGGAGACTTTATCTGGCTTGTTTTGTAGTAGAATCATAGAAGCTATTTTCTGTGGTGTGTGACAGAACTAGACAGAATTTGTATTGAGTGTTCTCACGGATTAAACCTCTAGGTTGATCGTGTTTGCCCTGATGAGGCAATAAGGAAACCTGCTTTGAAGCTGCAGCGAGGTGCGGGTTAGCTGTGAGCAAGCCCCCCCGGACCGAGGCAAGAACAGAACCCGGCTTTGGCCTCAGAGCTCGGCGTTATCATCATCAGGGACTGACGCAAACTTCAGCACTTGCAAAAAGTGCGGAGAAACTGCCCTGTCATCAGCCCAGGACAGGGGGGCTCCAAATGAGGCACAGTTCTGGCAAACTGGGAACTGAGCTAACTTGCTTTTGTTTGTTGCTTATGTGCTGACACATAACATTTTAGACATAATACTATTTTTAAAGGGTACTCAGTTTAATTCTGTAAATGCAGTTTTCCAGCAAGGTCCCTAAGCACTGAAGTAGAACTTTAAATATGCTTACCTGAAATAAATTTTCATTTTTATATTGTTAGGCATTCTTCTGGCTTCTTAATTTTCTATTTTTTCATCTTCATACTCTTCTGATAGGTGTCTTGCAAGGCTTACAAGGATTTGTTTACTAGGTTTTTAATCTCTGTGTAGCAGATATGTTCTGAGGGGATTTCTTGTTACTCTTGTAATGGCTTTTAACTCTGCTGAAGTTTATTTAACTAAACAGAAAGAAAGAAATTTATCTTCTGACTAATCCTTCTTGAATGTTTACAATATAATGCCAAACTAAATGCTGTTTAAAGTGGTAATTGTCTGTCTTTCTGCTCTATTCTGATACATAGTTTGTAAAGATGCTTAAGGCATATTAATTTAAATGATAGTACTGTCATATAACATGAAAAGTTAAGTTGCTTATCAGTATAGTTTGATAAGCTACTTACATTTTACAGTAGCATTTGCAAGCTTCAAACAAATGTTAAAGATGGAATGCTGTTCACTTTATCTGTCTCATATATAGCTTCTCACTTCATTTATTACTAAAAGCTGTACAGTTAGGCACCATGGGGCACTGAATTCTTTATACTTGTCAGGAGGTAGGCATATTTTATAAAAACTTTAAATCCTGTCTAACTATATCAAAATACAATCCATTTGCTTCATAAAGCATCTGTGATTAAAAGAAGAATCAGTTTGTGTCACACATACTTGCTATCCTGTTCATTATAGCTAAGGAGAAATTCCTTGACGATATTTAAAAAGAATTTGAAACAAAGAACCATGCCATGAAAGTGTGGTACAAAATCACAGCAAAGCATCCTGTAGTGAAAAGTAACGTCTTAGCTGTCTATCTTATTTTATGGAATGGAAATGTATAATAAAGGGAAAACATACTTTTCAGCATGGTGATGCCTTTTAATATTGATTCTTTGTTGCTATTGTAAGTGGAGTGCAAATTTACTTCAGGTAAAACTTCTGTTTGGCCAAACTAAGGGTTTGGCTAAATGCAATGATGGATGCTGAATAAGATTTGTCAACTATAACTGACAGTTTATTTAAAAATTGAGATATTGGTCATGCAATTAAAAAATCCAGATGTATCAGGATTCAGAAACAAAGCAACTATCTTTTTCTTCAGTTTACTGGACTCTCAGCAGCTATATTGAAGACTCATAATTAAACATATACTTTGGGAAATAATTACAATTAAAAATGTTCAACAATATATGAACGTACAGGCATTTGTGTATGTTCATCTTAAAGGTTAAAAACTTCCTTTAGGTTGTGTGTTTATGTACAGAGTAAAAAGAAATTCTTGTGAGTTTTCAACATTGACCTGCCTGATACTTAATTTATTTACAGCCAGTGCTGTTTTAATGCTTCGTGCCCATATGTGGCTGGTAGCTCCGGGAAGGAGTGAATACTGAAGCTGTGCCCTCAAAGGAAAGGGATGTGTCAACCTTCTGGTTGTGTCTTCCTTCAAAAGGAACATTTGATGTGCTTTTCCTAACAAATTTGCAAAGCATCATGTCCAGTGGAGGCTGTTGTTGAGGATGCATCTATGTAGTAAAGGACATCAATCTTGAACTTACTAACTGAAAATTTAACAAGCTAAATGTATGCCTTTTCTTTTTTGTTTTTTAGTTACCTCCCATGGTTTGAAGTCTTTTATAAGCTGCTCAATGTCTTGGCAGATTATTCAGCAAAAGGACAGGTACTATTTTAAAGTACATAACCCCTCTCTTTCGCCGCAATATCGAAAGAGGTTGAAAGGATAAAAACAAGCTTCTTAGGAGATTCTCATCTCAGAGATGACTGCACGAATTATTGTTCTGTATTATGCAGTAATATAGAAGACCATATTTAGCCCAACTGAAAGCTTGTCAAATGGCTTTGAGAAATAAATATTTTTAGGATATTTCTGGAAAAGATAGTGTCCAAGAAAGTGATCATGGTTCCAATAAGTTAATGTTTTCCCCGCTGTTGTCCAGCTAGGCAGATTTTTTGATTACAGGAATTGTATTCACTGCATCCATGCAATTTCAGTATTGCAGTATTTCTTGAATCTTGGATAGATCTCTTATCCAACTTTACTTGTCATGTGAAGTGTAGAACTAAGCTTACCAATGCAAAATATTTTCACACATGGCATAATCTAGCTGCCCCCACCGCCCCCAGCGTTCCAAGCCTAATGTATAAATCCATTCTAACATCTTTCTTTAAACCTGCAAGTTCCGTAGCCCCAAGCAGCATCCACAAACATTGCCCTTCTGAGTTTGGCTTGTTATAACAACGCCTACTTAGTATTCTGCTGTTAATTTTCTTTCTCTGATTTCAGGATATTCAAAGGAGTGAGCTCCTAGAAACACTTCATAAACTTACTATTCCTGAGCCAGGAACCTCTGTTCATCTTGGAGTGGTAAGTGAAGCAAGAGAAATATAAACTGAAGTGTTTAATTTTCATTAAATATCATAATAGAGAAAAGTCAAAAACAGTTCTCCTTTTTGGAACTCGGTATAGATGTTATTTCCCTGTGAGAATATAGAGCTATGGACTTCCCCTTTTGTATCTGGGGCCCTCTGTTTCCCTTTCCTTAACCTCAAATGTCTTTGAAATCCTGTTCTTTGATAGGAGGAAGATTGCGTGTATTCCCCATGGGGATTTATCACCATATCATTTGTGACTTACTAGAGTTCACAAAGCAGCAACATGACATTTATTGTCTTCACTTAAAATTTTTAGACCTTGCAAGTATGCAAGGGGGAAAGACTGGAAAGCAAAGCCATATGCCTATCATAACAGCATGTTGAGTATTAGGTGTTTATTACATGTTTTCTGATTCCTTCTCTTCCTCCCCCACATCTTTGCTCATCACAAAAATAAGATTTTATTTCAGTTTTTTATGTCTTGTGACAAACTTAATCAAATAACAGTGAAAGAATATATGTGGAATCTTACTGAAGGCATTGCATTGATAGGATGTTGAAGTTAGTCTTTTGGGTTTTTTTGTCTTCAAATTAAATTTTGAGAACAACCTTATGTTACAGGTTGTAATGAAAAAAATCCTTAATACACATTGCTACAGTTGTCGGTTAGTCATTTAGAATTCACATGAAGACTGGTGGTGTACGTAGCCGCAGCTCTCCTCTCCCTCCCTCCGTTTCCTTTACTCCTTCTTTAAAAGTATTTTTTGGCAACAAGCAGTTTACTCTCATCACTTCACCCTTTAATGTCAGTCGACAGGTAACAGTTGTTTGGACTTGCTAGGTCACCAGCTGGCAGTAGAAATGTCCCTGGTGCTTTTAAAGCTAGCTATTTTATGAAAAGCATTTCTGTTTTGACCAAAGGACAAGCTGTCTCAAAAGTCAATGATCATTTGGGATGTTTCAGTTGTTTCATACCAGTGGTTTCAAGGGATGCTGCCGGTCTCTCCTTGCCTCAGACATTTCATGAGTAACAAAGCGAGAAAAGATATCGAAAAGCAGCTGAGGGACTAGGTTTGCTATGGTGTCTTTATACATTTTAGTTTGGCTGTCCACAAACCTATTTTCAGGTTGGTTTTCTTCCTATTTGTGATATAGTATTTGTCTCCATATACTATTCCTGTATTTTTGCATTACATCTTCTCAACAAAAGTAAAATAGTGATGTATCAAAAAGCAAACATTTGTGTCGCACATGTAGTTTCTGTATTCAGTGTAGTTGTTTTACCCACTTGGTATTTCAGGCTATAGACCGTTTATGAAGTATTGAAAAGACTGACATACATTTTATATATATTTACATGTGTGTGTGTGTGCATGTGCGCGCGTGTGTATGTATGTATACAAGAAAATTGGACTAATTGTGGAACTATGCCAAGAAGATAATAGCCTTTAAAGATTCTGCAAGTAATTAATAAGTAGCCCTACAACAGATCGTGAAAACTGTAAAAATAATATAAATTGTGTATAACATCAACTTACAAAAGAGTTTAGTTGCATTCTCTCTTCTCTTTTCCCAAAGCCCTAACCCAAGAATCATGTAAATCTTGCATTATCAGAATGGGAACTAGAGTGAACCTGCTTTCTTTGAATATAGACAATTAAAAATTGTAACAGTATAATGGATTGTTAGATTGCAAGACCAGTATATCTGTTTCAAATTATTTCTTTTAAAGAATAAAAGCTATTTAGAACTTCAGTATTTTTTTTTCAAGTAGGTAGGAAGAAAAGCTTACAAAGTACTTCTCAATAAATTTCCATAATGTCAGTATTGTCTGTAATGTAACTTAATGCTGTAGGTCAGAAAAAGACCTGCTTGCTATTGTGTTCCCTATAGTCCATCATGTGTCTTGCAGTGGACTGTAGAAAGATGGCTTGAATTATAGAGTGCCCTGAAGTTCTCTTGGCATGTCATAAATTGTGTGAGTCTGGGTATAACAGCATCTCTGAAGAACAAAAAATCCATAATCTATCTTTTTGGGACTGTTTGATACTCTCTATATTAATGCATTTTATATTGGATTTGTGATCTGAGAAGAGAATGCAGCTTTTGAAATCCATGACAAACATGTCATATTGGTTGTTGATTAAAAAAAAATGTTCTGTCATTTTTACTCAGCTGAGGAACTACTGTTAGAGTTGTTATTAATACCAAGCAATAAATTTAGATTGCCTTTGACAATATCAAAATAATCAATATTTGCTGTTCTGTTTTAGCACTCTTACTTTACTGTGCCTGACATCAGAGAACTTCCTAGTATACCTGAAAACGTGAGTACTATAGAGGATCGTTCACTTTATCTTTTCTTTTTAATGTCAGTGCAAAATAGATAACTATTGCTACCACCATTAGGGCTAGTAATCCCAATACATTAGATTCTGTAAAATATTGCTATATGCTGAAATAACTTTTATGTGGTTAACTTATAGTAAGTATGGGAAAAATAATTTGTGTCACTAACTACATGAGTAGCAGGCCTCTTAAGGCACACCATAACTGTATAATATTTAATGTTTGAGGAGAATAATGATTGTGTGTGTTTCACATGCCTCAGATTTCTTGCCAGATGATAGGTCTGTGGAGAGACAATGCTGGCATTTAATTCTCTTGAATACTGTTTAATTTGCCCCTTCTGTGTCTTTTAACTGTATTTCTCTGCCTGACATCGCAAGTCTTCTTGCTTGAACATTTTGAGGTCTGCCTTAGTGCCATATACCTCCATTTATGGTATTAAAAAAAAGAAAGTGAATAATCAGGGCACTCTTTTCTATTTGTGGGTGATTTGTACAGCAGTTAACACTTCCCCCCCCCCTTTTAAAACGTAGTTGCGAGCTTTTCTGCTTTGTAGACTTTCCATACTGACACATATCCTGTCAGTAAATTTAATAGATGCACTTTTTCCTCTAAGGGTTTTATTTTTATAGAATTATGATACGTTAGGAGTAATTCAGGAGTCAGTTTCTGAAGCTAAAACAGCTATCGGTCTGGTATATATACGATCTTAATCCAGACATGAAATTACTTGTTAATAAGGGTAATATTTTATGTAATCTCTTTTATGCTAATCATCTCAAATTTTCTAACAATTTTTTTTTGATAAGCCTCAAATCACCTTAAAAGCAAAGAAGGAAGTTTGTTTTAATTTTACAGTTTACTAAATTGTAGGACAGAGAGAAATGAGCTAGTAATGGTAAGGAGTCAGTGGCAGAGATTAGAAGTAAATCTTTAACTGATACGGTACAGCTTAGTAATACATGCACTACCTAGTGAATACTTCAGAAAGCATAGCTGTATTCACGTTCTGTTGGTTACATCTGCCAGTGATGTTGGCTTATATTCTAAGATATGAGTCAGCTTCCCAAAACATTTGAGCAGGAGACATGATGAATGCTCATGAATCAAAGGCTGTTATAAAAGCAGAGGCCTTGGGCCAGAAGGAGTTGGAAACCCTTTGAAAGCTGAACGCTCAGCCTTCAAGGGAAGGAGTGCCATGTGATGCTGCAAAGCGTCCTCTCTGAATCATTGAGTGGTGCTGACGTCCTCAGAGGGACGTGACTGTTGCAATGGAGGTATCCCGTGCAGCGATGCTGCTGGGACGGAGGGGCTCTCGGCACTGCGTCTGCGGGGAACCAGAGTACCTCTGGGAATAGAAGTGGGCGAACGTTTCCTGCCAGAAACATAATCCCATAAATGTGTATGCAAGTTTAAAAACATAGGCCTCAGTGTAAGAAAGAAAAATATTAAAAATGTTTTTGGTCTATCTGTTATTGCAACTGACTGCCCTACATTTTCCAGGTGTTTACTGTTTGGGTTTTTTTATGAATATCATTGCATAATTCATCATGAGCGTTTTATCTATCTGTCAACGCAACTTTCATGTAGAATTGCAGCATATTAGAGAATGATGCAAAGACATTAAATGAGCATAAGTCTTCATGGATTTTAATCGATTGGCCTTCTTATTCAAAATTGCTATATATCTTATCAGCAGTTACGTTTTAAAACCTGTATTAGCAAAGGTTTTAGTAGTGTCAAACTTCGAAGTTGTATGTAATGATTAATGGAGAACTGCACAGAACTGTGTGTTCTGGCTCTGTGTCAGACCAAAATGGTTAATGATCCACAAAAGAATTTAGTGTGCATACTTGTATATAACAACTAAGAACTCATTTTCAAAAGGTTTCTTAAATTATGTGAAAGATTTGTAAATGCATTGTGAATTCAGAAATAAACAACTTGGGTCTTTGCAGGAAATACATTACTAGGGAATTTATAGACATGCACTATCTTTTGCATTTTGAAAGTATCAGGTAATTTAGCAGTCTGATATGATGAAATTTTCTTCTTGGTGATATTACGGTGTATGTTCATGCCCTTCCATCTCACTTTTCAAATTACCTAACTTTTCACTAATTATAATCTTTTTCTGCCTTTGTTCCTTGATTTTTTTTTTCCCCAACAAATCTTTATTTCTATATTAGACCATTTGCTAAAGTATGTTGTTCTTTGAATGAGTTCATCATTATATGATGGAGGAAGAGAAGCAAATGAGTATTTTTGATCTCAAAAGTTAATGAAAAGTGCATGTGCATTTATGGATATTAAATAGCAAATGATTAAATAAACAATTGATTTAGGAATGGACTTTCATAGGAGTATAAGGGAATTTTGTAGCCACTCTTACTGAGCTTTGAGAGGAAGGGGGATACCAGTTCCCCTATTTTATTTTGAAAGTCCCACTTCTACTGTCCCAAGAGAGCTTTAAATCCTAGGAAACAAAATGTACAACAATTATACTGCAAATTGGAACGCTTTCACTTGTATTTATTTAACTCATTCATGGTTTTGTCACTTATGAGACATATCTTTCAAAATACATGTGTAAGTCCCAATTTCATCTTCAAAGATGACAGCTTTATTATAAATAAAACTTAGAGCTAACACGTGAATTTCCTTAGTATCAATACATTACCATGCAACCCACATGCTTCACAGGTGTTATTTGCAAATTTCTGAGAGCAGAGAGGACCAAAACCTTATAAATCTTTCCATCTGAAAGTACATTTGTTTGTCAAAGCCATTATATCACTTGAATAAACTTGATGAAAGAATAATTGCATATCAAGTCCCTGTCTCTATTTTCCTCTCACTAGTTGATACTTTTTCCTTATAAACATATACACCCAGAAGTATATCTATGTCTTCAGACAGAATGTAGGGATTATCTACTCCTTTTGTAATGCCCCTAATTTTGGTGCTACCTGAAAATTCTTTTAACTCACACTATTTGCAGTAATTGTGTCGTCATGTGCTGTGTTTTGGCATCATGGATAGATGAGTGAGAGGGGGAAGAAGAGCCTTAGAGAAGACAGCTTATGTTTAGACACAAATATCATGCTAATCAGCACAGATGGGATGAGAAATACAGAAAAAGTACATGATAGTTTAATGGGTTTTTGGCAAAATGTGTTGGCTGTTTTCTTTCTTTTTAGAATATACCTGTCTCTGGCTATCGTTTTTCTATAACAAATACCTGAATGACTGTTTTATATTAACATGTTTGAAGCTTACCATAATGAGCTTATTTTTTATCTGTCTATCTACCTACTAGTACAAAAGTCTTCCAAATACAACCCTTAATTTTTCTTTAGTTCTTTCTTTATGTTTGGATGGCAAGCTGTGGAACATATTTTTGCACAGTATGAAGCATCTTGGCAGACTTTTCAGGCCAAGTATTGGTGGTTTTAGAGTTATCTTTGGATCTGTCAAAAGTGCTAATGGGCTTTGTTGAGCTTCTTTAAGATTCTAAATCATATTTGCTTTTTGCTTTTCTGTGCTTTTTTATTTAATGATGATTAAGATTGCACTTGAATTCATGACTAATCTAATTTTGCTTTCACGTGTGCTTTTTGTATAAGACTATCTTTACTGTATAGCAATCCTTTTACATCCATAAGAAGCTATTTGGAACCAAATTCCCTAATTCAGCATTTTTGGGTGTATTAACCTTTCAAAAAAATTTTTTTTTTCAAGTTCTGTGTTTTAAGAAGTAAAAATACCTCTACAAACAAAAGACCTTTCTCTGTTTGCCTCACACTGTAAAAGCCCCTTATTCTACAAGAACATAATAGATTTTGGTCAAGCTATCTACACAGTTAATTTCTGGTTTTGTGCATAAGATCTTATGAACACATTCCTAAGTTTTCATTGTTACTTATTAGAAGACATCATAATCCTCCAGTAAATAATACATGATTCATGCCACTACAGCATGTGCACAGGGCAGTTGCATTGAGAATGATGTGTGGACAGTGTTGCTGACTGATGGGAGGGCTGGTGGGCTGGGTATGGATGGCCATAACAGCTTGTGTAGCTTGCTCTGTTTTGGTTTTTTGGATTTCAGTTATTTACGATGATTTGTACATAGTTATTTCTTAATATTCTGAGCAACAATAGCATGAAAGTAACCTGTGTTGCTCATGAAGTGTATATGCAAAGATTCAACAGCTTTACTTGCTTGTGTCTTGGTCTGTCTATAAAGATAGTCTGCAAATGAGCTTTGCTTACAATATTTTTCTACGTTTATTTTTCTTTAAACTATGTAAACATATTGAACACTCAGTGGAAATGGGGTGTTTGAATCCTGCCCTTTCACTGGAGATGGACATCCACTGAAACTTTCAGAGAGCAAGAGAGAGAGAGAGAGTTCTCTGTCTCCTTCTGCAGTTTCCCCAGCTGCATGACGAGGTGCTTTCTGTCTTCAACCAAGGGCAAAAGATTGTCTGAGTATACAAAGTGAGGGGTTCAGAAGACATGAGTAACTGTTTTTAGCCTGTGTGTTAAATGCCCATGTGTATTTCCAATAATCAGAATTGTTCTGGGGTAGACTGTGCTTAATTTTGTGTCACTAATATATCCGAGTTTGTTAAACCAGAAGTGTCCATTTGGAGAGCTGTTTTTACTGTTAGATTGTGAGATGTTTTTGTATGTTATCCAGAGAGTTTTGAAGTTTCTATAAAAGTGACAGAATCTATTTTTTCTCAGAGAAATATCTCATGTTAAGTTGTGTGTGAAACATCATCAGTCTCGCTAATCCAAGGCCTAAGCCCCCAGAAGTTAGGAGAAAGATATTGTGATTAAAAAGCCCTCTGACACAAGATGACCTGACCTATTGTTTTCTTTCTTTAAGTCATGTATTGGTTGTAACGTAATAGAAGGATGAAATCTTGTTATTTTTTCTTTAGAATACTTGTTTTTGTAATATTATTAATCAGAAATTATTTTTATCTCTCCTAGAGAAATCTAACAGAGTATTTTGTAGCAGTTGATGTCAACAACATGCTGCACCTCTATGCCAGTATGCTGTATGAACGCCGCATCCTCATTTGTTGTAGTAAGCTGAGCACTGTAAGTAAATGATAGAATAATTTCTTCTATTCACAGTACATTTTTAAAATGACAGTCATCTATAGGAAATTCCCTGAAGCTTCTAGAATTCAAAGAAAAAGGTTTAAAACTTTGTATAAAAAATAGAATATGGTACTGAAGTTGGACTTCCTATATGAGTGAATATCCCAAAACTCATAACAAGTTCTTTACTTGACGAAGGACTTAGTAAGCAGAGGTGACGTCCTGCTTTCATAGTTAGAAATAACCATAATCATTAATACCCATATAATTAAATGTATTGGCATGGAGTTTTAAAGAGTTCTGGAAAAAAAGACATAAATGCACATTGATGGATTAATAGCCTTTCAGAATATTTGAATTTGTTTGCTGAAGAAAAATCTCTAGTTTTTTAAATATATAAAAACAATGTACTTGGTCTGTAAAAAATATGGCAGGAGTATAGAAGATGTGGCCATATTCTTCCTAGTGGGACCCAGTGAGAGAACAAGAGGCAATGGGCACAAACTGGAATACAGGAAATTCCACTTAAACTTAAGAAAAAACATTTTTTTACTGGGAAGATGGTCAAACACTTGAATGAGTTGCCCAGAGAGGTTGTAGAGTCTCCATCCTTGGAGATACTCAAAACCCAACTTGGCAGGGCCCTGAGCAACCAGCTCCAGTTGACCATGCTTGAGCAGGGAATTTGGATTTGATGATCTCCAGAGTTCCCTTTCAACCTTGACTAATCTATGAGATGTTTTTACTGAAGTTCTGCTCACCTCAAATGTTTAAATGAAAAAGGATTTCTTTTTTTTGTTTTGGATACAGATGTTGTGTACATGTTATGCCATAGTGAAGTCCCTTTTTCATAAATTTACCTCACAGAAAAAAATAGAAAAATGATACTGTTAGGTGGATCTTTTAGTGACATTCGCTGCATGGACCCAAATTGTGGGCTAAAATACATTGACAATCCAGACTTTTTGCCATTTTGTTTGATAAGGTGTAGTCTTAATGGTACTTAGCCTCCATCAAGGATCTGAGAGATAAAAGCTACTGAACACTAGAGTACTCTCTTCTAAAAATGGCTGCACATCAAAACCAAATACACAGCTTGATTTAGTTCAGAGTTTTGTGTTATGCATTTCAAGGTTTATCAGTCAATAAGACTGTGATTCTCTTTATAAAAGAGAATGTTAAGTTTTCATTATGTTTGCTCTGTAAATGGGTATTGATTGCTTTCCTTTATGAATAACAAACATAAGATGGTTTAATAAATGTTGCTTTCTAGTGCTATGGACTAAGTACTTGAACAGTCCTTTCTAAAATACAAGCTTCCATTTCCATTTTGTATACTATTATCTGGCCTCTTACTGTATGACCATGACCTACTTTATGTTTGAGGTTATAACTGCTTGGAATTGTAAAAAATATTGGAGGCTGAAATAATATACATGAAAAGCACAAAAGAATAATCTATTGATACAGGGTAAGAAAAGGAAAGAGAATAAGTCTTCATGTTCAATCTCAGAATAACTGTTTCAAAATAATTTTGAAAGGTAAGTGAAACTGGGATATGTAGAATAATCTCTTGGACATACCAATAATTACTAAATGTTTACAATCAAGTCCCATATATAACCAATGGAATTTAAGTACAATGAAGCTTAATATTGTAGAAAACTCTTGTAAAATACAAACTCTTAACTTCTGTATCTACCAAGCGTTCTAGGTCCTCTCTACTAAAATAAACAAAAGTACATCCTGGCCTGGAAGTAAATAAAGTGTAAAAGAGAGGTATTTATTTCAGAGACCTAAAGAATGAAAATAATATAAATTATCACAGAAGAGGAAAGAAGAGAATGGCTAACCAAAGCATTTCAAAATATGTGTGGTTGGTTGGTTTAATATCTCCCTTTGTAGCAGAGCCTGGGAAGAAGAATTACTTACCTGTCACTTTGCCTTCCTTAATGAGCCATTTCACAAGTAGGGTTGTGTTTTCTTTCCTATCTTTCTGCTATTCCTCTTCCTTTGCCTCTGTCCAAGATAAAAGCATGTCTGCTTCTTTGGTGGGGAGGGGTATTCATTCTGTGTGTTCTTATCTTACAACTTTATATATAAACTGCTCCAAGACTGGAGTGACAGTGTAAGACAGGTTTGAAGTGTTGGGCTGGAGCCAGTGATTCCTTGCCTGCACACTCCGCTCTGCGTGTTCCAGCAGTAGGAACAAGCTGCATTATTTTATTTCAAACTGTGCTCAGCGGAAGCCAAGACCTTGTAACTGGAAACTTACCAAACGGAGGAGTCTCAAAGTATAGTTAGGGCTGGGGGGAGGGCTTTTCTGGTTGTTGTTGTTTGTTTGTTTTTTAATTTTTTTTAAACAAAAAAGTAGAAGGGACCTGCATAGTTTCTTTTTACTTGAGAGACATGCCACACTTCACACTTAAGGCTTAAATATAATATCAAGTAAGAGAGAGAAAATTAAACAACCCTGCATAGAAAAGTCTTTCGTGGTAGAATGAATCGTGTGCTATAATAAATCATATCAAATTCAAATTTTGATTAGAAGTATTCTTAATATGGTCATCTTGAATAAGATTTAGAGGTATCTGAAAGTGATTGTGTTTATTAGCTACTTTATAAACTGTGTACTGAACCCACGGAAGATTTATTGTGTGTGTTTGGGGGGACTCTTTTTTTTTTTTTTCCTTCTACAAATGGCAACTCAAGTAATTTCTCAACATGTTAAAGCAAATTTTTTTTTGAGTACTCTGTGATCTAACTCTTTGTGCAAAGCCAAATGTGAACCAGAATGCATAAAAAACTGTACTTGGCAAAAGACCACCTGCTGGTGGGTACATGCTGTTGCAAAAATGAAACAGAAGAGTTTTCCTTGTGTCCAGTATTTTCTCTTCCATCATGGCTTACCCTTGCAGCCCTGTCTGAACAAGGTGTATTAATTATTTGTGATAATGGGTGCAGCAGGTTATTTTTCAGTGGAGAAAGGTTGCTTAAAGAAAGCCTGATGGCTCTTGAAAGACTTGAACTGTGAATTTTTATGATGCTTGTTTGGCTCCATCTTACTGAGATGAATATCTCTGTGACTTTTCTGTTATTTTATAGTTATTAGTCCAGAGCAAAAAATGCTATTCTGGCATGGATTTTTTTTGTTCTTGGAAGTTGACAGCTTGCTATTTCAATTTTTTCATATCATGGAATGCTCAAATGTGCGAACTCTTACTCCCTAAATGGTTTCTGATGTAGCTTAGGTCTCTAAGCATAAGGAAATGGTGGGATTTAGGAAATTACAGTATATGATTAATAACACTTGCCAAAGGTACTTGTGATGTAATCTAGCAAAGAGCTTGCACTATTCTTGTTAGTAGTCTTAAAACTACCCTTTCTTAGGCACCAATTCTTTCTTCCACAGAACTCTACTGCTGTCCTTAGGAGCTTCTGCCAGGATCGGTCTTGACCTTCATGTACAGTCTTTACAACAGTTCTGCTTTCCATACTTAGTTCTTATAGAACTCAGTCTTATACTTTCTGCTTGTTTTTTAGTTCTGAGCAATTCAGAAGAACAATCTTACAAAAACTTTAAAGATGGCCTGTTCCTTCCACTGTACGTTGCTCATTTCCAGCCTTGTACTGCAACTGCAAAACTGTGCAGTGTGTGTTCATCAGCAGAAAGAGAGTAAAATACACTGGAAAATGGCCTGTTATAATTCAACATCATTTTATAATTTTTATACATGTGACAAAAGCCCATTGATTAATTTGCTTAAATAAGTCTTTCAGAGTATTAAATGTTAAAACTGCGAGAAGTGAATTAGTTAATCAGTGTCTTTTTAAAATAGCTATCTTTTTACATTTTCTAGCAACAGCTGCAGGAAGCTGAGATAGTGGAACTAATCTTATTTCAAAATGCTGGACTCCTATAGTTTTGACAGTCAGGTATTTCTCAGGCTGCCTTATTATTAAGTGCTTGTTTTCTGTATAGCAATCGCTAATCAGGTGAGGTCTCCAGCAAATATACTATTCCTTTTTTATGAGCCCTTATCTTGGCAGAGTTGAAGGACAGTACTGGTGCTTACCCACGGTAGTATGTTTTTTGAATTCATGCCAGACAGCAAGGTGGGAGTACATCTCAAAAATAAGTGACAGCTTCTGCTCAGATGTCTGCAGTGTTGAGCATTACGTCTGTTTAATCTTTTGTTGATGAGTTTTAAAACCCATGGAACACAGATTTGGAAAGGGCCTCTTTGGATTACTGAGTTCAGTCCTCTACTGTCACAGGCAACCATGTTATATAATAATGTCAGGATATAATCCAGTTGCTCACCATAGAAGCAATTTTTAGGTAAGAATTAAATATAAGCACTTTTTTCTATACATCTCTTTGTGCTTTGGGGAACAGAAACTGAAAGTATAGAGGATTTAGGAATATAGAGAGAAACTACTTTGGAAAATCATGTCCTTTTCTTCTGCTGCTTGTTTTGGAACTGGGCTATACCTTTTATCTAATCTGTGGGAGAGGAGTGTCTTCTCCATTAGGGATAATGTAAGTTGAAATAAAATTGGATAGCGATTGGAAACCTTTAGCATTTGAGTCAAAAATTAAGAATAAGATCCAGATTTTGTGTCTTCTAACTTCTGCTTTAATTATTGTTCTAGCATACTAATATTTCCATCTCATATGGACCATAAAATACTGACCACCTGCTAATAGAGAGCTTTCTTAAAGAAAAAGAGTGACTAAACATGTTCAAATGTTTGCTGTACACTGTGTGCTCCTGAAGACCCTTTTTCGTTAGGACTGTGGTTCAAACCTAACGGAAATTCTTGCATATTCCCACTTACGGAAATGCATAAGTGGGAATTGGCATTTGCATTGGCAAAGCTGTTCAAGACCAAACACAATGAAAGTGTAATAAAGAGCTCAACAAATGATGATGTGTCTTCAGAATTATCAGTGACATTGTAAATGTTGCTGTTATCTAAGGTTCATTTGAGAATGTTTCAGTCAGATGGGAGTAGCAGGATGCTTGTTTCATTGACTTAGCAAGTGTTCAATAGAATATGTTGTTTCAGATTGCTTAACACTTTAAGATGCATAGGAATTAATGGCCAGCATCTTAGTTTACTAATACAACTCTACTGGAACCAAAAGTGCTTTTATGGAAGACAAAAATGAAAGTCTAATAGATATTAAAAGAGGGTCAGACTGTTTGCCTCCAAATTTAATCAGTATATGCCAAGAAAGTTTAATGAAATTATAGAGATACTGAAGTGAGCGTTAAGATGAATACAAATGAAACAGCACTATTTGTGCAGATGATTGTCAATGATTCAAGAAAATGCTTGGCAGAATTAGATGTGATTCAATACAGTAGAGAAATGGTAGAGAGTGTGATCTAGAGGTGGATGTAACAGGCAAGACAGAAACCATTTTATCTGCAGTTCTAGTAAGTGGGACAACCATACAGTATGTGAGCAACTTTGTATATAGGGGAGCATCATTACTGCACATCAAAATGCAGATACTGAAATCTGAAGAAAGTGAGATCAAAATAGATTCTGGAGAAAGAAACATGAGAAGAAACATGAATCTGAAGAATAGGATCTGATTTTAGAAATTTATATTTGGGTTTGAAAGATGAGTCTCCCTTAAAGAAACTACAGTTCTTTGAGCAATATTTCTATGAAAAAATTTGGAACCTGTCGTAATAAAGAATAGAGCTAGGGAATGCATAAATAAAGTCTATTGGAGAGGAATAAATATTACCTTTGCAAAAGAAATTCATGATTCAAATCATAAAAGTTCTTCAAAGCAGTGAGAGGGCAAGGGAGATTTGATCAAGAAAAGTCTTTTCAAAATCTGGGTAAGATTCTACAGTGTTGAATTCCTCAAGGGTATTATAGAAATTTCCATGGCATAGGAGAGGTAGGTCCTCTTATGGGTCAACAGCTGGCTAATTAGAAAAAACAATAATAAAAATGATCAGTTTTCCTAATGGTGGAAGTCACTAAGGAGTCCGACAGTGATCTAGTGGTCTGTGCTAGAACCTATTAAATGTCCGCATGAAAAACAGTTAATAAAAGGGGGAGAAAACTGTGTGACAGTGATTTTATTGCATAGCACTGATAAATATAAAATAATGCTTATGGGAGAAAACAGTTCTAACTATACAAGCAGTCATGGTCTCTGAAGTAGTTATTACCACTCAGGAAAGAGATATTGGAGTAGAGATCTATGAAAATGCCAGCTCAGTACTCAGTGTCTTAAAAGCATAGAAACTATTATGACGGGAATAGAGAACAGAAAAGAGGGCATTGTGCCACTGGGTATGTTCATGACTTACCCACACTGTGAATATTGCGTGAGTTCTCATCCTCTCCAACTCAAAAGTGATAAAACAGAGAAGTGAAAAATACAAAGAAGGGTAACAAGAACAAACATACATATGAAATAGTTTCTGAATTAGAAAAAGCTGAGTAGAGTAGGGGTCTTCATTCAGCCCAGCAAAGATACAAAGGTGGAGAACTTAATAGAAATATAAATCGAAAGTCATGCGTGGCCTGAAGAAGATGACAGAGATGACTTTTTTTCTATTTGTTGTCTCAAAATGCTAAAACTCAGAGCACCCGTTAAAACTGTGATGAAACAGCCTGAAGGGGCAACACTTCAATTTATTCATTTGAATTCACTGGCACATGAAGTCTGAGCTGCAAGCTGCTGGGGTTGAAAAATATACAAGAGAAATATCAATTATATCAGTGAATGAATGAAGCAATGATTTTAGTAATTTGTGTTGACCACTGTTGGACAGAATACTGGGTGACAAGGGAGTTTTGGTCTAGACTAGCAGGCCATTCTTGTTCTTAGGTTATCGGTGATTAGGTGGTAGGGATGATTGGAACTCGAAACCATTATTAAACAGACATAATGGCAAGAGAACTGAAACTCCCCAGCTGCATTTGAAGGTCTGCAGGTGATGAACAGGAAGCAAAGCTGACAGCAGAACAGTAAGACAGTGATTTTGGAAAACACGCAGAAAAAAAGAGCTATGTATTGTCAAAGAAAGTAACTGAAAAACATGCATTAAAGGCCTCTGTAGTTGATAAACCATCAGTGAAAGTGCTGTGGAGAAGACATAGCTGGATCCTATATTGTAACACAGAGTAAGGTATTTATCTGCTCGGAAGTGTAAGCTCTGTGCCAGAAGCCAGTTTGTTTGCAAGATTGGGTATTAAAACAGATAAGGAAAAAATCTTTTTGGAAGGCATTACACTGGATTGATGAATGTTTGTGTCTGTTAATGACCTTAGGCAGAACTTACATATACTAACTTATTTTCCTACTAATTGTGATTTTGATAGGATCATTTTTTTTTGCATTTAGATCTGTAGTATATCCGTGTATAAAATTCTAAAGCTAATTCAAATTGACGTACAACTTTCATTTGTAAATTTTCTTTTAAAATAATGCATGCCTATTGTGTGTGCCTACAGCTTCTAGTATTTTACTGATTTCTATTTCCATAAGAGTTTGTGCAGATGTTATGAAAAATAGTTTTTCCTTTTTTATAATTTTTTTTATAATTATGTAAAATTTATTATAAAATATTCTATTTGTTTTATTTTGTGCCTTTGACTTTTGTGTGGCTAAAATATCTCCCGCAGAGATGTTTAATTGAAATTTTAAGGTTTTTTTTTTCCCTAGATGTAAAATTGTCATCAATCTAAAATGTGCATTTTCCTGACAGTGGACTAAATGCTGTTATTCTCCAGACTGAATAGAAATGTGTCCATACAACTATTGTATCTGTAGTCAATGATTTGATGTGACATTTCAAAAGCTCAGCTTCACCAGTGCTGAGTGACTTAACTGTCCTCACGCTAAACTTTACAAGGTACTAAAGGTTACATGAACTATTAATATGTTACAATTATCTGAAGATATGCTCTGTTCCATTCTTATTACTCGAAAGGTTACATATTGATGAAAACAGTCCTTCCTTCCAAGAAAATCATTCTCTTATACCTACAAAAAGGGATTAAAGTAATTGTAAATAAAATCAACAGTGAGCTTTTATTATTTAGATTAATACATTTTCTATTACAAAATGGTGCTGACAGAATGTTAGTTTATTGTATGATGTATTAATTTTGTAATCCTTGCTAATAGGATTTAGTGTTAAAACCCCATGCTTCAGTTTGAAGATATTCCCTTAACTGCTAGTAATTTTTTTAACAGATTCATCTTAGTGTTTAGGAACATAAAACAAGTCTTTATATCAGTCTTTGTGAAACCATTCTTTCTTTGTGACCTGTAAGTGAAAATGGGCACATAGGATTCTACGAAAAGATAAACTAGGTGAAAGCTTGAATCAAATTGAAATATTTAATTTCACAGTTTTTTTAAAGTATGATAATTATGGTTCCTAATTTGAATTCAGAAATAAACATATATAATGAAATTTCGTTTTATTATCTAAAACAACCAAAGAAGTACTAGAAATCTGCAAATTATCTGCATCTTTAGTTTAACTATTTAAGCATCAGCATTTCTGAAAAGCCTGTTTTCCATTTCTAACAGAATTTCCATATCCCAGTGCATTGGTCAAGCGTCTGGACTTACCTTCCAAATCTTTAGAGGTTGCTAAATTAAGCTTTTCTTTTCTTGTATTTCTGAAAGAAAACATAACATTCCTAAAAATGAGCTTTTATTATTCAGATATCTTAGTGGCATTAGAAGTATGAATGAGTGTGTGTATGTTTAAGTTTTGATCATCAGGGAAGGATAATACAGATGCTAGTAGAATAATTACAAAATTAATGTTAAGTGTTTTAACATCTCTTGGCTCTCTACAAGTCAGAGCTTAAAATTCTGGCTTTTCAATTCAGGTTTTTTTTCCTCTGAATTTTTTACCATTAAAGTACTCTGTGGGTTTATACTTGGCATGTAGAGTCTTAGAATATGAGTGATTTAAAAAAAAAAAAATCTGTATATTGTGTTGTAAATTGTAAAACTCTATTTCTATTCTTTTTTTATAGTCACTTTCTTGCCACCGAAAAGTACCTGCTTGTGAAGCTCATACCTCACTGTAGGTCTCATCTGTACTACAGTGCAGAGAACCTCTGTTATTCTCTTAAAAAGAAAAAAGAAAAAAAGAAAAAAAAAAGGTGTTCCTGGGTGGATTCTCGTTGCTATGCAGACCTGTTTTGTTCAGAGGCTAAAAATAATACATAAGATATGGTGCCTCTCTTCAGTCTTTTTGCATTTTATTTGGGAAACAAGGTTATTTTAATTATAGAAGAGAAGATATTCATGTATTACAGCATCAGAAATTTCACTGAAATTACATAAGGGCTCTGGTATTAAACATAAGCCAAACGAGATCCAGAGTTTGTAGCTGATTTTCTGCAGCACGGCGGCCCGAAGAGACGGTAGTAGCGCAAACCTTTGTGTAACTTTTTACATTTGAAATTAAAACTTATGAGCCCATCTAGACCATTTTCTTTATCAGTCCTGGGTTCTCTATCAAGTAATATATAATTCAGTAGCCTCTCTAAAAGGAAATGAATGATAATAATAATAATAAGAAGAAGAATCCTCTACTTTTTTAAGGTTATGCCACATCTGACTGAATCTGGGATGAATGTCACAAGTTATGTCTTTGCTAATTTATTTAATCTCACTACAACTTTAGGCCACCACAAGGATTTCATTCCTTTAGAATTTGTCTTTTACGTATTTGTAAGCAGTGTTCTCTCTCGCAGTTTTTTAGATTTCATCTTTTTTTTTTTCCTTTTCTGTACCATCAAATAACTGGAAGACTTTCACTGAGTATTGTTTTCATAGTATTTTTCACAAAGGAGACACCTTGCAGTATTTGAGCTGGGTACCATGTGAGATCGAAAGACACTCCAACTGCAAAATACTGTTGGGGTGGGTTTGGTTGCCCGACACCTCTTAATCTTTTAACATGTGTGCCCATTTATATGATTTGTCTGTTCTTTTATTGTTTGTTTTGCTATTTTAGGGGTGATTTTTTGCTGTTTTTCTGAATGTGTGTGTGTGTGTGTGTGTGTGTGTGTGTGTGTCTGTAACTCATTTTTACACTCTTCATATGGTATTTTGACTAATGCTTTTGTTGGGATTGCCTTATTGGGGATTACCACCTTATCCATTTTAATAGCAAATGTGACAAATAGCTTGCTTATCATCTTTTCCAAATTATTAATGATGGTTTGCAACAGGACCTGAGACAGAGAATTTCCTCTGAAGCTCTGTGAGGATTCTCCCCGTGACTCGACTGGCGCTTGTTTGCTACTTGTGATCTTAATTCAGTACCTGCCAACACTAAAACTATTCTGAACAAGTTCTTTTAAAAAATGACTGAGAAAGTCAGTAAACCAAATGATTGCTGAAGTGCAGTTAGATAAAAATCCCATTTCTGAGCTCAAATATTTTTCAGTTTAAGTTATAATTTCAATACAATTTTATGATATTTAGTGGATGATAATTGCCAGGATCAGGGAGTTTTGCCTGTAGTGTTTTTTGTTTCTTCCCTTTGTGCTGTCATTTCCTTCTTCCTCTTGCTCTGTGCAGCACGGGGTGTCCTTTCCAGGTTTGGTTTGTTGAATAAATCGTGCTCTCAGCTGTTAACATACTAAGTCAAATGCAACCACTGGAAAGCAGTCATGCTTCACCCACCAGTACTGTTTTTTGTTTTTTTTTTTAAAACCAAGAGCACTGTATATTATGTAATACATAATGTTGCTACAAAAGCAAAATTGATACTTTCTTTTTTTCTTCTAACTTTAGCTTTTTAAACTTAGTTTTTGTCTTAGTTATGATCTTGTTTTAATTTGTGTTTTCCAGTTAACTGCCTGCATTCATGGGTCTGCAGCTATGCTCTACCCAATGTTCTGGCAACATGTTTACATTCCTGTTCTGCCCCCACATCTATTGGACTACTGCTGGTAAGGCTATATATATCACTTAGATACACAACAGTTTTCACATTGCTGTATTGTAAGTCTTAAGTGCTCTTATGAGGCAACTGTTAGTCTAAAAATACTTATGTATATTCAGGAAGCAACCAACCTAGTAAGTGAAAAGTATTATTTTCATAGCATGATGTAATGGTGCCAGTGTCTTGAGATACTCTGAGTGGTTACTGTGGAATGTTGCAGCTTACACATTTTGTATTTAAAAATCTGTTATCAGCATATCTGTTTAATGTTAAAATTTGAATTTAAAAGGTGCTTTTTTTTTCTTTTCTCCTGAACTGTTACTTGGGGAGGTGGGGAGCGTGTTGATAGTATAACCATGTGAGGCAAGGAGACTCTGGTTTGAAATGAGTATCTGATGGTAAGTTTGGCAACAAAGAGCATGGAGGTTACCAGCATTTTTTCTGATGGACTGTGGTGCTCAGTGCATGATAGGACATGTTCTGAAACATAGAAACATCCCCCTTCTCCAGTATATTTTGCAAAGTCCCCACTCCCAAAGGAAAAAAAAAAGGGGGGGGGAACTTAAACTTACCAAGGCAGGAAGTAAGTTTTTGTGGAATCTTGATTTATCCCCCTTGTGCATATGTAAGTCACATGTTTGCGTACTATACCATATTTTAAGTATGGCTCTTACTAGGTTTTTTTGGTTTGTGTGTGACTGTGTTTTAAGACTGCTACTGTTCATAAAACTTACTCTATAATTTCATGCCCTCCTTCCCTTTCCTGTTTAGCTTTGCACTGCTTCCTTCTAGGAACTTTTTTTTTGCAAGTAGCAAAGTGAAATTGAAGAGGAGAACCCAGGTTTACGGCTTTCACAAAGATATTTATTTATTTATTTAAGCAAGCACAGTTAAGCTTGCTTAACCCCGATAGTGGGATCCAATAGAGTTTCCGCTGATTTTTGAGTAGTTAAAATGATGAAAACCAAAGGTCATAATCACCGTGGCATTAGAGAGAAGTGTGAATTAAGGAACGTTCCTATTAGCACAATTTCATACAAGTAACCAGATTATCACAGTACCAGGTAGAACATGTCACTCTTTCAAAAGCCAGTCTCTACTCTGACATATTTTTTTATTTGAAATGGTATTTGCTTGGTAATAGATTATTTATATATAACAATGCATGTGAACATCCTGAAGGAAAGTGCATGGAAATGTTACTCATGTTGCACACCAGTAACATGAGCATCATACCACATAATAACTGTTTAGAAGGCTTTTAACAAATTCTGTTGTAAATATAAATTTAAATAATGGTCAGATCTTTGCTAATATTTGGTAAAATATCCATAGTGACTTTGAAATTCTTGTGTTAAATGGTTTTCCCTATTTTTGCAGTGCAGCATCAGTTGTCAGTATGTATATTTGATCACTTGCATAACACAACTATTAAGTAAATAGACTGCTACAGAGAAGAACAAATAATCTCATCAAATTTTAGTTCCATTGCTTCAAATTCAGTGGTTTCAGTCAGTGTCCATAATTGTCATAAAACTGACATCTTTGCTAATAACTTCATGGTATTATTGTGTGACGTTAAGCAAGAGTTTCTGCAGAGCTTCTGAGAAAGGAACCAGCGGGGATAAATAGCATTTTTAAGTGAAGTGCTAGGAGCTGAAACATGTAGATTTAAAAGAAGCTTGTTCCTCTGCAAATGATTTAAATGTTAAGTATGTGCCTATGTCGAGGATACACGGAACGGAATCTAAAAACTATTATCTCCTGTAGAAATGAACCTTCAATTTGCTCACGGCGCAGGAAGGGCAGATTGGAGTCATTTTCGCTGCCAGCGGGTGCCCTCTCGGTGCATAATGGCCTTCGCCTGTGTAATTAACACATGAAGGCTGCTACTGCCAGTTTTGTCTCCAGGTACATGCTGCTAGGAGTTTTCAGGACAACAGTGTGGACCACAAGAGGCTTTTACGCTGGGTTTGAAGATTAGGTATTCATCGACTTTCTGACAAAGACATGTTAAAAGGGGCTAAGTCCAGATCCCACAGTTGGGAGCAGAGGTGTGCAAAAAGCAAACACATGGGCAGTGTACCCACGAAAATAAAGACACGAATCAGTGAGCCACGCTCAATGAATTCTTTAACTGCATAACACCCTGTGCATGTAACGAATGAACCAGCTAGTGCATGAAAAGTATGATTTTAAAACCTATAATTATTAGGCAGACTGTAATTGCAAGCTCATAAAAACAACAACTGATTACCTTAGCCTGATATTAACTTTAATTGGAGTGGTAATCACACACTGTAATTCTTTGAATATATTAATTTAGCAACAGTTTATGTGCCGTAAATTCATTTCTCAAAATAGAGTCTATCTATTTTCTAACCATGTGAACCTGGAAGGGTAATTTTTGCCTATGAAGACTGAGAAAAGAGCTTCATACTCTCTGCTTTAAGGCAGTGTTGTTGCTTATAGGCTTTTGCATCTTAAGGGAAATTACTTGAGATTATTTAAAATAGAAGGGTTTATTTTATTTTGGTTTTAATTATGTCTGGTTATTTCCTTTGCAAGCCCAACATAAGATTTTTATTTTTTTTTAAGAGCAGAAACTGAAACAAAGCAAATTTAAGGGATAAGAATTCTTCAGTTATTGGAAATACAGGAAATCATGTTCATTCAGTTGACTGTCCATTTACTGATGATGCTTCGTGGTGATTTTGAATCTTCTCCTCTCTTTGTGAAAATTAAAGAATGGTTTATAGAGTGTATTATCTGAGATCTCTGAAAGTTTAAAAAAAAAAAAAAAAAGGAAAAAACCCAACTATATACCGCCTGTGATTATTTGCTTTTAATCATTTGACTTTCAGTGGAACCCTTTCATATAAAGGAAACTTTTAAGGTCATAACTGATATACTTCAGCTCAAATCCTTGGCTGTGAAATTTGTTGGATTTTCCAGGAGAGGGGGACTTTTGGATGGCTCTTTCCAGAGCTACCTTGGTTTTGTTCAGAGTAACTTAAAAATGAGAACTAAAAAGGTGGACTRCTTTAACTCTCCTCGTGCCAGTTGAGGATTCTTTTGGCTAATTGTGCGTCAAACTCAGACTCTCAGTGAATCAGCTGAGTCCCCTTAGCTGTTGACAGAAGTATGTTTTCCTGAGTGAGGAAGCAAAAAGTGGATGATTGCCTATTGCTACCTGTTCATAATAATCTGCTGCAAACATGCTCAACCTGAATCTGTTTCACTGAGATTTTTAAAGCTCAAATTCATTTTTCTGTAGCATTTTGTCTCTTATTTAGATTTTACACCAGGTACTTCCAAACCACTCTGTTTTTTCATTTTTTCAGTTTGTTTTGCTAATTATTTTACTTACCTGAGGGAGAAGAATTAATTTCCTTTTCATTTCCCCCTTGAAAGTATCTTTTAACTTAATTTTTATATTCAGCTACATCCCTCATTCACCTAAGCACAGAATTGAGAAGGCCTGTGCGTCTGGCTTCAGCATGTTTGTCCTCCGTATACCTGTTCTTTGTACTGGAGGAGGTGAACCAGTAATGGTGGTTCAGTACCGTGTTCATGTATCTGGAATGACTTCAGTCATCTGATCCCTATCATTTAGCTTCCTGTTTCAGTGTTTAATTGGGGGGCGAGGGGAAGAGTGCTATTTTTTTATTACCTTTTTTAAATTAGGAGCCATTCTTTGATATATTTTCAGCGCAGGGAAAGATTTTGGACAGAGGAGAGTAAAACAGATGGGAATTCGTAGCTTAACACGCAGTTACCTGTTCCTTTGAACACAGAATAGAGGAAGCATTTGAACCACTGCTGTAGAAAACTGCCTGCCAGCAGGTGCCAGAAGTCCTGGTTTCTGAGCACTGCCACCAGCAGCAGTAGCCAAGAACAACGCTTCCACCGTGTCTGTTTTCTTCTTTTTTGCTTTCAGTATCTACGTTTAAAACTAGCCTGTAAGAAAACTCTGTCTTTGACTAACCTGGTAATGGAGGTTAGTATGTTCTCTCTGTCCAGAACATTGTTGCTCACCTTGTTCTGTGGGTTTGTGCCAGAGGCAGCAATATGTTTTCTAAGGTGATTAAAGCAGTCTGGTACCTTAGGCAGATCGCTTAGCAGCTAACGTTAATGCTTTCTGAGCGCCATCTTTTTAGAGCGCTCTGGCACAGCTGCTGAACGAATGTTTCTTTTGGTGCAGTTTTCCCTTTCTCCAGGAGTTTTTTTTAACTCCCTTTCTCCTGTTTTCAAAATCTGCGTATAGCTCAATATGCTCCTTTAAGTAGGTGGACAGGGTAAGGGAAGGCGAGTACTCCTGCTGCTCAGGGAACAAGTCCTTCATCATGAGCTTCTCGGTGCGCGTTTTGACTCAGCCTAGTACATCTGTGTGCTCACTAAAAGCTCTTGTAGTTAGTCTTCTGGTTTCTTAGCTATATGTTTTCTACCCCATTCCAATGTATGTAATCAAGTTTCTAATTTGCATCAATTACCTAAATAAGTTTGTGATTGGATTCTGTTGCATTTCAGTGAGTAATCTGATAAGAAATCAAGAAACTACCTTAGAGAGTAAAGTACTATTTAGTGTGCAAGAGTGACAGATTGTCAGTGTTTGTATATCAAGACATGAGCTTATTAAATGTGATCTAATCCATTTTCTTGGAACAATGGAGCAAAATTGTACATATCCCTGATCCCTGGGTAGCTATAAACTATGAACCTTCTTAAAACCAGTGTTTTTTACGTTACATTTTCTGTTGAATTGCAGTATTTTTAAAGGGTTTTTTTGTTTGTTTGTTCGTTTTTCACTTATGAGGAAATGTCCCTCTATTTCACCTGCTTCTCTTCCAATTAGTAGTTTACCCACCTTTTGGGAGCATAATTAAGAGGTCTCCAGTTAGCCTAAGGAAAGGAATTAAAGAAATTGTAAAAATGCAACTGTAATGAATAGGCAGTATGTGGCCATTAAGTCCACAATATCCATATTCATGCTTAGGCATTGCTACTTTAATGATTTGATATTTACCTATATAACTCATTTGATTATAAATAACCCTGTTTGCCTTGGGAACTAGTGTAACACAAGAAGAATAACCTTTCTTTTTTTTGCAGAAGACTTAGGCAGGCATTTTGTTTAAGCAGTAAATGTGTGTAGTAGAAATTGATACTTTTAAATTTTGCACTTAATGGATATTGGCTGCCATCAAGCAACTTTGAGTAACTAGTATTTGTGGCTATAGGAAGTCCCAGGACTAATATAGAAGTGTCGAGCAGTAGGTAATACCATGTCTGAAGGGCAGTCTGTCATGGGTCTAGGACGGATTAAGGCTTGTGCAAATTGTTTCTTCTGTTTACACAAGCAGCGTATATTACGAAAGTTGGCTGGAAAGTCCTGGAAATACACATCTGATCTGATAAAATACTAAAAACTGCTCAAGTGTTCCATGTCTCAGGACCTGAATAGCAGTTAGGAGGAAACGTTGCAGTGTGCTCTGAATGGCTAAGAGGGGCACACAATGTTCCCTTGTACAGTATGGTACCTGATTATTTAAGTAATGGCATATAATTAACACATGGTAAACAAAAATGGTGATAAAAGCAATTTATGAGGTGTGATATGAATCTTCAGCATTCACGGCAAGGTTTTTCTTTTTTGGTGAGATTGATGAGCAATGATGGAAGAATATTGTCTCCCTAGTATATTTGATTGGAAATATTTATGCTGTTTACCAGAATTATATTTTATTGAGGTTATTTATGAGGTTTTCTTAATTAAACTTTTGGGGGTATAAGGAGCTATTGCAATGAATTATCCTTAAAATATTTTTGCTTTTGCTTAATTGTTCATGTATCATCGAACAATAATGGCAGCCCTGACAAACAACATGAATTTTGATAAATTATGTATACAGAACAATTGATGTTTTGATATCCATGGAGAAAACAATTTAAGGTTCATATTTCAATGATAAGCAGTAATGGTGATATTAAAGCACATTTGAATAAATAGTGCACATAGTTAAAGACATCCAAACATACCATAATCATATTTTTCATATACCGTAATAGTCATTTTTCATATACAAATTTACTGAGTGTAATATTTGAATTTCTCTTCTAATCCCTTCACTAATTTTATCTAAAATCATGATATCATTAACTCTCAGTCTTATGAACTGTCTTGCTCTTCTCTTTAACCTGCTTCTCTCCTTAGGCTCTTTCCTCACAGCATTTCCCTACAAATTCAGCACAAATGCACATTCAAAAATGAGTGCTCCATAGATGCATCACAGGTCTACTTTTGCTCCACACCTGTCCATACAGTCTAAAACCTGTATTTCTCGTGATTCGCTGACGGGATGTTGGTGGATGCCTCCCATTTGACATTCCTCTTTGGTGTCTTTCTTTTTCGCTAGTTATGGGCAATGGTTTTTTTTGGCCAAAACTGAGTTAGTTTCCTTTTGCGCATTGCCGTAATTTGGGAAATTCTTTGCAAGTCTTTACATCTAATCTATGTTTAAATCTTTTGTGTTTCTTCTTCTTCACGTCTGAAAAGTTTTTTATTCATCTGTATAGCTCCAGTCATCATGTCCAGGCTCAGACTGTTCAGTGGTTTCCCCTCTGGCTACTATAAGTCAACCAAACTTTGTCTGTGCTTCAAAAGCTCTTACAAGAATTGTTTTCTTATGGTCATGTTAACCTTTTTTGTTTACCTTCTATTTTCTCCGTCTTCTCTTTTGCATCAGACAAGCTGTTCATCTCCCAGAGCCCTTCATAACAGGCGCCGTGTCTGCTTGCTGCTTTCTGTCCGCGGGGCTGTGTCAGCCTGTGTCCTGCTGAGCCATGGTCCAGGTTCCAGCGCCCATTTCTTCCATTTCTCAAAGAAATACCCAATGTTGTCTTTTGTGCTCTGCCTCGTTCCCTGGAGGAAATCTCTACAAATATTCATAAAACTAACAGAAATAGTCACAAAACTAGCACTCTGTTCTGAAACAAATCTCTGCTTCAAATTTTCTTCTTTTGCACTGACCACCAAAACCTGAGCTATTTTTTTTTAACAATGGGTGTGCTAAAACCACTTTTTGTAGTACTATAACTTCAAATTTGTTTCTCCTGCTTTCTCCTGCCTGTCCAGATATATACATCACATAGCACATTAAGTTCCTGTTGGAGTCCTTTAATATTTGGTAATACAAGTTTATAAAAATAAGAAAACACTGCTAAAAATTAGATTACTGCAGTCTTTATGCAATCCCTGTAATAGTTTTATATGCTGTTGCCTTTATATGTAATGCCTTTTATTAGAAAATTGAAAAGAAGGTTCTTTGCTTCCAAAGTTGATCCATGTACCTGAAGCCATATCTTTTTTGTAGTTCCCTAAAATCTTACTGGGGGTGTGTGATTTCAAGTGTTTAGATATCCTTGTTATTCTTTTGTTGATAACCTGGAGGATTGAAAGATGGACATTATACAGTTAATTAACTTTTACAGATTGCGATTTTGCTGTGCTCAGTGACGGGCTCTGCTTTTGGACACGGTAATAAACGGCTGGTTTTCTGGAGTGCTGCACTCTTCCTGCTTCCTTTCATTACAATAGCCAAGGTTCCACTAGATGAGACATTTGCAGTCTTAAGACTTCCTGCCAAGGTTCAGACTTTGTATTTTTGAGATTGAAGCTGTCGTGTTCCTGAAACTACTTAATTAGAAACACATTCATTTCAGTGTATACTGGAGGCTTGAACGGCATAGCCAGGCATACAGGGAAGTTGAGCATTTGTGCAGCTGGCAGCTAAACCAATGGTTTATACTTTGAATATAAAATTACTGGGTATTTTCTTGCTTCTGGAATGTGGCCATTGGAAATGAAGAGATGTGGGTGAAAGAGATAGTGTTTGTCACAAATAAAACATGCAAAATGACAAATAAAAATACTCTTTAGTTGAGCAGCAATCCATATGTAGTAAATGTGTGTTGTGTTGTATGGTAAAAATCTTTACCAAAGAGCTTGGATGGAGGTTCTGGTTCTCACCTGTGGACCTCCCTGTGATGCAAAACCTTCAGGATTTTTGCCAAATTAGTTTCTGATTTAACAATCTCTCTGGACTATCATAAGGTGCTGTATTAGGTGGAACTTGGGCAGGGATATTCTTACCAGCCTGTACAATTCAGTAGGTTGTAATGTGGTACATGTCACTTCAGTATTCTGCAAATGGACTAGTTGTGGGTTTTGGGGTGGGGGGGGTGGTGTTTTTTGTTTTTTTTCCTGAAGTTGTGTATATTTAATGGCTTCAAAAAGGAAGAAAAACCCCAAAGTTTTCATGCAGAGTGACTGTCTGCATCTCTCGGTACAGCTTCCAACAGAGTAGGAGTTTTAGGTGGTGTGTTAATAAACATGATAAATACTAATATGCATATCAGTCAATTTTATTTCTTGAAAAGGAATTTCTCATGGTAATGAGAAGCAGAGTGATTTTTGGTAGTATCTTTCAGCAGTTCTTTCAGCACTGCTGCTTCTCCTACTGAACAGTAGGCACCGGTTTATAAAAACTTTATAGAAGATATTTTCATCCAAGGCAGTACAGTGACATTTCTCTCATTTTTCATCTAAAATTGAAAGTCAGCTCTTTGAGCTTCTGTATCCAAAATCAAATGAGGCTCTATTTTAAAAGTTGTGTCTGTCTATGTGCTTTTAGTTTAACAGGCAGTATATGCCATATTTGCAATTAGCAGCTTTGGCATCTTCTTTGATGCGTTCTAATAAACAGTGCAAATATAAGCCTTTCATGCTTGCTTGAGTGGGAGACCTGCGGTAAAGCTTGATATTAGAAATACAGTATATACAAAGACACAACTTTCACTCAATATTCTTCTTGTATTATGTAGTCCTTATTGGTGTTTGCTAACATCATAGAACAGAAGATGGAAAAGATCAGTCTTTTTCTTAAATAGCTAACATTCTGTTTGGTAGCAGAAGTTTTGCATCTATGTTTGAGAATACAAACTTGTCCTAAGAACCTGTTGGTGTATTTAAGTTTAGTGTTCTGAAATAAATAATAGTACCAGTGTATATCACAGTGACTCTGGATGTAATCAAAATATTCTAAAGCCATTTTTCTCTTGTTTTATGTAAACATTCCATGATTTATACTTAAAAAGAAATGATTTAAAATGTTTCTGGACCCATAATTAAAGGACTTAAAATTTGTATCACTGGGTGATACATATACATTAAATTAATCACTTAATGTTACAAATGAATCAGTCTGTCTAAAGAACACTGTTTAGAAAAAGCCTAGGCATTTAAATGAAAAGTATGATTAACTTATTTTGTTCTTAGTAAATAAATGTCCTTATTTACCTGGCTTAACTTGATCACTAAGTAATTATGATGTCAGTAAAAGATTAACTTTAAGAAATAGTTAGCCTAAACAAATGTCTTTCAAATATGGAATAAAATTTTGTACTTATGTGGTTTATTTATGTATTTTTAACAAAATCTAACTCAGTATCCCTGTGTTTTCCTATAGCTAATTTTATAAGTCATATGTGTTAATCCAGTGTTATGAGAATGTAAAGCTAGGCTTTTTTCCTCTTTGCAGTGCCCCAATGCCCTACCTCATTGGAATACATTTAAGTTTGATGGAGGTAAGTCTTTCTCACCATTTCTGGCAATATATGTAATTTTATGGTTTAGACCCAAATTCTGCAAGCAATTATACATGCATTCATATGCTTAAAAATTAAATAATTGTGCTAATTCATTTGGGATTGCTCACATGATTGAAGTTAAGCATACATGTTAACATTAAGTCTCATGGGAGTTGGGTCTGGTACCTTATACTCTTTGGACATACTTTCTGTTTTCAAATCAGTGGTCAGTGATGAGCTCATGGTGTGTTCCCTTCGCCATCCTGTTGCTTCATTTAATCAGTTTACCATTTACTCGGTTTGGCTCTGTATTCAGAAAGGCAGAATTGATATTAATCAAAATGTTGACAGTTACAGTTCTTCCTCTCTTCTCCCCCCCCCGGCTTTTGCAGACAGATTGTGATTTTTTTTATTTTTATTTTTTTTAGTGTTCAAACGATCTGAAAACAAGGAACTTGCTATTAATGTTAACACAAAGCTGGCAGAAAACCAGCCCTCACAGAAACCTTAACATATAAACAATTCAGAGTAATTCATGTAACTTAAAAAAAAACTCCGTAAGTGGAAATAGCATTTTCTTTTGCTTCCAATAGTGGTGAAACAGTGGATGACTTTCTTCAAAAGTATCTGGAGGACAACGTAAGCTATTAATATAGATCCTTATGAAAATCCTGGTCCTTTTTACTTGTGTCCCTTTACACAGGAAGTCTGAACTTCGTGTATATACTACGGGTGGTAAGAGGTATTCCTGCAAAGAAAATACTGCCTTTTGGAAGGCAGTTAATTTAGAAGGCAGTGTAGAATTGGTAGGAGTTGCAAGTGCCCTTGACAATTATTTGATTTGTGTCTGAATTTTAGACACCTGTGTTTGGAAATTTAGGCTTACTTATTTAGGATACTTAAAAATTTACAATGCTGAGATTTGCATTACATAAAGTAATGTATATTATCAGAATACCTGTTCTTATATTGTCCATAAAATGTGTAATTTCTGTGGAAACATTGATAAAGCATATTCTTTCACTAGGGCGTATCCATGAAATGATCCTCTATGTCTGTGTCTATTTTAAAACTCAGGCTATTATAGTATAAAACTTCCCCTTTTTTCCAGTACTAATATGACACACTTTCTTAGAACTCACCTTTTACAGGTCTTTTTTTTATTTTTCCCCTCTCTCTCTCTCCTGGCCACAGACAGATGATTTTTGATGCCCTTTATATTGCTAAATAAAGTACAGATTGGCGATTGACAGTACAATGTGTTAGTGAATAAGTAATTATTTTAAAAGTCAGCATGTAGATTTTCTTGCACATCCTATATTTATGTTAGAGGGGTTTCTCATAATGACACTTGAATACTGCACAGATGGGACCAAAGTAATATCTAGGGAGAAATAGTCTATCCTATATTTTTGATACTGAGCAAGAATTTTTCTGCCCTGTATCTGTACTGAATAATCATTGGCATGCTTATTATGGTGTGTATCTATTTTAAAAAGCACTGCCTGGTAGAGGATGGGATAATTATTAATACAGATATTTTTCAGCTTTCACAAGTATTTTGTCTCACAAAGTAGTAATCTTGTGAACTACACGGTCAGCCTGGCAGTGGATAAAGAAAAGATCTAATAATTTACATCTTGGAGGCACTTTGCGTGATGTCTCACTCCTGCCCCTAGATATAAAATCATTACCTCTTCTTTTGTCTCAGTTTTTCACATTGCAGTGCTCTGTAGGCCTTCCAAATTCCATCTGTAAAAGTCAAAAAAGAAGTTGTTCTTAGAGAAGCTAATTTTCATCCATTTTAGTAACTTGTGAAAAAATCTGTGTAGTATTAAATCCAGTATGGCTTTGGAATAGCCAGAGATTTTAGAACACAGACAGACATTGGCAAAGTACTGTTATTCAAAATGCCTTATGAAATAAATTAATAAAGTAAAACTTCTCCCCTCCTCTCCCTGCTCTTAAAGATGAATTGAATATTTTCGGATAAAGATTCATCTTGCAGCTAACTTTGCTTTTCTTATTGAAAAATAAAGCAAAATAAAATCACACAGTGGGCTGTGGTATCCGTTGTTTATTGATGGGTAGTGCGTAATTGGTCTGTGCCTTGGACAAAGGAAAGGTGACATTTGTCTCGCACCTTGACTTTTACTAATTACCTCTTAGCCTGTTTTTGATGCCAAAAGCTTACTCTTTTCTTCATCCCATTCTTCACACATAGGTATAAAATTGTATGTTCTGTTAGAGTAACAACTTGGCAGCAGCGTTGTTGCTCATGATCTAGCAGTTGTGTATTTTTTTTTAAATATACCATATTAATTTTTCCGTATCAAAACAGTTGTATAAACTGCATCTAAAGGGATACTGTCATCAACCAGTATTTGTTTTTCATTTAATGCCAAAATTTCAGCAGGTAAGTCTCTGAAAGTGCTTCGTTAATTGGAGTGTTCTGGTTTCAGATTCCCCAGTTTTCCATTCAAGGGACGACAGGTGGACTCCTTAGCTCCTGCAGAGCCCCATGGGTGTAATTGCAGGTTTACTATCGGCTCAGAGCTCTGCTCTGGCGGCTCTGATCGCAGAATTTGTTATAGTTGCGTAAATGTTCGTGGAAGCCTAGACTTAGGCAGACAAAGCTATGGTGTAATGCGGAGGCTCAATCTGGAATGTAGGAAAAAGATAATGTTCTAGCTTTGAATTTGTTTCTGTGGGTCATTATTATCCCTATCTCGGAGTGGATCCTCTGGAAGAAATATTGTAGTAATTTTAGTACTTAAAAAAAAATACACCCTCTGTCTCACCTCGGCAGATTTTTTTCAAACCATTGTGCATCTTGAAGTTAGTGAGCAGTTTCCCATGTTATGTTGCGTCTCTGTAGAAGCAGCAGTTACTTTAATGGAAAATGACAAATTTTTCTTATGATTAAAATATCAAACATATCCATTGACTGTTAAATCTAATTTGCTGTGACTGAAATGTTCTCCAGTGAGATAAGATAATCTCCTGTTATAGGTCAGAGGGCTTCAGCTGATTTATGAGGGAAAATCTTGGTAGAAAATACAGAGCTGTGTTTTGTGCTCTTATTTTTCAGCTTTTCTATCATCACCTAGTTAGTCATTCTTTATAAGATTTCCATTTAGCAATCCATAAAGTGACTTCAAAGAAGGCTAAAAGTTTATAAGCTCTTAGATAAGCAAGGCTGGGACTATCACATGAATAATGGAGCGTGCTTACAGAACTAATTGAAATCATATTAGATGAAGATAAGTACTTAGTACTGATTAAGAACCATGCGATAGGAAGATGAAACTCTGTCGAACGAACACATCCCTTTCATAGTCTTGCTTGTTTTTTTTCTTGCCTGCTTACTATATGCTATTTTAGTGTTCACATTATATTAAATTGACCTTTATGCTAAAAGTGGTGTCAAACTTAGCTAGCAGCCTTTCACATTTTGTCATAGTAAACAATTGTTTCAGTAACTGCTTCTGTAGCAAAGGTTATTAGTGAGTTGGTGCTGAGGGAAGAGGAATGCCCTTGACCTAGTAGCTACCTAGTGGAATTCGGGCACATGTGGTTTGGATTAACCATTTTGGGATAGTTCTTTTTAGCTGTCAGATACTGAGTTGCTGGCGATATAAGCTTCCATGCCTGGCTTCCAGTTATTCAAGTTACCGTAATGCTCACCCTCATCATGCTCTGTTCAGGGCACAAAAATAAAACTTATTTAGAAATAAATTTAGTGATTAGAAAAGTGTTTCTTTGTTTATACTTTTTTTGAAATTCCAGTCATGCAAGGACTTTTTCCAGGCCTGCAAAATTTTTATTCTTGTAAAATTCTCTGGAATATATTTGTATGTGAAACATCATATTTTATTTGTCAGAGTGTTTCTCTAACATTTTCCTTAAGCATGAAAGATAGTTATGTACATGATAAAGTCTTACGTGAGCAAATTTTTTTGTTTTATTTTAACTGAATATCAGTATCAGTTCATGTCAGGAAAACTAAGTTCACTAAAATACATTGTGTCTTTATTATGCTGGGACATAGCAACTGATCTCACTTTATGCAAATAGCCCTTTCTCTGCGTAAACAGATGAAAGGAGTCTTGTATGTTCAGTCCTCCAAACTCCATGTACGTATTCCAGAAGCACTTTTCTGCGTATCTACATGATCTTTTTCAGGTAGACATGAGGATGCTCTGTTTGTGAGCCAGTCTGATTATATGCCAGTTAGCATGCACAAAATCTGAGCTAATGAGCTCTGAGAAACAGGTTACATGAGCCTGCGCTTAGTACTAACAGTGCCACATGGCTCCAGTTGCCTTGAAATGCTGCTCGAATGAACGTGCAGCAGTTTGCAGAAGACACCCTGAGAATTCATTAACTACTGGGATTTTCCAGTGGTAGTGTTAATTGTTAATTATATTTGTTGATTGGGGGATGGGGGGTTCATCTTTAGCTTTTTCTATCCCTTTCCATTTGATAAATAAGTGTATTTTCTAGCTATAATTGAATAAATGTTTTCTAGGTTTTAAATAAGGGGTAATATATTGGATATTCTTAAATGCAGATTGTTAAGGACTAAAAGTAATTCAGGCACTCACAAATATTAAGTTATAGTTGTACATGGTTTCAAGGGCGTTGATAAAAATGGATGTAAATACACGATGAGTTAGTTGTTAAATTGTCCTTTGTAAGGCAATGGGAAGAGAAAATATTTTGATTTAATAAGAGACTCTGTGCAGGGGAGTGCTTGAGGGCAAGCTGTAAGACGAATAAATACCGCAGTACCGAGTGGACATCGCAGTAACTGCCGAAGGTTTTCCTTGGCTCGTACAAGAGCGTGAGAGCAGCACTAGGGGTGTTTGTCACTCAGTTGGCAGCAGCTGCTTGTGATCAGGCTCTGGGGAATCACCTGTGCAGGATCAGGGCCCTGCACATCAAGGCTGGGAGGTGGGCGGAAGAGGGGAAGATGCCCAGGAGGGGGCAGCGGCCACCTGCGGTGCCGAGATCAAAGGCTGGAAAGGGCAGGGGGCACATCCAGCTTAACCATATTTGTCTGCTGAATAGCTATTTCAGATTGTAAATCTAAGGGTGATTTCATTAAGTCCTTCTGGCTGCTGTTGGGGCATGAAATAATAAAATTTTATATCCGTTGCCTTTCCTGCTTCTGGCAGCCAGATTGACACATTGTTGTCTGCAGCGCTGTGGTGTTCTTAAAAAAATAAATGGAAACGCTTAACTACGTAGAGACGAGTCATAGAGCAAATGGATTTTAGACTTACTGTGAATGATATTTTTGTAATAGTTTCAAGTATAATGTACAAACTAGTTACCAGAACATTAATTTTTGTTAAGAGTTTTAACTTTTCAAAATAATTATTTGGAGTTATATTTTCTCTTTTCTGTTATTGCAACATTTGTAGTATATTGAGCACATTTGTGTCTGGTCATGAAACCTCATGGTCACCTTGGTTTATGTTTTGACACCAATTTAGTTAATGAAGGTAACTAAACCTAAAAAGTACTGATCTCTGGTATATATATATTTTTTAAAGGAGCTAAACTTCTGAAAAAAGTTTAACTTAGTTTTTTTTGTGATAGAAAATGTGAAAAATGCAAAGCATAGATAGTGATAATATAGTAACATTTAATATAAACAGGTATTAGTATTCTTGATGAGTGTTGCTTCAAGCATATGATCAGAGTGAGACAGAGGAGCACCTCTTAGTATTTCTGATATAGTTTTTCACTGTTTTTGCAAACTTTCATACAAAATATTTAAGTTACTTAAAGGGTTCAGTTTCTTGTGAGAAGGACAGATTGCACTAACTGCTGCTTATTTACTGACCTGGTGTTTAAGGCCCCCTGGAGTTTGTTTGAAAAGTTAAGAGATTTTCACAGTAAAGGTGCCATTTCTGAAATTTAAAGTGCTCTTTTCACCAGGAGATAAGTTCTCTCTGATTAAGTCAGTAATTCTTACTAAGCCATGTTTATAGAGGCCATAAACAATGGGTTCAGTGTGCTTGTTAAACTAGCTTTCCATACCTTTCCACTCTTTTAAAAAGAGACGTTTAAAATAAAAGGCAGGTGTAGCTGTTAGTCCAATTTTGATGGGGTTTAGAGGATTAATTATGGTTACAAGGAATTCAGTAAGGTTGGTTAGGAAAGTTTGTAGTTGTGGTAGATGGTGCACATTTCCACTGAATCACTTCTTTTGACTCAACGAATCTCCTGTCTGTAGTAAATTAGATAGGCAAACTGTAATATTCGTATTTCCTGTTCTCCACATATTTTTCTGAAAAATGTGGTCTTAACGAATCCAGTCCATTCTGTTCAACAGGAAGCACTTCATTTCTAAAATTTTGTTTAGATAGTCAAAAAGTTGTGATATACAGAATATGATTATATGGCTTAGTGGTTGTCCCTTTATGTCTTGAGAAAATTGTGACAACACCCAAACTGTACCTGTGACACTGATCTACATGCAGTGCAATTTACAGTATGCCAGGGGTATTTAATGTGAAAAGTGCATGAATTCTTACTGAAATTCCAACAACAGAGTAAGTAGTTTTATTTCCGGGCTAAGTCTTTTTCCCCTCCCTGGGCTGCTGGTTGCTACGTTTAACAGAAGAGCCATTTGATTATTCTACAAAAGCACATCTTCCAACTATCTGTTAATATCTTTAATGTACCTAATAAACAATCTTTTTGAGCAAAAGTTATAGTGAAAGGAAAGATGATAAAAACAGATAAGGGTTAAGATGAACTGGTCAGTCTGCATTTCTCTGGCCACAACCAGACCAACTGCATTTGTGTATTTTTCAAATGCAATGCGAAACAGACCCTATAAATCAAGCTAGTGTCGAGTGTTTTAAATCTGAGGGCTCGTAGACAGGGAATTCCACTGCCTTCATACAAATATTGAGAAGTTTTCAAATAAGGTTGTGCTTTTCACTCTGAAAAAGTATAGCAGAGCAGAGCTTAATAATTAGTTAGCCTTCCTTTCGGGAAGAATTATTTTTGGACCATGTGTAGAGGTGAATTAGGTTGATCAGCATTTATAGTCCTTGCGTCCTGAGCTGCATCTTTTCCTCCTATACTCCTTGGCAGAGATCTGCTTGTGAAAAGCCTGTTCTTTGCTACAGAAAAACTCAACATTTTGCTGATGGGAAGGTGCAGATTCATCACCGAAGTTTTAAAAACACTCACTGACAAGTTCAAACACATGTATGCTGCTTCTTCGGCGGGAATCAAGAGAAGGTTTTAATTCCTTCTGTCTTGTCCTACTGGCACTTGATTTTTGACAAGCTTCTGGCTTTGGTTAAGTACATTGCTAAAGACCTTTTTGTTGGAGCTTTTCAGACTCCTCTGAGTATAAGTGAGATTTTTAATTTTGTGAAACAGGAAGAAGCAAATCAGTTTGTCTGGCTCTTCCGGACTCCTAGAAGGAGCGAGACTCCTGGATTGCTTTAGAGTTTATCAGATGCAGCCAACAGAGTGACCTTTGGTTCCTGAAATGGAGAGGAAAGTACCTGGTTTGTCATGCAGTACTAGTGCCCTGTTTTATGTGAAAGCACTAAACAGAATATTCTTCCATTAAAATTAGAGAAATTTCTCATTGAAGAACTAAATGTAAATGTCTAGAAAGCTTTCTTTATAGTTTTGGGGGTTTTTTTCATTGTTTTTGGTCTTTACCCCTGAGTACACAGCAGCTTTCTTTATAGACAGGGGACTGAGCCTTGAAAACTGAAGGTAATTATTTAGATGCCTAAGGCTTAACATCGCCATTGTTTTAGAGCTTTAGTTCCTTTCTTTTAAAGGAAACAAATCCTCCTACCCCACAAAACCTTAATCAAAATTGAGTATGTTTTTGTTCATTTTCCTCCTCACTAACTCGCATTTGGTCCTGCTTATAGGTATGTAAGTTATGTACATCCCTAAAAGCTTGCTTCCAGGCTCACTGCGAAATTTCCTTGATTACCATGTTTCATAGTTCCACTTTTTCTGATTTTGAATTTACGAAGCTGGAATTTCAAGAGGGCTCAAATGTGTATCTGTTAAGTGAATAGAAATAGTCTTTGGCCTCTGTGTTGATCAGTCAGTGGGAAAAAAAACCAGGATTTAATTGTCCTCTTATATGAAAAAGTGTTAAAAATATTTAAATGTTGTTGTGTTTCATATCAGTGGTTGTTTTACTGTTGTTTAAGCAGGGAAATTAAATYTGACAATGTTCAACCCTCTTTAGATACTTGAAATCAAAGGTACCAATGATTGTTATTTCGAGAAACAGGCTATGCTTTTCTTCTATACGTCCTTGTACTATTATAGAAGACAAATACGCTAGATTAGAGACATTTTTCTCTCAATTAATGGTAGTAGGATCAAAAACTTCATCTAGTTGACCATTAAAGAGAACGGGATGTGGTAGGGGTGTTTTATTTTGTTGTTGTTTGGTTTGGTTTTGTTCGGTTTTGTTTTTTTCAAACCTCTAGCAGTGTCCATTTTACTTAAATACAATTATAAATGTCTCTGTATTGGAGATGCAAGATTAAACCTGGAATTTGGAAGCAAATCCCATCCTTGATTTACTTAAAACTCTAACTAATGGAAGAGCCACTGTGTGTGTTATTTAAATTAAGTTCTAAATATAAAAAGATATACTTGAAATCTTGACTCAGCTGGAAGCTGTACCTGGGCATAAAAAATGTGCAGACAGGATACCATAATTAAGATGAGCATTATTAGAGATGCTTGAAATAACTCTCTGCTTGAATGATTTCAGACAGTAACCATGTGATTTTAAAAATTTCAGTATGCCCAAGGTTAAGAACCTCCCTCTGCAAATTGAAGATTAATTTTTCAAACTTGTAAAATACGCATAAGTATGACAAATTGTGAGGGAAAGACAGGTATTTTGGTTGTTTTTAAAATGCTTGAGAAGTTTTGTAATGCCCAGATGCTATGTTGTCACTTGTGTCCTTTATGGATAGGGTTTAACTCTTTATGTTTACGTCTTCTTTCCCTTCTCTTGAATTTGCTCATATTTAGAAAGTTAGAAACATGGCCCTGGAAGATGTGGTGATTCTTAATGTAGACACCAACACACTGGAAACCCCTTTTGATGACCTTCAGAGCCTTCCCAATGATGTGGTATGTACAAAATGATTTTATTCAACTACTCCAGTACTCAAAAGTGTAAATCCTTTTGACCTGTTCAGTTTCTAACTGAAGTGTGTCATTATGTTACTTTGATTATTTTAAGAAAACTGCTTTACCTCAATTGTTTCCTGTTTTGAAGTGTTAAGCCAGGTTTGTCTGAACATTTGCAGATGTATTTTTCAGCCTCAAAATAAAAATTAGCTAATGTTGATGTAAGCTAGAAATGCTGCAGCAACCCAGTTTTGGTTTTGGATTAACATGATTGAGTTATCTAAAAAATTAATCTTTCATGGAGGAAAAAAAATCCAAAAAACATGCAAGTAATGGTACATCTGAACAGGAAACAAAATTCCAGCTTCTTCATGGCAGGAAAAAGGAGCACTGTTTGAAACCATTTTTATCCATTCTAAGAGACTAGGAGACTGCATCTTTTAAATAACTCTTCATATTGAATTAAGTTTTTTTATTTTCCTGTGACTTCTTCCAGCTGAACTTTAGTAAACTTAATGCATTTTTATATGCTGAATGATCCACTTCTAGCACTCCTTAGTGCAAATAATTCTGAACTTATTTTCCTTTTCCATTCAAACTTTTTATTTGTAATTTATGTATTTTTAATAACTTAATTGAGATGTTGTGTAAATATTTGTTCTTTCCCTTTTGTGGAACAAAAATACACCCAGCTTGCCACCTGCTACTGTAATCATCTTCGCTAAAGCTGGCAGGGAAGAGTGGTGAAGTGAACAAAAGCATAAGAAGCTATTTTAAGTCAAATGATGGCTGTTTAGAAGAACACGGGGCTGGGGGAAATCTGAATTTCTTTTACTGGTTCAAAATATTGTGCCTACTACTAGGTCTATACCTTTTTATGTAAAGCTTAGTATAAAATTGTTACACAAGGAGATCCATGTAAGCTGGCCTGTTTGAGAAAAAACTCAAGTAATGGTGAATACTGAGTGCCGCCTCCTGTGATGTCCCATCATTTCTCTATGATCAGTGGAGTGATCTGTGTGTGCTCAGAAAACAGTGAGGTCTAGATAAAAGGTTCATCTTCATTGTGAACATCTTGGCTCTTGTCAAGCGTTTAGTCTATAAAAGTTACTTCCATGCACTTTTCTGGCTTCATAGAGTTTTCATTTTGACTTCACTCCCAGCTTGCAGAGATRCCAGCTGGTCATTGCTCGTGCCATTACCCGCAGCCCGGGAAATGACAGGCTTGTAAAGTCCATGGAATTATGTAAGAAATGTCTGGATACAGCGAGTCCTGGGCCTCAAACATGTATATGATTTGTCAACAATCAAGTATTATAATAGATTTTATGAGACTTCATTAAAGGAGCTGTTGTAGGAGCACTGTAGAACATCAGAAGAGACTTCACCAATAAACACAGGACTTCAAGCTTTGGAATGTAATAAATTTTAAGAGACTTCCTTCCTTTCATTATTTACTTTTACTTCACTTTTATAACAGTAAAGAGTTGTGTTTTATTAGTTCAGATTTCTTGATTCAGTTTTCCACAGGTCTATTTAAGAGCTACATTTTATCTTGGAGGATGTTTGGAGCATAGCAGAGGAAGTGCTGCCAGCAAATTCAATTAACTGGCATGGCTCACAAATAGCGTACATGGTGGTGGGTTTTTTTTGTTTTTTTTTTCCTCACAACTGCTATATAAATACAGCTGGGATTAATATTTGTTGTAACAAAGACTTAACTTGAATAGTGTTGCTTTGTGCAATTAATGTTTGGGATCAGTGTTCATGTCTTATTTAGTTTTGTTTCATTATTTTAGTTACCTAGATAATGAAGTGTTCTCCTTTAGGTCTTTTCCTTTCCTTCTTCCTTCAGACTGCTTAATATTTGGCTTTGACCACTAGAGAGCAGCTGCTCTTCTTTGCAAGAATTGAATTTCTGTCAGTTCTTTCATGCATCATGTGTTTGGAACTGTAAGTGGATCAAGTTGTTCATCTCAGCAGGGAGACGCTAAAGCCAATCCATTATACTTTTTTTTTTTTTTTTTTTTTTTTGGTAATGGGAGGATGTGCAGAGTGTCTCCCCAGTGGTGTAAGTCTACATAGGTGCATTTATAATCTCACAAACGAGATAGAAATCTCTTCATCAGTGTTGTGATCATATATGGCTATTCTGCCAGTTTTACAAGTGAATATAAACATCCATGAACTCTTGAATGAACACAAAATTTACTTTGCTAAATTRAATCCATCTATATTCAACAGTGATGAAAATTATTTAATGTGATGTATTCACCAGCAGGTTTTTTAATGCAGTAGAAAAATTAAAAAAAATTTTTCTTCCTCAGCTATTTTAATTAACTTAGGTAGAAGAATCCCTAGAGGTTATTTGGGAGTTTCAAGCAGTGAGTCATGCTTGAGTTTGATGATAGTGACATTGCTACCCAAACTGTTGGTTTTCAGTAGTCCAGAATGCGTTATTCATCACAGTTTCACTCCTAGTATCCAAATGAACATGGACCGTAGTGAAGTGTCTTTCCAGTTAACATTCACGTCACAGCGGCTGGATAGCCGTGAGACACTTCCAGCAGAATCGGATGAAGCCATTTCTTTGCCGTGGTTTGCCTCAGTGGTACCCGCTCGCAGTCAGACTTCCTCAGTTGTTCGGGACAGGTCCTTTAAAAATCAAGGTGTGTATTACTGCGTTACTGATTAACTATCTGAAATGGGAAAAGCTGTCCCTCCCTCACCTTCTGTTTCTGATATGTGGCTGAAAATCTGGCAGCATGAGAGCACCCTGGGAAGTAAGTTTCCTTTTTAAATAGTCAATATTAAAAAAAGAGATTTATTAAGGACTGTGATTACAATAAGTGCATCTGCTGCTGACAAGTCTCCTACACCACCGTCTGTGTTGCAAGGAATAGCAAAGAGGGGGTAGTAATTTTTTTTTTTTATATACAAACCTTATGGATTTATCATGTATTTCCAAATAAGTGTCATCTTCTAGTCTTGGTTGTAGTCAGAGCTTCATATTACAAGGAATAAAGCATAAGCTCACTCTGTCAACTTGTAGTCTTTATTAAATGAAACCCTGATGCAATGCCTAATATAGTATACAGCAGCAAAGAGATCTTTCTTATTTTATGGTTGTATGAGTATTTTGAGTTTGTACTAGCCCATGAATATTTTAGGCTGTCAGTAATTTAGTTTTGTATGCTACCGTTGTCCATTCATTAACAAGTTACCACAAGTAGGAAACGTATGTTACTGTTTTTCCACTCAGTGGGAAATTAAATGCTTTTAAGAGAGCAAGAAGTACTAACTACTAAAGCTCTATAACAAATCTGTTTTCTTAAAGGTGAATCCATTTTTATTTCTTACACTGTGTTTGCAATAGAATGTTTCTTGCTTTATTCATGTTGACAACTGAAAAGCCTTGGACCTAATTAAAAGAATTTCCACTAGCACCTTTACTGAACCATTTCATTATGCTGCATTGCACAGATTGCATTTTGAAACATGGTGATAGTTTAAATCTGACCTTTAAACCTGAACTGCCAGAAGTATAAAAATCTTCTTTTAAAAACACTCTCAGGGTAGACTGCATGTATATGTGTCTGTTTGGCTAGAAATAATCTTCATATTGAATGGTCACAATCTTATTTTAAAAGAAGTATTACTGCCTCTTTAGGAAGGAAAACAATCATAATTCTGTTTATAGTCTATTTTACTCTGGAATAAATTAATACACAAGACAAACATGAGCATTCTTTCTCTTACTCGATATGTTGTTGTTAACTTTTTTTTTAAACTATGATATGCTTATTGTGATAAATTTGAAAGGCAGAAATGTGTGAATATATAAAATAGACATCATGTAATGTTAGATTTACTCTTGGAAGAGAGCAAATGATCTGATAGCTTTAAGGAATTTGCAAAATACTTATCAATATCCTACTTTTATAATAAATGGGGATGCTGAGACACAGAAAGGCTATGAATGGCCTTTTGAACTTAATTTGTTGTACAACAAAGCATAGAACATTTTTCTTCTACGCAGATAGAATTCATATGAATTTTAAAGAAAATTTCTTACATGAATGTTCGGGTTTTATTTTCAAGGTACGCGGAGATAGAGACATTTTATTATTTTTTTTTAGAACTACTTTTAAATGGTTTATATGAGTTTAATATAGGAAATAAAGGCATATTTCATCATTACAACTGTCATCAGGCCCCTTAAACATGGAGAAGTTAAGGTGTGCTGTTCACATTTGAAAATATGACGAAGCTGTTGCACTGAGAATAACAGAGCTCTTTGAGGCGCATTGTCTCAGTGGATGGGAGTGAGCGTAAGTTATGGGCATGACAGACCTTCCACTAAAGCTGTTACTGTGCATTATGTTAGTATGTGCTTATGGGCTCATTAATGTGTGGAACATTGACATAAGCCACAGCATTCAGATTTATAAATAATGCTCTCATTTAGTTATTTTATACTAAATAACTGTAATATAAAACCTTTTATGACAGAAGCTGCAGAAAATTTAAAGTAAAAAAAATCTCTTTGGAACTCTTTTGGTAACAGAAGTGCAAATATAATGTCAAGTTTAGAAGAAGAAAATGCAGTGCACAGTATGGATTATATATTGAAACCTATATTGCAAGGTGAGGAGTCCCTTTCTTGCCCTCCCCAATTCTAAGACTATTGAAGGAGTAAGTGAGTGCTTACAAGGGAAGTAAAACTGAAGCACTCAAGAATAGTTGTTCAGTGAGACCACACTGTAATTTGCTACCGGGGCAGACTGCTAGCAAAACTCTGAGATGGAAAGAATTTTGGAGATGTGGATAAGGCCAGAATAAGCTTTTTGTTATGAGCTGCTGGGGAGGTGGCCTTGAAAATTAATTTGAAAATTTGAACCATCAACTTATAGTTCGTGGTGTATTATGCACTCTCTCAGAAAATGTGCTTAATTATGTCCACTACAGTAGAATCTGTTTATTCTGTAAATAATATTCCTACAATGTCTCTAACACCGCATGAAGTATATAGAGCTGGCACAGTAGAGTTTTTCAGAGTAGCATTTGAATTTAATAAAAGAGGACAATTTGCTATTTATTGATAGAATTATTTCTATTAAATTCATATCTTCATATGGATCCTTTTGGAGTCATTTACATTCTTCTGCAAATCAAGATGAGTAGGGCTTTCCTGGCTTTCTGCTTTCCTTCTGAAATTTTGGCTTCTTCCTGTCTTCTGCATAAGGTATCTCATCCCTCTGTCAAGTTTTGCACATGGCATGATCACGTCCTCTAAAAGCACTAGAATGAATTCAAGCATGAATTTAATGCCCAGATTGTTGGGTTTGTATTGCTATGTATTCTGTGAGATCTGTTTCAAAAATGTAGCTTGGTTCTGTCTCCAACACCAACAAATTGCTACTGACACAACTATTTGTTAATGATTTAACATAACTTCTAACCATTGCAGCACAGGCACAGCTTAATATTAATCTTTGAAAGGTTTTTTTAATCTCCTTTCTCTGCTCTTGTTTGGGACAGCAAAATGCTGTCACTAACAATAGTATAGAGATACACAGCCTTCCTTCAGTAGTTACTAAGCTCTGAGCGCTAAAAAAGAGAGGCATCAAACTAAGTCACAACCTTTTTGTTTGTAAGAGAAACTCTGAAGTGCGGAGAATAGCAATGGCTAATCCTCTAGAACATCAGCCTTTGGTGTGCATAGAAAACAAGGAATATGGAGGTAACCTGAATCTTGGTAGTTTTAAATTGCCTGTGTAAAAGAGCTTATAGTTGATACTTGCTCACTTACAATCAGTAAGTGTCTCTGTATAAACAGCAACGAGACCGCTAGGACTATGTTCACCTGAAGCACAGCTTTGTGAATCTTGAGGTAATTAAACACCTCTGCTATGGAAGAGGAAGGGCAATGAAGGTTAAATGAAGAATAATCTGATGGACAGGTGGTTTAGATCTTTTGAGAAGTGGGAGGAAAAGAACTTCGTCAGATATTGGCCATTTCAAAGGACAGAATGTCGTTGTTATTTTGAGACTTTTAAGAATTTATAGGTTTCATTTTTTGCATAAATCAAACTTTCACTTTGTAATTTTGCATGAAGCCTCTGAAATACAAGGGAATACATCCTTAAAATCCTTATATTTACAATTAGCAAACTCTTCAGACCTACAAAATTTCTTCTGTAAGTAGCTTAGCCTTGGTGGTCATTGATGGCCTGATTACGCAAAAGAGTTTCTATGCTTATTCTTTGAGTCACATATAAACTATTTGTAGAATTCTACTTACAGAGATAAAGGTTGTTATTTATTATTAAATTTCATTTCAGTTTCATTCATTTTAAAAAACAGGAAAACCTGTATTAGCCTAATGTTTAGCTCCAGAGACGGAATAAAAATCACAGACACTGTAACTGCAAGGATTTTCACACACTTGCTTTAGTTATTAAATTTAACTCAAATTCATTCATGGATTCTAATCAAGAATGACATAAAAGCTCATAGACTACCTTTAAAATAGTACCTAACAGAATGTTAACAGTCCATTTTAAATAGGAGGGAAAGTTAAAATGAAGCTTTTATCTTCCTGTTGGTTTCTGAATAGAATCCAGTCATATCTTAGAGGAGCAAAACAGCTTGAAAGGTAACGCTTTTAAAACTGAAAAATCCAGCTCTGAATTCACAATGTCACTTTTCATCATGACTGCTGCGGTGCTGAGAGCTTTTTTCTTTTAGCTGGGTCCCAGTGTGCTAAGCTGTGTCTGTGATATGAGAGTGATCCAGACCTCTTGTGTGATTTCAGGTTTCTGCACTGAAGAACAGGTTGAAGAAAGTCTCTACAACCACTGGAGACGGCGTTGCAAGAGCATTCCTAAAAGCACAAGCATCTTTTTTTGGGAGCTACAGAAACGCACTGAAAATTGAACCTGTAAGTAGGAAAATAGTAAGCATAAGGTATAAATCAGCAGCTGTGGTAAGAGGAAAAAAAAAAAAAAACCTAACAAAAGTAGAAAGTGTGGTATAGTCCACTTTCAAAAGTCAGTATTGTGGCTGTCTGGCTGACCAGTACTGAAAACAGTATTCCAGTCTCCAAAAGCGATAAAGATACGCAACAAGCAATAAGAGAGAAAACTTCTTATGGAGGGTTACTTGTATTAAAAGAGAGTTTAATTAAAGAGAGAGCTGATAAAAACTTATAAATTAATGTTCATGGTAGTCTAGTCCAGAATTATTGTTCTCTTTCTCACTGCAAAAACAGGATCTTCATTGTATTATTTTTAAAGGAAGTCCCTAAAGTGATGCAGTGCATCCTTCTTTTTACACCTTATATGCTTAACAGTATATGCTTAACTGTGAAACATGCACATCTGTGGAAACATTGAATTTAAAGACACAATACATTTAGTAAAGTATGTTTTTACAGAAATATGAAGAGTATCTGGAGTTGTAACTGTTGATGGTAAGTGTTCTGTTAGGGAAATCCAATCTCATGCTTCTGGTTCAAAGCTAATCTCTATTTAGCAATGGTTAAGTGCAATCTGAATGGGACAAAGATTTTTCTATACTTTTCTGATGCCGGGTTTTGTCACATCTGGTCCTGGCCTGCTGCAAGGGATAGAAATTTGTGCTTCATGGACTTCAGTACAAATCTGTCCAGCAAAATTCATATATTTTGATGTGTTTTGTGACACTCTCGTTTTCCTGACATATAAATAGGAGGCTCCCGTTGAAATGTGTATATGTAGCTGATAGACTCTTAGGGACAAGGTAAATAGTATGACTGAACATTCAGCTGTAATTGATGAGATATAGCCCAGAAACATGTAGGGGATGAAGAGCACTAATTGTAGAACCATCCGTGGCATATTTCCACAATGTTCCACATATATTTCTTCTCACATTTCTGACGCAGGGAAAACTAACACGTGTCAGTCAAATACAGCGATAAGTCTCCATGGCCTGTTCAGGGGCTCATTTGAACTACTGTTGTTAGAGCAATGGCCGTTTCACAAGAAGATCTCTGTAGAGGGGAAAACCTACTTCCATCTGTCAGTTGCAAGCATTTGGAGGCAGAATGGAAAATTGGTGGTAGCTATGGAGAGCTTGAATAGTACTGGGAGAAGCTAAGCTGAGTACTGAGTGGAAGCGGGAAAACTGAATGAATGGGGTGAGACTGAGGGTTCGCTGGGTGGGGAGAGGTGCTGTATTTTGCATTCTGCAGCTCTGTGGAGATTAACAAAGAGATCTGGCATGCAGACAAGTCATAAATGTAATTTTAATCATGATGTTAAAGGAAAAGACCAGAAGTTGGACTAAAGGTATAGCGTTTCTCGCAGTTGAGGGTGTTTCCATAACTAAAGTGTCTTCATTGCTGTATTTTGTTTATGTGTCATTTTTGTGGGCTTTTAAAGCCAGAAGAGAAAAATAGCTTGGTCTGAATTTTAAATAATCCAGTCATCCTCATCAAATAAACATCATTCCTATGAGCCATATTCAGTGTTCAAAAGCGACTTTTGAATTCAGCATGAACCTTTCCCCTTCTTATTGGGGGAATGTGTGGAGGATTATTGGTGTGTCTGCGTGAGTGTGTGGAAAAATAAATTGCATTGATTTTAGTGTGTATGGCTGGGCGCCATAATGTTGTGCTTTCAAAGTATCTAATGTAAACTAATGGGAGATGTATACATTGTCATCCACATAAATAACAAACCTGAAGCGAGCAGGGCAGCCTGGCGTAAGCCTCCTTTATGCATGTACGGGAGACACCGACTTCCCGTCGTTCATTCAGGCCGTCTTTTCTCTGACGCTCCTCCCTGTAGTTGCCAGGCAACTCTGGGAATATTGGTTTATGCTTTGCCTGGATGTGTGTAAGAGATTAACTAGTTAAGGGTTTTATGAAGAAAGATAAAAATTTAAATTGCTTTTCTGGAAATACCATCTGGTATTTTGAAGGCTGAATGTTAAAGATGAAAATTCAAAATTAGTTGACAAGGGCACACACCTAAAAATTACAATCTCCACCCCCACCCCCAAAGGGACAGCAAACCTGAGGAAGTAAAAGGAGTTTTTGGTTTGCTTATTATTCCATCAAATAAAACCTCTAAACATAATTGTACAAATGTATTGTAAAATCTAATTGTAAATATCAGGAAATAGAAAATTCTTAGAAAAGGCTTTCTTTCCCACGTCGTTTTATAAATTAAAAATTAATTACTGATTTTATATTTCTTACCAAGATTTATGTAAAGATGGTTTGCAAAACATGACAGGTTTCTCAGGTGCTGAACGTGCCCGAGTTGAATGACCTGCATTCGGTTTCTGCTTCTGCCATTGATGCCCTGTAAGTACTGGACAGGTCACACAACTACTCCACTTCCTTTCTGGAATATACTGGTAGTTAATGTAATTACTAGGAGGCTCTTGCTACTGTTGGGAATGCAAACACTTAAATGTTCAAAATCCTTGGAAATTCTCATCTTAAAAAGACATCGCGAAATCCCACACAGTGGCATGTAATGGGCAAAGCAAATACAGAATATACTTGCTGAGTTCACAGCAGAAAATATGATTGAAACTTAATAACAAAGCATCATAACTTTTACAAATAATAAGGCGTGTTGTAGTTTAAAGCACTATCTTTCTCTGGCATGCTGTACTTGGGATGCGGTACCTGAAACCATCTCTCTACTCTCACATAATTCTATCTCCTGCACAGCAATTATGTTCCTTGTTGTTCTTTGTTAGCTGACTAGCTCAGCTTACGGCATTTATGGGTTATATACTAACAGGTGTTCAAAGTGGTCAGGATACACAATGGCGATCTTAAAAGAAATGCAGAATGATGAGTTTCACACTGAATAGTGAAGGAATATTAAAGTGTGCGTGAAAACTCCTTCAGCTGCTGTCCATTGGTGCTTTCAGAATCTATAAAGACCACAGCAAATGTCATCATTTATTTAAAATATTTAATGTCTGTTTGCAAAAATCAAATTTGAAACCATTACAGATTTAACAGTTGTAAAAGGTTATTAGGTTACATATTGTATATACAAATCAGTACCTGGACTATGAACGAATTACTGGTGCCATAACTTTCTGAGGACGTCAGTAACTCAAACTTTTGCATTGAGAAACCTATCCAGATAAAACAAACTGCAACTCTAAGGATTTATGTTATAAAATAATGGATGCAGTTATTATCCCTACTGTGTATATGTGTTTCTGTAGCTACCTTAAGCCAGATTTTAAGTGTGGAAGAATTTCTGTCACATATGGTATAACAACATTCTCCACAAATGTGTGTTGCTATTAAGTACATTAAAGCACTTAAGAGGCAGTGTGTTTACTTGGCTGTGTTGAGGCAGGTTATTAGCTTTATGAATGTTACTCAAATTTTTAACAATGCCATCAATGTGAACATCTGGTTCACTTGAATGACTTTTAAAAAAAGTTCCTAAAATTTTTGCTGTATCCTAAGAGAATATTTATTCTAAATACTTAATTAACAAAATTAGATCATCATCAATAGAAAGATCTATATAGTTATTATGTGTGTGTGTAAATGGTTTGTAGTACTTAAGAGTTGTGGGTATGATGGTAGCTGGGGAAAAGGAGACTTACTCTCCAGCGAAGATGATGTCTATGCACTTTCTTATCCTGACACCTAGTGGTTAGAGACCACATTTCATTGGTTTTCTTTTACAATCTTTGTTAAGAAACAAACCTCCAAACACCTGTGATAAAGGTAAGCTCACTGGATAGATTCGGTGAAAGCAGCAGTACGTAGGGTGTAACACAGCAGAACGTGCGGGGCTTTGCGTCGGTGATGCCGGTGCAGGTAGCCTAAGCCCCGTGCGTGCTTGTTCGCCATACTCGGGTGTAAGGGTTTGACAGAAAGCTCCAAGTTTGATGTACAGTCGTCTCAAATGCCTTGCTTGGTTGTCTCTTCCCTGGAGGGGTGGTCACTCTTCATTGAACCTTGCAGCTGGAATTGTTTGTGCTAAATATGATATTTTCTGGGTGACACACTTGAAAAGCTGGTTTGCTTGCACTTTGTTTTAAAATCTGTATCAGCTGAACAGGTGTTTCTGCTTCCACATCTTGTACTTTCTGTACTTACCTTTCTTTTGTAGTGCTGCTACTTTTATATGGATAATTAAGGGGAGTTGATTTTAACACTCACATCCCAAACAGATATTGGATCTAACTTTAAATGCTCTTACAGGTAGTTTTCTTTTTAACTTTGCTGCCTCGAGTTGATAACTGCTCATTATATGAAAGCACTGTGAAATTCAGAGTCTGTTTCACAACTCTTAATATACGTGGTACAGTAAAGTGATAGGTGTATGTAACACAATGTGAACTAAAGTAGACTTTTCATGTTGATAGGCTATTTAAGAAACGTCTGTGCATGAGATTCTAGTGTTCATTTGGGTTAGAATCTTGGTGCCCCAGTTTGTTTCTAAAGGGCTGGTCTAGTTGATTATGGGTTTAGTAATCTAGTTACCAGGGTGATGAACACTGCGTTCTTTGTAAAATTTGTCTTGTGTCTGTTGCCATATTACTTAATTGGAACTGTTTTTATCATTTATAAAATCCATATAATCCTGATTTTGGAGGTTTGTGAATGATGTTTGTAGTATCCATATTTCATACTAGATTTCTGTGTTGCCACAGCTGAGAGTACTTTCAGTGTGAGCCTGTCTGTGGCAACAAATGTCTCGGATTTGTGGCAGTGTTGCTGAGGATGCAAAATGATTAATAGAGTTGCATTACCTGTAGTGAGAACTGTGCTCCTTATTAGTTAGCTCGTGTTATTTTCCAGAGGTCTGACCAAGAAAATCCTTCGTTGCTTTGCTTTGCTCTGCTTGAGAGGCCCTTCGCTGCGTCTCCAGCTGAACGGGAATGAAGCAGCAGCAGTGCTATGATTTTTGTCCAGCACTAAAGGGGTGTTGCTGGTTACTTGCTTAAGTATCAAGTTTTGCGCTCTTCCTAAACAAAACAACTCTGCCAATAGTGGAGAGGAAGAGGGTGAAGGGAGCTGTGGCAGCGTTGAAAAGTAAAATCTAATCTTTTATGTGGCCATTATGAAAGTGATGTCAACATGGAAAAAATACAGCAAAATCTGGTTTCATTGTTAGCATCTTATTATTGATTAATAACCTTGCTGAGTGATTTTTTTTTTTTAATTGAAAATTTGCTTTCAACTCTGGGAATGCATGGCCAGTAATTTTCACTGTTTGCAGGTTCCCTGAAATAGCGTTGCTCTGTTTTGTGATGTCTTCCAAAGGAATGAAGCTGGCTACCTCCCTCCTCTCAAACTGATCAAATGTTACAGTAGTTTTAAGCATCCATTGTTGTGTTTCGATTACATTTAAAATATATGGAATAGTAGTTGGGAGCTTACTGAAGCTTTAAGATGCTAATAATGAAACATAACATTTATAAATAATTACCAGTATTTCAATGATTCTGACAGTGGTTGATACTTTCAATGAACTGTTATATTATATACCATTATCTTATTGTAAAAAATTCTGCATAACCTGCATATTTCAAATCGAAGTAAAATTGTAGAAGAAAATCAGGACAAACTTGAATGCATTGGGAATTAATGATAATAAGTAAATCTTTTCAATGAAGCCTGAATAATTTCTGAATAATAGTTCTCAATCGATCTTTTTTAAATTTAACTTAAATCTGCTTTAGATACATCCTCTAAACAGTAAACATAAAACCTCAGAGGACACAGTCAATGTACTTTTCTACTTCCACACTTTTTATGCTCTTTCCTTCATGAAGTTGATTGATAATTTAAGAAGTACACAAGAGTATGCTTAAGACGTTATAAAAACTATTTTAACCTTAATGTGAAACTGCAGTTACTGAAACTCACATGTGTATTATACAATCCAATTTTAAAACTGCTTTAGCTAAATTTCACTGTGTATGTATATATGTGTGTATATATGTATGCTAATATATACTCTCTCTMTATATATGTACATATACTTTGTGTGTGTGTGTATAAGTATGTACATATATAAAACCATCGAGGGAAAAGGGAAGACACTTCCACAAACATTTCTTACTATATTCTAGTTACGAGCAAGGACGTAACTAAATTTCAACAAAATATTCCAAATCTGATCCATGTACTTCATTTCCATCAACTGTACATTTAAGAATGGATGCCCAGAAACCTTCTGTGATGAATTCCTTTTTATGGTATTGTTGCTTTAAACTTCAAAATTCTAAATCTTTGATTATTTTCTATCTCTAATTACTGTGCTTCCTAAATATGGACCTTCCTTCAGTGATCTCTTCTTTCTGGAGAGAGCGTTCATCGTTGCTGTCATTGCCTCTGTTGTCCTGTCAGGACCTACTAATTCATATATGGGTTCTAAATAGAGGAGACAACATACCACCCTTTTTCATAACTGTAACTTTGATACAAATTTTCTTTCTTAATATGATGAAATGTGAGCAGCTGTAGAAAAAAATTATAATAATTGGGAGGAAATAAAAAGTTAACTTTTTTTCATTAACAGTAATACTGAATTCAATGTAGGAAGCCTTTTGAGTTTGTGGTTTTGTCATAATTCCTGAACAGTATAAGGACCTCTGTAGGAAGCGTAGGACATTATACTTCCGTAAGGGATATATAATAAAACAGAGGTGTCTCTTGCATTGTATTTCCAGCATTTTTTTCCCCCCAAAACCTGAAAACTTCCCTGCATTGGTACAGGAATGTAAGGACATCCCTGGAGAATCATTTTATTCCCTCATTCTCTCTTGACAGTTTCTGTTATCCAGGCTGATAGAGACAGCACAGATTTGTTTATCCGTGCTGCAGTCATCCATCTCTGGTGCTGTGTATCCGTTCCTTCTGGAGACACTGGTATTGACTCCTGCGCTCCGCGCGGGGCGAGCCGGCCAGCCAGCGGAGTCACTCGCGTCCGCAGGGGACGCAGCCTGCCGGGTGCCAGCGCCAGGCAGGCGCCACCGGCAGCGCTCCGGCTGTCCAGGGCAGCAGGACGGTGCCTTCCAGTTCTTTTTTCCAACACCGTATTGGTAAAAAGATCTGTCAATGAAACGTACTTAAGAGATGTTGCTTCCCTATATATTGTTAGTAGGTTTGAATCTTGATTCCATCCCTCAGTTATGAAGGCCCCCTCYGAATTTGGGTTGCCGTATTGTCCATATCATGATATATATGGTCTTTCTGTGCTCTTGATCATGCTGCWCTGCTGAGATACTGCGCAACTGCACTCTAGAAACTTTAATGTTTCTGATTAAATTGATTCTGAATTTTAACCTTGAGACACAGGCTAACTTCTAAAGGTGAAGTAAAAGTTCCTCAAAATTGTGTAGGAAATAAGGAGTTAAAAGGTGTCCCACTGCATTCTGAACAGGGCACAGCATGACAAGCATCTATTAAAATTTAGTATTTTAATTTCCTGGAAGTGTAACCTCTTGCTAGGGAATCTGTCTTTAATAGCTGTTACTAGTTTTGATACCAACACACTGGTGTGGCCACTGAATTATTATTTTACTTCCACAAAGGAAATCCACGTGCACAGTCATAATGTCCTACTATCCCAGGTTTAACATCTCATTAGCCTTGGTAGAGTTGTTCCTTGTATGAGCTCTGAATGGGTCCTTGTTACCCAGACTACTGTAGCTAACTATAATGAAAGTATTAATGTTGCTCTGGCATGGTATATTTGCTGGCCAAGAGCTGCATGCACTGTATGGGAAAGCTGTTGCTATTTACTTCTGTTTAAATTCATGGCCAAGGAAGATAGTCATGTTTTAAATTGCACTCTTCTGCAGAAGACTCTCTGGCGTGGGCTAAATGTAGGTGAGAGCTTAGAGTTATTTTTGTAAGCTTATTTAGAGATTTAAGGCCCATAATCAATATGTACAATAGCACATACATCACCTTTGCATCAGCAGTAAAGAAACTGTAGTGGTATATCCAGATTAGTTATGGAGTCTGCAGACGTAAAAGAAATAAGTGAGTTTCATAGTTCTGGCCTCTTTCTTACAGAATCAGTATTGCTGTTAAGTACTAAGTAGTGATTAGTCCCCTAGGTAGTCAGGTCTCCTACAACAGTAGGAAGTTTTAAAGTGCTTTAGGAGGACGATTTACTCCTCAATTTTATGTTTTGACACCACTCAGGATTCTTGCTGTAGTGATTCCCAAGTAACACCATGATACCCGTGACACGAATGGATTTGTTCCTCAGGAAGGCATTAAAACGGCAGTACGAGGGCCTGACTTCAACCTTCGGTATTAATTGCTGCATAGCAGTCCCGTGCCCAGACTAACCCCATCAATTCCTTGAACGGTTCCAGAGCCACGAGATCTGAGTGGGGCAGAAGCGAGAAGAGAAAAGTAGGTGACGTGCGGTACAGAGGAAAGTATCCAATGCCACACGAGTCCAAAGGGAGATTTTGTGGAGTATGTGTACAGGAACATAAAGAAGTGCATGTTACATATTGGTACATAATTCTTTTTGAAAAGACTTTGTAGCTTATGATGCTTTGTCTACGGTGAAGTATGATTGTTGCCATGGTGAAATTTTTTCTTTTTTTAAGCTATTCAGTGGAAGAGTTAAATAGTTCTTTCCAATTCCCGGTAATTGCCACATCGCAGCTGCTTCCTTACACGGGCACCTTTTGGGTAGCTTTGTTTTTCCATATGGGAATTTTAAAGGTATTTTATGCAGAGTAGATCCTTCCCTTTCACCACATTTTTTGGTTAGGCCAGGGTCTTCTAAGGGCATTTGTCCATATATAGAAAAAACAAAGAAGGCAGATGACATTGTTTATATTAGATACATACAAACTCTATATTAAAAAAAATGATAATATAGGGAAACAGTGAGCAGAAGCTTATAAAATAAAGCAGTTTATTTTGCTTACTTTTTTTTTTTTGTGCTCCTCTTAAAGTTACTGTTGATGTATATTTAACAGGAGCTTTCTCCCACCCCCCTTTACTATTTTATCCTGTTTGATTGTTATGTTAACTCTCAAATATATGCCTGTATAGACCGTTTAGTGATGTCTAAATGATGGTAATCTCATTCTGGATATGGATCTCATCCTAATGACTTTACTAGCAGATAGGACTGGACTGTGACAGAGTGTAAAACCTAATGTTTGTATGGAAAAAAAGAAAAAAGAAAAAAAGAATTCCTGTTTATTCTGGAACTAAGACCTATGACTTTTTTTTTCCTAACATGAAGATCCTGCAGTGATTTGTAGCATTTCAAAGACCGCAGTTTGCATATATAATTTTTGTTAAGTTGTACCATTTATTGAAAATGTTCTAGAAGACACATTATCCAGGACTCAAATCCTGATTGAAAAAGCTTTTTTAGCTATAGGGGCAATACTATTTTTTCTATTAAGTTTTTGTTTTCATTTCAGTCCTCTTGCTGTGTTCTGTTTGTGGGCATTGCTATTGCTATATACAAGGTTTCAGCCTTTGCTTTTGGTGTTCTTAACCTTTAAAATGGGTCTTTTTCTAACAAGCATTTACTGGTTTTGTTTTTTTTTTTCCAAAATGCGTTTAACATTCTACATCTAAGCATGTTGAGATATACATACATAATGAAACTGAAAGACATTCTCTTTAATCTCTTATAAAGGCAGTCAGTTATGCAGTAAATAGAATTATTTTGCAGTTTCCATACTGTTATGTGGTGAGATACTGTGTTCTATAATTCCATATGCCATATCGGGAGGAAAAAAACAATGCCAAATGAAGTGAAAATTACTAAGATTCTGAAGAAAAGATAATAACAAGTACTATTTGAGAAAGTTAACATGACCCTGTGCTGAATATGCTGCTGGACACAGGAAAACCTTGTTTAATATTAGGACTGAGCAAAGCACATGTTGTTGTTCCCTTACGTAAGCAGCATTTCTGCCCTAGAAGATGCAGTAGAACTTTTCTGTCCATTATATGTGTTAAAGTAAACACATAGGTGGCATGCAAGTGTTTTTATATTTCAGCCTGGAAACTTCACCCAAGGAAGGGGCTGTGTGCTGTGCATCTTGTAGTACGCTGCCAGCAGTAAGTCAAGGATCACGTTAAGTTCCTTTCAATGCCATTTGCAGAATGGTGGTATTCACAAGAATTACTCTTGAGTTTATTAATGTTTGTCTGTTAGATGCTCACATTTAAGTTTTTGTGGTGTGTTAGTTTGTCGAAACCTGTGAGCATGCTGAAGAGAAGCACCTGATGTTTCATTGTATGAGTAACTTTTCAGCCTCCGTAGAAATGGTATGTTGAGCTCTCAGACGGGATAGGGTCACTGTGTGCCTTCTGTGTTAGTGCTGGAGAAATAAGAGTAGCTTTGTTCAAAAGCCTGTAAATCTTCCTATTACCAGTGAAGGTTGTACAATGAGGAGCAGCACCATGAAACTTTAGCTTTACAGTGGAAGGATTTGTACATCCAACTGATAAATTATTCCACTGTGCCTTTCTCACCTGATTTTCTGGGTGGGTTTTTTTTTGGTGCTTTCTTTTTTATGCACTTGCTTTTGTTTCTCCTCATTTTGCTTCAAGCCTTCATTTGTGTGTTTGACTTACTTTTAGCCTATGTTTTTTCCATGCTCCCTCCTGATACTTTGCTTATAAATGAGAGTGCACAGCCCCAGTAAGCTGTGTAGCAGTGTGCAAATGCTGCCAAGCAGGAAAGGTTGAAGATATTTCCTGGTCTAATAAAGCGCAGGGGACTTAGACTAGAACAATGAAGCATGTAAACAAACACCAAGCATAAAATAACATGACCGACGAATTCTGCTTCTGTGTAAGGCACTCAGTGACTGTGTATTTTTTAAATGAGCTGGGAATAAAGTGTGTTTCGTATTAGTAAAAACAGCAAAAGACCATTCCGGCAGGTAGAGAAAGAATGAAAATCTGCATCTGCACTGTTGTGAGCAGCAGTAGAGTTGAACAAAAGCCCTTGAAAGAAGATGATAGGAGATTTTGGTACTCAAATTCGTAAAGTGGATGTTAGTAGCTGGTAAACTTGTTGAAATGATGGTGGTAATTAGAATACTAAATCGGGTATATATTAAGGACAAACTGACACAGCTTCAGAAAAGGAGAACATGCCACTGTGGTCTTGCACCCTGTGAGCGGGAGGCATTCACTTTATAGATTTTGTGTGAGTTGCAATGTAAACTTATAGCGCAAAAATGGGTATTTGATTAAAGTGAGAGGCAGTAAAATTATTTGTAAAGATTTGCATGAGTAGGTGATAGAGCTCATTCAGTGCAAGCCTGCAATGTTATAGGCTTAAGTGAGACGTTTCTGTGCATGCCACAGCTGACAGGTCAGTTTGAGTGGCTTCCCCGACAGGCCGCGTGGGAGGACGACCCTCACGCAGCGCAGTCGGACTGTTCTTCAGAATTGCACCGAGCTCTGTGGCTGCTGCCCTGGGGCTCAGCACAGTCGCGTGGGAACGTGGCCTGGCCCGCGTGCCCGYGGCTCCCTGGGGTCTGCGGTGCCGGGGAGGCGCGAGGGGTGCTGCCTGCCTGGGTGCTCRCCTTGTGCTCCGTGCTGTGCAAGAGGCTGCTGGAAAGGGGAAAACCAAGGAAGGGCACTTCAGCCCCTTTTCTGGTTTGGCTCGTGCATGTCCATCAGCGAATTGGGTAACTTTTTCCCGAATATGTTGATTTTGGTATGGACAGAGCATTAGTGAAAGATAAATTCTGGCTCACAACCAAAATGACATATAGGCAAAAATTAATTTAGCGCTGAAGACCACCTTGTCCTTCATCCTTCTGTTTTGGAGGGCATAAAAGTGTAAACAGCAGAGGGCTGATAAATGCCTTGTTCTTTAAAAACAAACTACTTCAGTCTAGTAAAACATCAGATGAAAAGGTTCTTTCTTATCTTATCCTTTTCTAATTTAATTCATTGTTTTCTGTTCCTTTCATTTGATGATGAGTAGCTTTTGGAAATGACAGATATTCTATTGTGACTGAAATATGCATTTTGTAAGTCATAACTTTACTTGGTATTTAAATAAACTGTGTATGTACAGTGTGCAAGATTTATGCAGAACACAGCTGGAGGTATTCTGCTCAGAATTCCTATGGTTTCAAATGTCTCTTTCAAGTTTGAAAATATGTTGCGAGGTAGATACCATTATGATAATTGGAAGTTCAGCTTCTCTGGCTTGCCTTTATTTTTTTTCCTTTTTTTTTCTTTGAATACAATTAACACACACACACTTCACCTGGTCTCTCCTCATTTACCTCTGACACTCCCTTGATATTTATTTAGACACATGCGGTGCCTTTGCTTTGAACTCAATAGTTGGTATATTCACTAGATTTTTTTGAATAAACATGTTTCTCGATTAGAGATATACAATTAGGCTGCATTGTTAGAGAAAAGTAGGCATATTGATGTCAGTTTAAGTCTTTTACTTATTCGTTAGATGATCAGGACATAAATTGTTTGAAGACTGTAGAGAAAACTGTGATTACTATCAAATCAAAATACCTACCGAGAAGCAAAAGCAGCTCATTTTGTAATAGTTCTCATGAGGGAACAGTTCAGACAAGATATGCAAAAAGCTAGCTAAAGAAAAATGTATGGCTGTCAACACTAAATTAAAAAAAAATATGAATAATACATTTAATTTGAATTTGTTGTCTTTTCTTTAAGGTAGCATAAACATGAACAGAACTTGGTGATTTGCTTGAATTAAGCTTTATTCTGTCAGGTTCAGCAGTGATGGTTTTATTTCTGTAAACAAAAGTAAGACAGTACATCTATTTTAAAAATCAAAAAATTTCGTAAATGACTTAATAAAATATTGTCGGCTTAATTTTTATTTCTTATATAATTTTTTATTTGTTGTACCATGGTACGTAATATGTACGTAGCTATTAACAACATAACACCAATATCCTCCAGAAGACAACCAGGAATTATATGAAATATTTTTTGTAATTTTGTAAGAAAGTAAGTCTCTTTATGACAGATACATTTTAATGACATTTAGCTCAAAAGAAAAGTGTATGAAAATATTATACTACTCAATTTCAGATCCTCTGGAAATTTGGTTTGTAGTTTTCTTGCTCTTTTTGTTTTATTTTATTTTTAGGAACACTACTAAGGCTTGGAGGTTTTATAAAATAAATCAAAAATTCGGTCCAAGCTTGTTCCGCATTATAAAGCAGGAAGTTATTCTGCATTATTTCTTTGCTTTTAGCTGCAGTCTGGAATGAACTGGGACTATGTTTTTGTAGGGTTCCTGTTCACTGTACATTCCTGCAGTCACTAGGTTTTCCCCGAATGTTACTGAAGATGCAGGATATTTGTAAATTAGCTTAATATAGGAAAATGGTGTCATATCTACTGAATAAGAATTCATTTTATCTTTGTTTTAAAATTGAATTTAAATAAGTATGATCAACTTCAAGCTTTTCATATCCCAAGGTCTTCATATGAAAGTTCACCGCTATTTAGAAAAAAATGGAAATTAAACTGTGCCCTTGAATGAGTTTTATGCGCAACATCGTCTTTATTCTTTCCAGAGGTTTGTCTCTGGGTTGTGATGCCTTGCAGAGAGTCTCGCTTGCTTCCTGCAGCCCTGGTTAGTTAGGAGATAGAAACCGCGGCCCGTGAAGGCTTCTGAAGCAGTGTCCACAGCGAGGGAGATGGGGACGCAGTGCAGACACGAGGTGTGTTGGGTTGCTTCGCCGTGGAGAGATCCGTCGATCTGCAGCGGCGTCTTTGCCGGGTTGCTTAGGGAGGGGCACGCGGCAGAAACCTTTTGGAACGGGGGATTTATAAAGGAGACCTGTATCAAAATAGTGCAAAAGGAAACCAGTGTTTTCTTTTGGGATACCTTTGACTTGTACTGTCAGTTTTCAAAATGCACATTTAAAGCGATCTCTATATAAAGCTACTTGGAAGATAGGGATTTTTTTTTTTTAATGAAATCATTCTATAATAAAATATTTCAAGTATTGGCTAAGCTGTAAAGCTTAGGGCTGATAAACAAAGCATCTGAAGCCAAATGGCCCCTTAGCTAACCCCAATTAAAATAAAGATTTCATTGCGCTCTGTCCTGACAGAGAGGGAACATATTGTTGCCTTTAAGGGAGTTTGGTTTAGTTAATGAAATAATTTATTTCATTTTTTTCAAGTACCGAACCTAATTAAATAAGTTTCAACTTGACTTGTAGTTGAGGACATTTTAACTCCTTAAAGGTTACTTTTGTGTCCAAGTGTAGCTCTCTTTTGGTATAATTTCTGATGCAGTATTTAGTTTTCTGTGATTTTTATAATATAAAATTTTGTAGTAAATCTTGTGTGAGTAACCATATGCCTGTTCTCTACATATATATATGTACACACACACACATATATATATGCTTAGTCCTGTTGTTCAATGAAAATCAAAGATATATCAGAGAAATATTTCCAGTGAAGCTCTCAATGCAGTAGTTAAAATCTGTATCTCTAGAACATTTTTCTTAGAGAGGATTAATGGTGAAAATGAAAGTAATTTCTAAGGATTACAAATGTAATTAGTTTACCTTCCTTCAGGATCTGTCTGTACTTGTATGGGTAAAGTTCATCCTGCATTTGTCAACTAATAATATATTATACATTCTCCACCGAAAGTATAGGAAGGATACAGAACAGCTTATCTAAAGATGCTTTCTTTTTACGTATACAAGCGTTTTATGCTCAACACTTGAAGGCACTTAGAGTGGGAATGCTGTCATTTAACTTAGGGCCTTGCCAAAATTTAAAAAATGTTAAACGGCTGCTGAGTCTCTTGTAATAAATTCATATAGGACAAATTATATTCTCTACTGAATGATAGCGAGTATTGCTATTTTGGTTATCTTGTCTATACTGTGTCAGTGTAATAGCTATAATTAAAAGCCTGTGACCAGTATTATTCAGAAAATAGTAGGGTTTAAATTAGTTGTTACAGAAGCCAAATCCAAGTAAGGAAGTTGATGCTTAAGGTAAATCATTTTTAGTCATAACAGATATTTAAATATCTCTACCCAAAAGTAGCTGTTAAATTATAAATACTTTCTGTATTGGAATAATGACTTTCCAGTTAGTAGGGAGGACTTTTTAATCAAAATTTTAAAAACATACATATGTCGCATCTCATGATTTGTGGGTTTTAAGCATAATGTTATGGAATCTGTATACTCTTACCAAATGTCATTTAATCATGCATTCTCCTTTGCATTCCAGCTTTCCTAAAATGAGTTTCCAGCATGAGCAAAGAAACAATCTCCTATAAAAAGGAGTATTGATTTCCCTAAGTCAAAGTCCTGCCCAAGGCTTTTGGCTGCTTTTGCTTCAGATGTTTGGTGTGACGCAGGATTTGATTGTTACCTCCAACTATGGAGATAAATGATATTCAAAGAATTTCTGCCTGTGTGAGGAAATAAGTAAGTTTTATTTACAGATAATTCGCTGGATATTTAATGGTTTTGGGAGTTTGCAGGGGCTTTTCAGATGGAAAAGATTATTCTTTTATGTAGGTATGAACATGAGTGAAATTAAAGAATAGATCCTATTGAAGTCCTAAAAATCTCTTATTTGTTTAACATATTTGCAGATCTTGATATAATTTCTAGATATTAACTCTAAACTCAAATGCAGTCCTGTTCATTATAATTAAGAAGTGTTTCAGAAATCTTGAAAATAGTTGTCAAACATTACCAAAAATAAAGCCTCGCATCTAGCCAGAGTTCTAGACATCATAACTCTGCCCTAAAGCTAAGTCTCCCGTCCATTATCCTGTCATAGCTTATTGTACTCAATTTTAGTTAAATTTTAATAGCAGTTTTGCAGTCATAACTGACATGAAAGTTCTCCAAAGACTATTTTACCCACAGGATATTTCCCATACATGTTTGTTTGTTTGTTTATTTGTTGTTTTCAATCTTGTCCAAATTCTGTTCTTTGGAAAAGTCTTTGGTAATGGAGAACTTGAAACCTAAAATGGAGAAAAAGATGTAGTGACTTAGCTGGCAAGTATCAGTTTGCAACCAGAAGAAATCAATTGCATTTTGTGTTGTTGGGGACATTGCCTTCAAATGGTCATGTAAGAAGTTTTGCAAACTGACACACTTGATAAGGATCTTGGGTTTTATTTGGTTTTACTTATGCTGCATGTAGTGTATACACTGAGGTATCCTACATGTAGGGTTCAATATACAGATGCTAAATCTTTAAAAACTACTTTTGCAATGCTGCAACCTACAGTTCTTGCTTTTCTACCTTTCAAGTTGATGTGTTCACAAATGTTGTGCCCAGCTTTTACTGTGATATCCCAGAGTTTAATGTCACCTTTTATGCTTTAAAAAAAAATCAAAGTAATGCAGGAACATCAGTCCTTATTGTTGTATAGGAAGCCCTGTAATATTAATTGGCTGTCAAATCCCTAAGAAATAATGGATTAATGTGCTTGATCGTAATGCCCTGTTCAGAAGCTGAAGTTTGCTGATGTCCCCAGCCTCTCTATTTAACGCAATTACAGCTATGCATTCAGGACATTTCAGTGGATTGCATTTCATTAATATGATTTGAGCAGACAATACTAAGCTGCTGTTGGGCCTCTCTGACAGCTAATTACTAAAATGAAGTGTGTACATGGCTAAGAAACAATGGAGCACTTGTCAGGAACATTAAAACAATGCAGAAATAGTGCCAAATCCTGGAATCGCTCCTCCGTACTGTTTTTCTTGGGTATACAGACGAACTTTGGGCCATATATAGCAATGGTGGTGAGTTAGACATTGAAGAAACAAAGTTTGTTACCGCTGACTAAAATGCATTATAGTTCTATTTTCCCCTTTTCTCTGTTTAATCTGGACACTTGTACTTACTGAACCCAAATGCTAAACCCACCTACTCTTTCCTCATTTTTGCACATATTCCCCATAAAATGTTATTTGAATACTGGAGATAGTGTGAATGTCTGACAATTTTATAGCATTATTTACAGGAAAAAGGGTCACGGGCAATATGAACAAGGTGAATAGGAGCAGACTTTTCATTGTCTCGTCCAGTACAAAGAATCAGACAGCAAAGGTTTGGAGCAAACAGAAGGGAGCTATTCTGTGTGCAGTAGGCAGTAAACTTGTGGAGCACCGTGTCAGATGTCCCTGGGGAGTTCCCCCCAGCTCTAGGGGAGTTCGGACAGATATGTGGAAGAGAGCTCTGCTGGGGTTTACTTAATCCGCAAGCAACAGCATCTTCAAAAAATTCCGTGAGCTGAAAATCTCAGTGCAGTAAAAATAGTGAGGGCAGAAGTAATATTCAGGCTTTCCACCTTCCTGCTCCTTCCTAAGCATCTGCTATGGGTACATTGGAGACAGGACAGCAGGATAGATGGACCTTTCTTCTGATCCATTATGGGCCATGTGTTCTAAAAATACTGTTTTCTACTGTTCTCATGTCATTTTTGTTTGCTGCTTTATGCCATATTTGATTTTCAACCACTAGAAATGGTGTTGCTAGAGAATTATATTACTTGTCGTAAAAAAAAGTAAAAAGGAAAAAGCAAGAAATTGTTTCATCTCTGAGCGGACAAGGCTTTCCCATCCCATCTCTACTTCAGGCTTTCTGAGGTTTTTTGGTAACAGTTTTGCTTCAGAAGACATGACATTTCTGTTTAAGAAACTGTGCTGCACCTCGGATATTGGGAACGTTATATAGTGTCTGAAAACTATTTTTGTGCATGTGTCAGTAGAAAAAGCTAAAACCACAGTGTATTTATTAGTGGGGAAGGGGGCTTGTCTCAAGGCCTCTGTAAAAATCTGTATTACCCAGTGTATTTTTGTCTTTATGATATGTGTGCCAAATTATTCAAAATAATTTGATGTTGGCTACAAGACATTTTTATCAGCCAATTCAGTTGACTTCTATATTGTTATGAAAGTTATTATTGGAGGTTTTTTCTATAGATGGTAAGAGGAGTCACAAATTACCAGTGTCAGTTGCATTGATCTGTGCTTCCATATACCTGAATATAAAGAGAGCCATTGTCACCTGTGAGCAGCTCACATTATTTAATCTGTGCAGTTCAAAGACCACAGGTGACATGGGGAAAATGGAGTTCCTGTTAAATACACTCCAGCCTTCATGACCTCAGTGATGCTTGCTAGTCTTTCTGCTTTTGCATGGCATATTTCTTTTTAATCTTTAAACATTTCAGATAGTGAACAGAAATTGAGGAAATGCAGTTGATTTTTGTACTCCAGTGGCAATTAAGCTGGCCAAATATGCTGCTATAATCACATTTGCAATCAGATGACCTGTACAGCTTAGTTTCTTGGACAGTGTGAAAACACACTTTTTTAAATGCACAGCTTTTAATGATAACTCCAGAGTTATAACTGATGTGCCTAAGAGATTTTGCTTTAATACTCAGTCATGAGTAATTCAGGGACCTACAAAGGTAAGTTACCTCAAGCATATTCAATAAATATAATAGATATGACAACATGTAATACAGGTCTTTGGCACACAATATAATGGTTATGACCCCAGTGATTTAATGGGTATTGTTATGATGTTTAGCACTTTATTATATATAGATATAAAATATATATATATATTATATATATATATAAAATATTATATATATATTATACTTTGTTTCAGTTATATGTAAATGTTTCAAGATCCTCCTCAAGGAGTATTCCTTACGATTTTCTTCTTATTTGCAGGTTTTCTGTTATTGGGTACTTTTTAAAGTTTCTCTGTGTCCAGTACATCAGACCAGGCAATTTGTATGCCTGCCATAGTAAAGATGGGAAGATACACAAATTATTGGTAGCATTTAAGTGGATACCAAAACGCCTGCATTCTTAAGTTTAGAACATCAACTGTTTGTCTAGAGTTGGTTCTCAGCATCAAGAAGTAAGTGAAAATGAATAATACTTTCAGTGCGTGGTACAGGCTGCTGATAGTAAGCTGTGAGGCAGCCGGGATTTTAAAGGGATGCTGTGAGAGTGGGAGGCTTGAAGCGTTCCTGAATACTGAGTAAGACACGCTAGCAAGAAGCATGGACTTTTGATTGCCATTGTACGCTACAATGTGATACTATAGTTTTCTAATGTACATACTGTAGCAAAGATTATATTGGCAATAATATTCATCCTATATCTGCTATAGACTGAAAGATTCTAAGAAAATTTTTACTTAAATTAAAAAAAACAAAATACCAGAACTGGAAACAATAACGATTTGGCAAAATCTTTTTTGTTGATACTTCGAAGTCATATCAGCTTTGTAGAGAGAGTAGATGGAGACACTCAGCCACAGCAATTTCAAATAACAAGAGGCTCAAATGTATGCAGTTTCATTGAGCATTTTCATTTATAAATTAATGTAAATTATTGTAATTCTGTATATAACACACAGAAGTGGAAATAATAAAGTGGGTACCAGCAACTTCATGGAAACTCCTAAAAAAAATTACTACAAGCCATAGCATCAGGCAGTAAAATAATTGCAGTAGAAAAATACTCTACTATTCTTGACTTTGAATTGTGTCTAAAAATTTTTGATTTTTGAAAGCTGACTCAACTGGAGAAAAAAGGACAGTAGTAGATTACCAATAGAGTCTGGTTCTGCCTGATCAGCTCAAAAGGTCTTGTTGAGGTTGTGAAATAGTTTGCCATCCTTGCAACTCATTTTACAGAACAAGTTCCAGACTGACTCTGCCTTCATGTATTCTCTCTCCATGGAAATTATGTCCTTTTTCTCATTCTGAATTAGATGAGTACAATGAAATCTGTATTTTACATATTTATTAACAAGGCTTTCCTCCCGGTGGTATTGTAACTATCTTCACTGCTTTATGCAAAGAAATTACAGGGAGAATTCACAAACCTTTAGGAGGTATTTGTGATCACTCCTTTTCAAGCATTATTGCTCATATCTGTATTCCTCTTGCATGTTGCTCCACCAGTCATCATTTACTGGCTTTCTGTCCATACACTATCGATGGCATTGTTTCTTTTAATTCTGAAATGAAGGACATAGACCTCAGGTCAAGTTCAGACCTCCTTGGATATTTGTTGCTAGAAAACTGATATGATTGAAGAAATGATGCCTAGCTCACTGTCTGGCATGTGCTGGGTTAAGGGAATTTTTAGCCTCACCAAAAAGTATTTGGTCAGGTACTCAGGTGTTGGAAATTTTCTTAGCAACATCAGTCACCTAGGAACATGATCATCTGCTGTTCTGGGGTAGAGATTACAGAGCTTAATGATTAGCTACTATAAGCTGCAGCTGATGCCAGACTCTACCCCCTTTACACCTAATTAGCCTCATTAATGAGCTCTTCTGCTCTCCGCAGAGAGGGCTTCCTCCTCGGAATAGGAGGCAAGAATACCTCACCCAGGTAGATGTGTTGAAACCTTTAATTATTGCCCACACCTGCAAAGCCTTGTGGCTCTGTCAGTGTTGTTGCTTAGCTGAAATTGTGCTTATTTACAGTGACCATGCTGCAAAGTATTAACTCTTTAACACCTTAGGAATTGTTTTTAAGTTTGGAAGTATTTATATAGGGTAAAAATCTAAGCACCCAAAGATTTTACACTGAATAAAGTTGCATATGTTATGTGTGAGGGTTTTTTGTATGTGGCAACAATGTTTTTATAAGTATATGAGTATTTTGTTTAACAACACAAAATGAGTCAAAATCACTTAATCAGCTCAAAAGGCAGCGTAAGTCCATGCTGATTCTAGTTTTTAACAGGAATAGTTCAAAATTAAATGTTTTCAATGCAAATAGTTGGTTGATTATTTAGTAACATTTTTCATAGTAGCCAGTTGTCCTGAATTTTCAGCTTGAAAATGTCTGCTGTGAACATATGTAGCATCCACCATGTAGGTACTCTGTGGCAGAGCAAAGACTGTAATCCAGTTCTGCAGAGTAGTATCCAGTGTCCTTAAGGATGAAACGGGTAGGTGGCGAGTGTTTTCTTTTACTGCTGTTTCACGCTTATTCACTTGGCTTGCCCGGCTTCTAGCTCATCGTTGCAGGAGCCCTTCAGTCAGGTGAAGCTGGCGTGAGAAAACCTTGGACTATAAAATGCTTGGTGCCTACAGAGCCTGGAGACGCCTGTAAGGACAAACTGTGGTTCTTAGTGAGTTTGAGCCATGGCTTTTTTTTTTCTTTTCCCCCTCTTCCCCCCACCCAGCAATTCATCTTGTAAACTGTTTAGCGGATCGGGTGCCTCCTGCAAAGCATGTTCAGTGCCTTTGCCCAGAGCCTGTAGAGTGATAGAGCTTCTCAGCCAAAGCTGCGAGATTGTTATATGTTAGTCAACTTTGTTCACCCTAAGGATATTCGTAGCAGAATGCTGAGTAAATTTGAACTAAAACATTAAAAGAGTAAGTATCAGAAGAAATGAAAAAGAAATCTGGAATAAAAGCATCAACTCATAGAGTTGAAAGAATACCAAGAAACTGAAAATAGGGCCTTTACTTCGAGGCGTTAGGTCACCTTAATCATCATAATTAGCTCTGCTTATGAACATGTAGACCAAGTTTTGTTTTACTTTATTAATAACTGGCACAGCATCAGGCCTCACCAGCCAGGCATGTACTACTGCACTGTGTGAGTCACAGAGATTCTTACATGCTTTTTCATGAATGCAATTTGCGTTAAGTGCCAAAATAAAGCATCAAAATGCAAATATTTGAATAATGTTTTGTCAATTGCTAATGCTTTTTATTACTCTCGCATAAAGGAGATTGCATCCTGTGCAGTCGTCTGACTGAAATCTTGGCAGGTTTCGTTCCGTTTCCTAGGTGTGGAAACCTGAGGTTCCAGGGCAGAGAGAACGGCTTTTACAAGAGAAAAAATTATCATTGAGGGCATGTGGGTCTGGTGGGGAGCAGACTTGGCATTTTTGGCCCAGCGAATAGCTGCCCATCTGTTCTCTGTCAGAATATGTTAGAAGTGCATCTGGATTCGTGCCCCAGAGTTTCAGCTCGGAGCTGGTCATGTGCCTGTCTCCACGACAACTCGAGGAGCGCGTAAACTGCTGTGCTCCGAGCCAGATGCTTCGCCGCACATGTGGTCTAATTAGATGGCAGTTTTTCCCCTCGCTAAAGAGTTCAGAAATTTTGCAAGGTTTCCATGTCAAAAATGTGTAGCTGGTTTAATGGGAGTTGGGAGGAGTCATGTGGCCAAACACTAAATAATTACGCTTGCTGCAAAGCTCTGCTTTGGGGTGAATGTGAGCTCCAGGGCTGCCGTAATGCAGAGCAAATCCCCTTCCGTTCCTTCGGCATGGCTTGAGCAAAGAGCAGTGAACCTGGGGGGAAGTGGTGAAAGGAAAAATCTGTTTTCCCCCACACACTGGATGCCACTTTCTCTTTATGAATATTTCAGGAAAGAATTGGGGGACTGAGACAGATTACATATCTTGCAATAAATGCTTACAGTACACATCATCTCACTTGGCTTTTTTTTTTTTTCCCCTAGTATTTGAATAAAAACTGCAGGAAGTGAGATGCTGCAGGATCTTAAACCGTAAGACACAGAAAGGGTTTCATTTGGTGCAAATGATCAAGGAGCTCTGTCAAAAGTAATTGGAAAGTAGCACAGTGTTTTTGCATTTATGCTAATGTGTGTGGTTTTTTTTTTTTTCTCTCTAAGTCTGTCTTGCCTTCTCACATGATAAAATCTGAGCCTCTTTCTGACAAAGAGTGAATAAATGGTGAAAGAAAAATGAGGCATTCTTCATTTAAAAAGGGAAATGCTTTACTATTTTCTTTCCCACCTATAAGAAGAAGCATCTGGAGCTGTTACAGGCTTGATATGTTGGTTCTTTCCCAAGAGCTATTGGGACAGACATCGCACACTCGGTGAGGAGCAGTACAGAGGCAAGTGTCTTTGGTCTGGCAGGGCCTAGGTTCCAGTTGTTCCCATGTATGGATGCTTTTGCATCATTAAGAGTCCAGTGACATAAACTATCGAGTTATAATCCCGTATGTGTAGTAAATAACCATAGCAAGCATATGTACATGTGCATAAATATAATTAATCATTGACCACTTAGGTTTCCCCAGAGACCATTACATGACTAGAAGAGAAAGGAGTGAAACCTTTTTCCAGTGCTCTTACACCAGTGCCTTTGATTGCCCCTCTCGGGGGGAAGGATGGATTCCTTTTCTGCAGTGACTTCTTTTCTAGCTGTGTTTTTTTCATGGGAATGGCAACCCACTGCATACTCAGTCTGTAGAGTTTTCATGTCTGCTTTCTGATGAGGCTTCTGCACCAAATTTGGTGCAGTGCAGCATAGCATGATGACAAATCAAACTTCAGTGAGTTCTGCTATAACAATAATAGCATTTACATTGATGTGTATTATATGGAGGAGGTGGCATTGCATATTGTGTTATCTTACATGTTTGTGCATTAGTATGTGTACCAGCAACTGGATGTCCATAATGAAGTGCAAATTTAAAGAAGTTCTATTCCATTATATCCATTTTATTTACAGAGTTTTTTTTTGTTTCTGAACTAAAAGAGTGGGGTTCTCATGTCCTACCTTTATGACTAAAGCTTCTTCTTCATATTGCTTTACAGAAGTTAGCAACAGTTCATTCTCCTGCTGCATGTGTATTAGCTGTGTGTTAAGATATTTTCACCCTCAGAGAACAGCCTTTCTAGTCAATGTGGGTTTTGGGATCATCATACAAAGGAGTCATATGCATCAAGCACAAAAACGTATTTTCAATCAATTGCACTTTGCTTTCTTTGTGCAATTAGATAAATTAACATTGGGTGGTTTTCATCACAGATTATTTTCTTTGAGTATTTCAAATACTGATGACAAATACTGTTCTTCCAACAGTTGGCACAGTTTTTCCCCATAATTTGTTCACATTTATGAACTAACTGCATTTCTGAAACCTCGCAGTTTTGTTTTCAGGAGTATGGTCATATGTTTCAGGAGGAGTATGAGCAGGGTGTGATCATGTCTGAGTTCCTGGATGAACTAACAGGAGATTATGGAGAGATTTTGGCTCTCTTCACTCTTAACGTTGTTGTTGTTGTTGTTGTTGTTGTTGTTGTTGTTGTTGTTGTTGTTGTTAGCTGGATCTGAAGCTCATCCTCAGCTTCTTGTAATTAGTTGTACATTTTATATCTACTGGAACTAGATGTAAAGCAAGTGCATTTTAGTGTGATAGGAGAAGACTGGGTTTTAGACTTTATTGGGTGACTTCTTGAAGCTTCATTGATTTGGATGAGTTTTGGTTATTTACATGTATCTAAGAAAGCAAAATATTATCGTTTGTGACCTCTGGGCTTACTGGTCATCTCTAAATTTTGGCCAGTCATTTATCATTTGTGTAGACATTGCTTTTTTATCTTGTTTTAACAAAATATTTTGATACATTCTTTTGAATTTTAATAAATGAAACAAAAAAAGCTCTTCATTTATGTCATATAGGAAATACTTCGTGTAGATGGTATTTTCAAGCACACTTTTGTATTTTGTCGTAGAAGAAAATAACTCACGTAAAGAATTGCTCTATAATTTTTCTCCTTTTTTGTATTGTCACTAATGTTCCACAATAGTTAAAATAGAAAAAGGCCTTTTTATTATAGGGAATTTGAATTGGTAGCTGCTTTGCATGCAGAACATACTAGCTTCAATGGGAGTATTGCTCATGGAATGATTGCAGAACTAGGCCCTGAAATTACCTTACCAGCTAATGATAAAATCACATGCAGGCCACAGGGGTTTTTGTGGAATAAATATAAGAGTGGAACAATATACAGTACACATTATACCAGTAATTTAAAGCACATTCAGGACAAAGAGAGAGTTCCTGGTGCAGGCAGCATCATAGAGATTTGCTGTATCTGATAAAGATTAGGTTTCTTGGCTCATAATACCATACTATTACTTTTCTTTTGTTAGTCTTTCAACACCTACACTCATGCATTGACACAGTATCAAGTAGGAAGAGGAAGAATAGCCTTGTATTTAAGGTACTGAACAGGGATTAAAGAAATTTCGGTTCTTTTCCCTGGCTCTGCCAGAGACTTTTGTGACCGTGTACAAGTTACTTATTATTTTCCTGCCTCTATTCTTGATCTGTGAAATGGTGATTCCCCCCCGCCCCCCAACAGGAACGCTTTACTGCCGCTTCCTTGCGCTTTATCTTCCCGGTTTGTTGCCTGAGTTCCAGAGGCACGAGGCGCTTAGAGCTAAAGGACGGCAGGCTGAGACAGGTGATGCAGAAATCAGGGCAGGCAATGGGCTTGAATAGCCATGTAAACACTTGGAAAGTAGCTTGCTCTGTTACACTCAAGTAGTTTCATAATTTGTAAATACGAGTATGCGTCATTGTACTTTGGCCCAAGAGGAAAACGCTAAGTGACCTAATAAAGTAAAAGGGGCTGAAGGGAGAAGCAAAAACACTGCTGTGTGATTTAATTTTTTTCCAGTTACTCATTTTCCTATTAGTTTTATCTTGGTTTTTAAGTTGTTTTTGTGCAAATTTTGGTAGATCCTTTAATGGTGTTGGTTGTTACTGTCTGAAATAATATATAATGGCGTGTTGTTGTTGAGCTGCTGGTTATATCACATCTGAATTGGTTTTCATACAAGGTTTTAATGCAAACAAATCTTATTTCATATTCTTTCTACAAAAGTTTCATAGTAATTTTAATCTGCCTAAAACAGATTTTTGATCTTAAGACATTTTGGATGTTTGTAGAGTTGATCACAGCTTAATAATGCAGTGTATTATTAAAGGCATAAAAGAAGCACTGTTGACCGCAGGCTTCTAATGACAGAGACAAGATTTTGGTGAAGATTGAGTGTCTGCGTATTGTATTTTAACATTTAAAATTGAATTATGCATTTAAATGTGCTTCATCCTAACGGCCTGCTGGTAAATGATAATGATGTCTTCAATAGTTGTAGGAAACAGATATATGTCCTTTTTGAGGCTTCTTTACTTTTATTTGCATTTTGGTCAAGAATATGTTTGTTGATATGGAGCTGCTTTTTTCCGCAGTCTAACGTGTAGCTCCAGTTGGTATCTAGGTACTCTTTACAAAGGGAATTATGTGACAATTTTGAGGATGCTTACAAGGTAAAATTTTGAAATTCATTAACTTTCAATATCTGCATGAGAAAACTAGGTTACTGCCACTTTTCAAAAGGACGTGTTTGTCTTTGTCATGTAAGCACTAAAAACAAGAAGATTAACCTCTGTTTTCTTACGAGTTTTTCTTACTTTCTTTTGTTGCTGTGAAGCGAGTTCTACTTCTTTGTAGTATAATCAGAATAAAACTTCAGTGACTCTTTGTTCACTTCCGTCCAAGTTGGGAGCTTGGGAAGGCGTGTTGTTTAAGCTTTGTGTGCTGCAGAACCTGTCTGTCTTGCAACCCTACATGATTTAGCTCTCAAGGAATGATTTTAACAGAAGTTCCCAAACTCTTGTATTGGTAATGCCCATGTAGCTAAATGCAGCTTGTCGTACGTGTTTATAGCCAGGATCTGCTGCATAGGTACAAGCTAAGTTTTGACATGCCACATTTTGAAGTGGGTGTTTTTATGTCATTAAGTGTTATGATTGGTGTCAGTGCTTGAATAACTTGCATTGTTTTCCATTTTGTTTGTCCTTTAGTGAGGCTATTCCAGATTATTACAGGAGTTATCAGATCACATGCATAAGAATGACAGCTGTAAATCTTATAAAGAGAATCTCTTGACATTTGAGTATATCTACCAAGGATTAAATACTCTGGTGAGGAGCATGATAAAAAATCCTGATTTGGACTGATAATGGAAGTGGGCATTTACATAAGACACAGTAAGTGATAGGGCAGTACATTGGTATATTTACCAGTCTGCATTGGTAAATATATATGTTTGAAATACTTTTCAAGGTTACACCTTTTGCATTGAAATAATTTGTGTAGTTTCTGTTAGCTCCTAATTCATCAGAACTGGTAAACTGGTCTCTCTTTGAACAGTTAGTTTGCTTTACAAGAAGTGTGATCAAATCTCTGAGCACGTGATTTCTTTGTTCCTGAGCAGCATCTTGAAATGCTAATAAAGCTATGCTATCATTTGCTTAATATAGAGTATTTGWTCTATGCTTTCTTGATTCCATTATGACTGAGGCAGATGCAAAGAGCTCTCTTGTGCTGAACGTATGTACTAGTTACGGGGAGGTTATTTGTCGTTGCAAATGCAAGCTGAATGAGCCAATGTCCTATCAAGTGTCTGCCACCAATTTCCAATTTTCTTTATGGAATCCTGCTGGCTGACTGATCATCCTTCTTCAGCTGTGATGAGCTAATCTTTCCTTGACATTGTAATCACAGTTCTGGAAAGGTCTGCAGAGGAGTTGTTTGCCTTTGGTTGCTGTTGTATCTGAGGTTGACACATACATCCAGATCAGTAAGATCATTCTCATATCTTAGTTTCATTATAATTCTGGATGGAATTATGGATGATGGTTCCTAGGATATCACTACAAGCTTTACTTTATGCTTTGCAATGTAATCAATTTTTGTAAAGGCCACAGTTATTTGCAACATCTAGGTAGTAATAAAACAGTGATATATGAATCTCTTACATGTCATTGTTCTTGCTGTATATTTGGGTTTTTGCTGCATTGTATACTGGCACTAGACTTGCAGCTTGTAGACTGTCAGATCATCATCCTGTTCTGCGCCTTTAAATTCCACCCACATTTTTTCATTTCATGACTAGTTTACAGAGCAGCTCTAATGGCTTGTGTGTTTATTAAAGAGGCTTTGAAAGAGCACCTACACAGTTTAAAGGCATGCATACAGCAGCACAAAATTCATTACCCTGCACCACATGCTGACCATGATAATACAGGCGAGATTACATACATCTTCCATGGCATAACTTTTAGGATTGTCTAAACAAAGTCTTCAGGGTATTTTTTGTTTTTTTACCCTGGAATCAGGTTCTGTGAAACCTTTACTTGTGCGAGAGACTCTCACTGCTGACCTAATTCAAACCCTGTCTTCATTGTTTTATTGTTTTTTACAGCAGCCACATGATGGCTTTAATGCCCCACTATCCTGATGCACTCTTATGTGTTTCCTCTCTTGCAAGAGTGGAAATACTTGGACTTCCATGAGTTATCTTAGCACCTGTGGGTCTTTCCAGAAGTATCACTAGTGTTTGCCCTTCTCCTCTCCTCCAAGACCTTCTTTCATCTGTGCTGTCTTCTCTGTCTCTGTCCCCCGTACTTTTAGTCCTTTATATTCACTGTGAAAGTTGTTGCCATAACCAGCCCGCTGGCCACTCCCCTGGGATGCTAGATCAGCCAAAGCAGATTATGGTACTTCTTTCACTGGCAATAACTGTCTGCACAAGTTTCTGTAGATTCTTCCAAAAGAAAAGTATTTTTTGCTGAGGAAAATTGATTTCCCCAGAAGATGGGGAAGCATCGTGGAATTTTTGTACAGCATAGCTAATCATAATAAGTCTTTATCGTTCAATGTGCTCTGTGGATTTTTAAGATATAACAGCAGGTTTCATGAAACTCTTTAACAGTATGAAATAAATCCTAGACTCTCCTTTCCTTTTGCACTTGCTGCTTTAGATAGGTATTAAACATTATTTTAGAATGTAACAGAATTCCAATTTAAATTGGCCAGCAACAGATCGGGTGTGGGCTGAAACTTTTCAGCTTTTTAAGGGGTCATGAGATAGCGGCACTGCCCTAATGAACTTCATTATGCCGTAGGAATATAAAATATTCATATAAAGGGAGATTTGCAAAACCATAAAGGAAAGGCACCTATTTTTTCAATGCATCTGGGAATTTTAAGTCCTAGTCTTGTATTTTAAAGTTTCTTCTCCTGTGTTAATATTACAAACTAAATTTCTTTGAAATGTGTGTATTTTTGTATTTATAAAATAATTTTGGGGTCCAGATTTGAAATATATATGTACTATCCAATATTACAAATCAAATCAGATTCCTCATAAGATTAGAGTGTGCACAGATTTAGGGTATTTGCAATGCCATATCTTAGCTTTCATTATGGTTTTATAGTTGGCAAGGACAATAATGGATATTTAAGCTGTTGATGAATCAAGGTCTAAATTCTAACTGTTGGAAACAGAAAGTTTAGGAATCAATGAGTTTATTAGGACAAGTCATTATAATTGTTTTACATGTGAGCAAGACTATTCATTTTTCAAAACATCTGCAGTTCTTAGCATGTCTCTTCTTGTACAGTGTCATCTGTCAGTAAAAGCAGAGCTGATTAGCTTTATAATTTACACTTAACTAAATCTGTCAAGAAAATGGTCTTATAGTCCATCTTGTCTTTTTGTAATGAAGCTGTGGATGGGGTTAAGAAACAGTGTGTTCACCCTCCTGGAGGTCATGGAGGATAGAAGCTACTAATGCATTCTAAGCTGGAAAGCTCACGCTTGACCTTGATGATTAAAGTTTTTCTTTCCATCCAGCAGCAGTTGAGCCTGAATTGGCTCTTAAGAAGTCAAAAGGTCTAATCAACCTAATGAACAAACTCAATCATTAGTACTTTGAGGGAGGAAGTGTTTTAACACTGTAATAATACCGGGCTCTGCCGGCTGCCATGCGTGCGTTGATAGGAACGGTGTGTCAGTTCGGTGTATGGGGAGAAGCTGGTGTCATTGCGCTGGCTGTAGAGCAGAGCACAGTGAGGTTGTGCTTGGCAGAGGACGGTTCTTTCCAAATGCTCCTAACCCTCCCTGGCCACAGGAGAGATTTTAGAGTCGCATGGATTATACGAAGGGCTGCTTGTTCTCTTTTAAAACATTTTGTAAGTAAGGATTAAATGAAACCTGAACCTTCCTCTGGTGAACTTTTTCTCTGGTCATATACTGAATCTACACTTTTCTTCATGGATTACTCTATGTTCTTTTCACACTCCACGTTGTATCTATGCCACCCACAAATATTTTTCAGACAGCCTTTATCACGTTGTGAAAGCTGAATTTGATGGGAAAGTCTTTTTCACACAGGTCGGATAGACTTTAAATCCTGTTGTTTATCATTCTGTTGTCTGGGCCCATTTGGAAAGTGTCTGCAGCTACAGTTTCTGTAGTAACAAATGAATTTGCAATTTCCTAAGCTTTTCTTCTGTTACTGATTCCGGTGTTCTCCAGTGTCCTGACCTTTAATTCCTGGTGCCTGAGAGAGAGTTTAAACAAATCTCAAGTGGGATGGCAATAGTTGAGTATAATGTATAAAGTTCTTGCATGAGGAGTTGCTATTAGTCCCAATTGTCAGTCCCATCTCAAAATCAACTAATGGATTTTTCTACTTGCCAAATTACCTCTTGCTTGAGGTCTTCTTTTGACACTTCCAGCTCAGGCAGCAGTCCAGTTCTGTCGCTCTTTCCCATCTACCAACGTGAGTACTGGATCAGTTGTTAATCATTCAGGTATATTAAAACCTTTCAGACACTTCATGCCTTGACTTTTGAGACAGAGCCTTTGTCAGAGCAGTAGTCAGTGCGTATTGTAGAAACTATGTCACCATCGTCTTGTGTGCCTACCAGGCAGACCTTCTTTCCAAACATTTTTCCTTTGGTTATTTTGAAAGGAGGTATCTTATTATACTTTACTCTGGCAAGAGCAAGCCACAGAAGTATGAGCACATTTCTTGCCCATAAATGTTATATTGATTGTATTGTTCTCCAGACCTGCTAGAGTCAATCACTGACAGATTATTACTGTTTAAAATTACATTAATTATCCTGGAACTGTAATCTGATGTTAGTTAGGAAACCTGCTTTCTTCTCCAAAATCAGCAAGATTGTCTGACCAGAGGAAAAGATGAAAGGGACTGTCCAAAAAGAGTGACTCCCTCCCTCTCTCTTTGGAAGAGAGCTACTCCATACTCATACACTTACAGCCACTTGCAGTTGGTTATTTTCCTCCCGTTAAGAGCAGGCCCTGACCTCTGGCGTTTGTTGACTCCTGGGATAAAAGTGAGGAACATGATACATCGCCTTGGTGATTCTGGTTGTCCAATTCATCGGGATCAAGAGAAATTTTCTTATTGTGCTCTGATTATTTGAAGATAGATAGGTCCTTCACTTTCCTCTTAAACTGAATGACAAACTGGTATATCTGCTTGCCCCATTTGGTTGCGGCAGTCGGGTCAGTTATGGCCAAGGACGGGTCATCAGCAGGAAGGGTCCGGTGTCGGGCTGATGAGCTTTGGTAGTACCAGACCTCAGCAGGAAATACAGCAGTGAGCAGTGGCTCCTAGGCGCAGGAAGAAGGGTGGATATCTGTGCATTTTAACAAATGTGGATGTCATCACAGTTTGCCCAGCACAGTTTTAAAAGATTTAGTGTCCCTTTACTATGTATTAGGTGTTAGAAGTCTGTCTGTGGAAATGTGGAAGCAATTTCCAGCATAAATTGGTGGGGAAAAAACAACGCGCTCAAGTAAGCTGTGGTATGTTTTTTCAAGCACAGTCTTTTTAGTGGTCCTGTCATCTTTTCATTAGACGACCAACAGTAAATCAGATTTTTAATCTAAAAGGCTTTCAGAATTGACATCATATCATGCTTTTAAAGTGAGTTCTTTAGGGCTTTTAGCTATCTAATGTGGATTCTATACTCTCAGAAGAAGAAAAGTCCAAATATATTTTAATGTGAGCACGAAAAAGCCCTCCATATTAATTACATATCAATATAATTTTATCGTACTTTTACTTTATTGTTTTTAATTCATTGTATTTACTTGCTATGCTGAGTATTTGTAGATTCAAGCATGGAGAAAATTTGCGCCCCTATGGCAGATGCACAGCAGCCTTCAGCATTAACATAACTCATTAAAATAAGATAAAAGTAGAGCTGCAAAACAATCTCTGTCTTTTGCCAACAAGCTTGCGAAAAAAGGGAAATTTCACTCAATTCAATATATGAAAGTGTAATCTTTCTGAACTGTGGCCAGAACACAGTAGAAATTACCGCCTTTGCGTGGGTTAACTCTCTGGGCCGGCTGCGGTAGATGGGATCTGACTGCACCAAATGCAGGTGATTGTGTGTTGTATTTTGGAGGCATTAAGTAAAATTACCTTTCTGGATGATGAAAGCTCCCTCACCAATATTAGCAAAATGTGCAGAAAGCAAATGTGTTCTATCTTGATGATAGGCAATTTCCCCCAGTTTCCGACTTGTTTCTAAGTGTCGTGATTAAAAGCAGCTCTGTCCCTTCTCATGCGCTCATGTGCTAACCTGAAGAAAACCTCTGCAGTTAACTTTTATAAAATGCCTGCTTTATTTATTTATTTATTTATCCATCTATATATCTATTTATTTATTTTGGAAGGTAAGTAGATAAAATGGAGGCCTGCTTATTCGAACAAAGCTTTTTCAGCGTGTCCTGCTCTGGCCTGTACAGGGTGAGCCGATCACCTTCTGCGAGGAGACGTTCGTGTCCCATCGCTCCACCGTCATGAGGCAGTTCCTGCAGAACGCCATCCAGCTCCAGCTCTTCAAGCAGGTACCGGCGCGCGGGCCGGCTCCGTCGCGGCCCCCCGGCCGGCCCCGAGGGCTCTTGCGGTGTTCCTCGAGCCGGCTCACCCGCAGCCAGCAGCACCCTCGTGGCAGCTTGCGCCCGGGCCCGGGCTCTGGGGATAAGGTGCTCGGTGCTCCAAGAGGTGTAGGGGGGTCCCCTCTCCCTTGCTCCCTCCCCACCCCCCAAAAAAACCCCTCCGTAATAAAATTTGTTGGTTTTGTTCGAAGCACAGTCAGGCCCAGTATATTTGCTGCATGCTGTTTACAGAAAGCATACTACTGCTAAACACAATATTACTACTTCAGGCAAGCTGAAAGCATATGTATATTTACAAACACATGCCCGCTTTTTTTTTTTTTAATGAAGAAGCATACCTTTTTGCACTGGTAAACATTTTGCTAGTGTTTTTGTTGTATTTTCATTCTACTTAGAGTCCTTTCCTACTAAGAACGTTGTGCTTATTGTAGCAAATGCAGAATAAAATCTTTTGAAAAGCCAAAGGATGGGATGGTTGGCGTGTTTACACTTTCTTTTAATGCTGATATTGTAGTTCATTGATGGCCGCCTGGATCTTCTTAACTCTGGAGAAGGCTTCAGTGATGTTTTTGAAGAAGAAATAAATATGGGAGAATATGCTGGTAAGAAATACAGTATTTTTAAGTAATTTCAGAGACTGTCCCTGACCTACTCTTTGGGGCCTGATTTGATGGGTCACTGTGATCACTCATCTAAATAAGTGAGGCAGCAATGATCCCTGTAGCTTGAAGTGTCTTAAATTTTTGTTCTTTCCTCTTTAAAGAACCTTAAGTAAAGTATTATAGCCTGAATAACGTCTATTTGGCCTTTGCAAAACCTCAGCTTTACCACTTGGCTAAAGTACAACTAAAAGAGCTCTTGCAATGCAGGATATTGAAAAAACCTTGGCTTTACCCAGAACCACCTGAAAATTTCTTTTAGCAAGCTTAAAAAAACCCCTCAATGTTCTCAAATGTCTGAAAAAGAACCCAGGGAGACTAGAAATCCTATTAGCAACTGGAAGAAAAATTGTAGGTATCTGGACAATTTTTAGTTATTTTGTTTCCATTAATGGAGTGTCCTGTTCTGTTTCTGTAGTATTCATGCTACTAGAATCACTAAGTGCTAATGCTTCACATTTCTAGCTTGTTTTCTGTTTGGTAGAGAGTTGCAGTTTTTTTGGGTTTTTTGTTTGTATTTTTTTTTTGATTCTCTCCAGGTAGTGACAAATTGTACCACCAGTGGCTCTCTACAGTAAGGGTAAGAACACAATATTTTTCCAACAAACATTCCAGTTCTTACTGGCCCATTGAACAGTTTTGTATCCCTGTTAACCTCTGTCCTCATGAACAAGACTAACCTCTCTCCTATAGTGTTTAGCTGTGGACAAGTTGAGTTTAGTTGCGAGAAACTAATGCACTCGTCAGATGAAGTAAAAAATAGAAGGAAAAATACTGAAAAAAATCACCATAGGAATATTGGACTGTATTTCTCATGTTTTTGAATCCTATTTTAATGTCTTGGAGACATCTAGAAATAGGTTCTTGTCGTTTTGGAAAATGACATGTTTTTTCTTCGCTTAATAATAACCTAATGGGAATCCAAGCCACATCGAAAAGGTCTTTATAAAGCTAAATGGTGTGAAGTGCTGAATGGGGGACAGCACTGTTTGGAATGATTTTTCTATTTAGTTTAGTACTCTAGTTGTATAAACTAAACATTTAAATAACTTAAGAGAACAAAACAATACTATAGTTGATAATTGGCACCTGATTTTAAAAGTCTCTTTTGATGCATAGAATATATTGTAATGTATCAAAGTAAAATAATTCTGGTTTATGGCTATGAATCACGGGGAAAGATTTTGTTGTTTTCTGGCAGAATTATCATCTGCAGCATTCCATTTGCCTTTTGTCCTGGTTATGAATAGATTTCCCTTACACACAAAGTTGAGCTCAATATTATCCTGATAGTTTTGAATTAAACATACTTTATAACAGTAATGCAAAAAATTTCCCCCCACATAGATAAATACACATATACACACGCATACACACACATGTGCATATATTTATATGTATATGTGTATGTTTAAATATATAGAATATATATTCACATACATGTAGGATGCCAAGTAATTTTAAAATAAGAGGAAAGGTGAATAGTTGAGAGTGAGTGTAAAAATCTATGTAATTACATTCAGCGGTTTATAATTTTTGTTTAAGATTAACAAGTAGTAAATCTTAAAATTGTGTCTAATTATGATATATCTAGAAATATAATTTTGTACTGAAATAAAATATTATAAAATTATTTAAGATTTTATTCCATGGATTTTACCCTTCTCCTTTGTTTATGAAATAAGGTACTATGCAGCAATAGTCAATGGTGTGTAGAAGATATATAAAACACCAACTAGACTAACAGATTGTTCTGTCTGACATATTACTGTGTTATATGACTTTTATGTTCACCACGTGAAATTTAGCTTTTCTAGAATTATGTTTATGACTGTAGTTATATTTCATTTTGGATCTATTTTTCCCTTAGTCTAGTATTTAGATCTTTAAAAAGGCAGCATGATTTTGATAATACTATTGTGGGATCATGGAAAGGAAAATGTGTTTACAAGTGGGATCTTACATCTTCAGAGTGAGTGTACAGGCTTTCCTGGAACTGAATTTTCTGCTCCAGATTTGATTATTTGGTAGGATACTTTAAAATATTTAGACTGTATTGCCATGTATGGGACACCCCTGAGGCTGAGTGGAACAGCCACAGAATACTGTTTCTGTGAGAGGACTGTAACACAAGGTATCTTGGTATTAGGGGAAACTGATATTTTTGTTGCGAAAACTGCTGTATTGAACAGAATTGGGGTTCCTATGGAAAAACAGTGAGAAAGATTAAATACGTTTTTGCTTAGGATTTTTTTTTTTAATTTACCGTTTTAATATTCAGATCTCCTTATAAGCGTAGTTAATTCTTTGTTATTTTAAGTTGTTAAAAACAGTGGCTTTTGGATTGCTTTTTGCTTTAAAGAGCTTTAATAAATGTTATTCCATTGTTATCGTAATTGTAGAAAGGAAGTGGAGCCATTCTAAATACAGTAAAGACCAAGGCTAACCCTGCCATGAAGACCGTCTATAAATTTGTAAGTATCAAGTACTGGCTTGCTAGTGAGAGAAGAGTCTAACTATGATTCTGTTCTAACCTTTCAAGTGAAACTCAAGACTTAAGTCCATTTTCATTGGACTCACAACAGTACTTTAAGATATGCATTCCTCTAAATTTCAAATTTAAATGAAATGGAAAAAGTTAATTTTCAAATATTTAAACACAATTGAAATGCAAAGGAAAAGGAGAACCTGTGCTGTCAGAGCTATTTCTGGGAAATAGTGCCTGTATTCTCTACTAAGCAGCTCTACCGCCTCATCATTACCCTGCTGGAAATCCATCGTTAGCTGAGGTTTCTGTGCTTGCAGTTTCATTGAAATAAGGGAATCCTCTCATTTTGCAGATTGTTCCATCTTTTCTAAATGTCAATGTTAATTTTTCCTATGATCTTTTTATTCCTGCTTATTTAGAACCCAACTTACTGAGTTGTTTTTTAAATGAAAACATTTTCAATTCTGTTAAAAAAAAAAAAACAGCTAGTATATTACTCTATTATCATACAATTTCACTGTGCAAGATAAAACAACATAGAAACAAGTGAGGATTTCTTATAAACTAAATCATTGGAAATAATGCTACAACAAGCAGTGAGATGAGTGTTCACGTTTTTCCTCCTGCCTTCCTCCAGCCTGAGAGACGAGTAGGGTTAGATTAGCTCTGCTAAGCGGAACTGACATCCAGAGTACTGCAAGGAGGGAGTTTGAGGGTTTGCTATCACTGTTGATTACTAACTCAAAGCAAAGGTAAAAGAGGGGAAGACCTAGGGTCTGGAAGGGGAAAAGACAAAAGATATCTCTGCCCTCAAAACAGAAAAAACAAAATTTCTGCAGCATTGAGTGTTATATACATACATATATATATATATGTATGTTTTAGCTTTTTATTTGTTTTAATACCTGTTTTCAGTCTCTTGTTCCAATTTTTTCCTTGCCTTTTTTAGTAACTAGAGAAGGTGAATCTTGATGCACTGAAATCAAGCACAGTCACTGCTGGAAATAGAAGGGGATTTTAACTTAAATTAATTTTTCACGCAGGCAAAAGATCATGCAAAAATGGGAATAAAAGAAGTGAAAAACCGCTTGAAGCAAAAGGTACTTGAAGTTTTTATTCAAAATGTATAAGCACCATGTATGAAATACTTAGCCACAAAAAGCATTATGTGATCAATAGGAAGCTGTTTGATACAGTGTTGTTAGCACACTTCAAAATGCATTACCAGCTGTCCTGGATTTTTCACACTGTTATAAATATTCACAGACAAAAAAACTATCTTCAAATACACTAAGGCTCTGACTTAAACCCACAAAAGCCAGAAAATTGAGTGTTCTGCTTGGAGGGGTCCCTCTCCTGTCCATTGTGCTGGGGCCTCGGGGATCGGGGCTGTACGTGAACTGGGAGATCCTGCCTACAGTCGTGGCAGTGAACTTTTGCCAAATGGCAAATGGTTGTTATTTCTGCAGTAATATCTCAGGGAAAATAGCATAGTGTCTGTCATTCGGCAGATGACTTACACATTTCCTGAGTGTCTACTGTAAAGTTTAGGCACAAGGGAATTGTATCAGATTCGGTTTTCATTTTAAATTTGAATTTTGCAGGAAAACATACTCAAACTGTTTGTTGTTCTCTGAATCTCTTTTTTGTTTGTAAACAGTAAGATTCTGGGAATGCTGAACTGTGTTCAAGGAGTGTGTTATCCAATATTAATTGCTTGTTTTAAGCCAGAAGCATGGTCATATTGATACATACTGTATGGAGGAATGGTTAATTCTGCCTTTAGGTTTATTTCAGATACTCTGTTTATTCTGTGAATCGGAGCTATTAAGAGTCTACTGGGAATACACGGTAGCTAATTTGTTAATATAACTGTGAAGCTCTCTTTCAGATTTTTGTTTCAATTTATTGTGTATTAATTGTGTGTTGTTGTTGTGTGTTTTTTTTTTTTTTAAGTATGATACCTCAGTAATTTTTTTTTCCTCTAAATTTCTACACCATCATCTTAAGGTAACACTGCAAATATATTCCTTTGACGCGAACAGAAATCTGCCTAACCATACCAACAGAATTTTACTGCAAAGGGGTTATTCTAAAGCCGGGTTATAACCTTTTGAAATAAACTGTGTGCAATCCAAATGTTGTTAGCCCTCTAACTACAAATTTCAGCAAATTGTTAAAGATTCTTGGGAAAGATAAAGTTGCTTCAGATTATTTTCATGCTATTTCATTTTATTGCATTTGTTACTTAATATGTGGCCACTTAGGGTATAATATGAAAATACTAGATAGAAACATGAAACATTTGTCCTATACACAGAATTTTTTTTCTGTCATTCCATATATTTTATTTCTGGACATAACCTTCATGAATAATGAAATTTTGTGTGAGCTTCTCATGTGCATCTAAAGCAGTTGGTATTGTGTAAAATGACCAAATTGTTTTCCTGTATTTTAAATGCTAATATAATTATATGCTATTCTATGGCATTTTTATAGAAAATATTGAGAAGCTTCTCAACTCATTCATTCATTCGTTGCTTTGTTTTATTGCTGTTGTCTCCCTAGTCCTTCAAGCACCAACTGTTCTTTTTAAAATACGTATAACATTTACAAATGAATGGACCAATTTTGTTTCACCTTTCTTATTATTTAGCATTTCTGTAAGTGAGATCATTAAACATGTGCTTTCACAAGAGTTTAAGACTTCTATAAATAATTGACACATACTGTTCTACCTCTCCTCCCTTCAGTAAATCTGCTCTTTTTCTGCTCCATTCTTTTCTCCTTTTTGAATGCACCGTCACAAGATAACTCTGAAAAGAGGTGTTGCTCTGTTTAAGGTGATAAAAATAAGAAAAATTGTTTTGGCAACCCTCAAACATTATTTTCAGTCTAAATGTCTGTGGTGCTCTGTTGATAAGTCCATTAGTGCATCCTCACCAATTTTCATCTGAGAACATTGTATTTTTCAGGTATATTCTTGCAATGTGTGGTTATTTTGTGTTTGAAATTCTGGCATAATTAAATACATAATTTTGTCAAATTTGGGGTGCTACTCTTCCATGTTCTAAATATAGCTTAAGATTGTCTTTAAATTGAACTTACTATCCACTGCAATTTAAAATATTATTTTCTGTTATTAACACAAAAAGTATGCAGGCCACTAGTAAGGAAAAGTCAAATACAAACATCTCTTTTCCAGTTTTCACTGCCAAATATGAGCAGCTTCTGTACAAGATAGAATTTAAAAATGCAATAAAGCTAGAGGTCTGCTTCCTACAACTCTGCATAGCAATGATGACCTCTTAAATATAATCAAGAGCCCATTTTGCCCTTGGTCTGCTCCAGTCTTGGGTTTGAATTGCAAATGGGAAATGCAGGATTGACCTGTTGAGAGGTCACTGTGGTGTGTGTAAGGTCCTTCTTTAATATGATAGTAGAGATTGAATGGGGCTCTATTTCCATCCCTTGTTCATTTGTGGTACAGTATTTCAAAGCAACAGAAATAGTTTTCAGAGAATCCTTATGAGTGATAGCAAATAATTGTTAATAGATACAGCATGGTAGCTTTATTTTATATCTGCTGCAGTACTCTTTTATTTTATTTTTTTATTTTTTTATTTTTTTTCTTTTTCCCCCCTTTTTTTCTGTAAAGACAGCTTTTTCCATTTCACAAATGGAGCATGGTGGTCAAGTCACTCTGTTATTGGCCTCCTTTGAAGCTGAACTGCATAGAATTAGGAAGAAGGAAGAATGTGAATGGTACCATCCTCAACTTTCAGTAAGGAGAATGTTACTTACTGACAGCTGCTGGATAAGACAATTTATAAGTGGTTGGGCACTTGGCATTAATGTATTCAAAATTATTTTACTTACTAGATCCCTGTGTGGCTCTAGTTAATGTCTGTTATCAGTGGGCTGTTAGAGCTTTATTATCAGTATGGCTGGAAACATCTCATTTAGAGGTTTGTAAAATAACTAAAAGAATCCCTCTAGATGTTCTGACATGTTTTTCCTGTGCTTCTAATAGACAGCATTTGTAGTTCATTATATAGTGTCCCTAGAAAAATTAATAATGCCTATTTCAGCAGAAGAAAACCCTATTCAGTTTACATGGTTAACTTTACATATCTGTAAATATATTTTACTCATTCTTAAAAATTTTAGGATTTTCTCCTTTAAAATAAATAGATAAATAAGTGTTCTCCTCTCTGTCAGAATGCATCGGGATAGTAAATTCATAACTCAGTTTAGCAAAGACTTCCCCTGAAGGGACAGTCATTAGGGGAAGCACTGTTTATATAAATTATGGAGTGTGATAGATAGTTGTCATTCTCTTTTTCCACCAATCAATAAAATACCTTTTGCTTGAGGGAAAAAAGTATGGAGCATTTTTAATAATGTTCTTAAATTACACTTTATTTTCATTAAAAGGTCACTGAAACATTGACAAGTTTCTGCCTTTCTGGAGATTTTTTCCCCCCCTGTTTTTGGGGAGGAATAGAGGACTCCTGAATTTTGGGTGTTCTGGATGCTGTTTCAGTCGAGCTACAGCAGGGGTGCGGTGCTGGCTTGCACCAAACCCCCTCCTGGAGACCCGCAGGATCCGAAGGACGTACCTGCGCTGCAGGATGCGTTGCGGAACGGCTCGCTGGCCTCGACCCAGGCTGGTGCAGCCCCAGCAGAGCTGCGGAGGGAGTTACGGGCACCGGGGAGCGGGGAGGCAGCAGCCCGGCTCGTCGATCCTGCCCCCGGCGTCCTCGGAGGGCTCGTGGGGCAGGCGCGGGCCGCGGGGCGCTGCTTCCCGGCACCGCTGCTGCTCTTTTAGCCGTGTCCGCACTGGGTCCGCTGAGGCTCTTTCGGTCCTGCCTGGCTGTCCAGCTGAAGAACTGCTTTTATCTGCAGACATTTGGCTAGCCAGGATGCCTGTGGAAAGCCGAAGTTCAGAATCCGTGTCCTGTCTCCTTGTGCGTTTTAGAGCTCCAAGGAGAAGCTGTCCCGCGCGGCCAGGCGGGCTGCTCGCTGCCTGAGTGGCTGCATGCACGGCTGAGGGTGGGCTCGGTTCTGTCACAGGGTGCTTTGAAGGACTGTTGTCTGCTTTCTAGTTAGAGAAGTGCCAAACACTCTGATATTAGTCATATTAAAGTTACCTGGAGTCCTAATTTTGCGCATTTAAAGTCAGGTTTCTCTGTTTACTAGGCTCAAATATGTTTTCATTGAAGGTAGAAAACAGACTTTTGTGAAGCAAAGTTTGCTTTGATGACTGAAACGGTGTGGTTGATTTGTGGGCCTCTTTGGGATTTTGAAACAATATTGATGTATCAAATCAGGTAATTCTCATATTTTATTAAATTGAAAAAAAAAGATTTCCGCTGAAATCTGCAGCAGTTTCTTTGGAAGTCTGTACCCCAAACACAGGGGAAATATCTTCTGTGTGCAGTTGTATCATCTGAGAAGCACGGCAAATCTACAGCAGTAAAAGCTGCAAGGATTTGGCATGGCCGTTAAAAAGCTTAGCTTTTTTTGGCATAATGGCTTGTTCTGTCTGTATTCTTTATCTCCTCCCTTTCCCATTCCCCTGATCTCCAGACTTTTGCATCTGGTTTTCTGGAAATTTTGTCTGGATGGAAGATGTTTTGCATTGCGTTGATTCCCCGTTATCTATCACCTTGCTTGGAGCCGCAGCTCCAGGTGGACCTCCGAAAGCTCAGAAGGGCTGGGGCTGTCCACCCTTCAGTGCATGTCAGGCTGCTTTGCATGTGCCCGTCCCCTTTTTGGCATGCACAGAACAGGTCTGAAGCTTGGTACCGATTTCATCTGGCCATGCTTGTGTAGAAGTAGGGAAATAAAGTTTCTATTAATTTGTTGCATTCCAGAACCATCTGTGTTGCCTCCATAGGTTCTGTGATTGCAAAACTGTCTGGTTCCCTTGCTAGTTTGTTGCTGGGTTAGAGCAGAAGTATTGCAAGTTTTAGGGAAACCTACATTCCCTGTGGTCCAGTTGTTTTTAGGCGGCTTTGTAACTAATCCAGTGTACTTTGTTGTATTTTTCAAAGACAAGGTAGCATTGTGCAGTTGGTGGGGGGAAGGAAAAAGTTTTTCTCTCTAGTTTCCTTTCCAAAGTTGTTAATTTCCCAGCGCTCCTTATGCCCATGTTGGTGAACCGTTGCTCTGCCAACTGGAGCTAAAAAGGTCTCTCAGCCTCTGTGTGGAGCACACAAAGCCCTTTAGAAAGTCCATCCAGCTTTTTGTTTCATTTGACCTAAACACATTAGGTCAGCCGGTGTCCAAAAGCCCCGTTTCTAATTGGCCATCAGCCTACATGTCTCATTACTGTACCTGAGCAAGCCGGAGGCTTGCGGGGCCGTGTCAAAGGGCAGGGCATCAAAGCGGTGGCGGTGGCAGCCGCCAGCCCAGGGTCGGGCTTGCAGAGCTGCCCCGCGCGCGGGTTTCTCTCTGTATTTACCAAGCATTATTTCCTTGACATTGTTGCAAAGGGATTGAAGGTTTGGGGCCCACCGCGTTGCAGGCGATTTCCCAGCTGAGATTTTCTCGGGCTTTTCTGCGGCTCCCTTTCCTGATGCCTGCGTGCCTTTGTCTTCCTCGGGCCGCTGCTAGACAGACCAAACRTGCCCTGGCCGAGGCACGTAACCTAGGCTGAGGGGTCACTTCGCTTCTGAGGATGAGGAGCAATGGCAAAAGCAAAACAGAACAAAAAACGCATCCTGCCAGGCAGCGGTGTGTTTTGTGCGCTCTCCTAGAGGCGCGCTTGGTGTCCGCAGGCTCAAAGATAGAACGCCGGGTTGGCGGCGGTGCGGATTTGATCTCTCCTTGCCGCTTCCGCAAGTAGCTGTTCTGCTGCGCCTGACTCTGAAGCGCGTAAACGGCGTTACAGCTTTCAGTTGGCTTCACAGGAAGCAGAACAGGCCTGTTCTTGGGTTCCCGTTGACTTTGCTCTTAAAATGAGATTTTGAGCTCTGTTTTGTTCTCCCTGTATATTTCCTGGCTTTTGCCTGTTTAAGTCGGACATTTTCTTGAGCGTGTTTGGTGTTTGCACGCGACACGGGTATCCGTTGGAGGAGAGGGTGGTTGTGCACAAGCTTTGGTTGACAAAGCGCAATGACATCTTTTATTCTAATTATGTTTCCTGTGCTTGTTTCTTCTTCCTAACATCGAAATGGTTAGTCAGCGTTACCCGCTAGCGTCTCCTCTGTGCCCCTTCCCCCTCGGCAGGGGTGCTCTGGCCATGCTCTTTGCCTTTTCCCACCGTGCAGGACATTGCGGAGAACGGCTGCTCTGCGGCACCGGAAGAGTCTCTGCCAAGGCCAGCGCCTTCTCCCATGGTTGAGAAGAAGGACTCTAAGTTGCGGGAAGATAGAAGACCAATCACAGTACATTTTGGTCAGGTACGTGTTGGTGTTAGCTTGCTTTAAACTCTGCGACTCGGAAGAGAGAAAAATAGTTCAGAGGAAAGTCACAGTAAAGCATCTGCCAATCATTTCTTTGTTTTTTTGCAGCTGAATTATGTTGTTGTATGTGTATAAATGAGATTCGAAAACATTACTTTGTGGGGTTTACTGATTCCTTTTTGTTCATACAGTGTTTTTTGAGGAAAATAAATTCTAACTGAATTTGAAAAAAAATTACGAAATCATTAGAGCAATTTTATAACTTATTTTGCCTGTTCTTTTAGCATGCACAGATGCTATGGCCTGCAGGACTGAGGGTGTATAATTTAAAATATCCTCTGTTACATAGCCAGATCATTAGTGTCAACACAAAACATCCAGCTATTAAAGCATTTTAACATTCTTTGAAAATTAAAAGCAGTGAGCTAAGATAGAAAAATCAATTAATAGCTTATTAGTGTACTCTGTTTCAGTATTGACAATTGAGCTATGCACATTAGTTATTCTTACGATGTTTCTTTCGATATGTTTGTAAAAGAGCAATTTTGGTTGTTTCTTTTTTTAAGAGCTAATTATTTAGAAAATGTTACGTTTGTTGTGATTATCACAGAAAAACGTACAGTACTCACTATAAATTTGCCAGTGTTCCACTAGTAAGTGTTTGCTTGACTCAGAAAATAACATTATTTTGGTTTGCGTTGGTTGTTTTTTTGTTGTGTTTTTTTTTTTTTTACAGTATTATCATGAGAGAAGAAAAGTAAATACATGGTTTCACCTAAGGAAAAGAGATTTTAAAACAATTATAAACAAAAAACATTATAAAAGGAATGGGAATTAAAACGTGAAGCAAACCAGATTTTTAGATGAGCATTTATTAATAGAAACAAGTCAGTGTAACTGCACTGACTGTTTAGATATTAAGCAGGACTACATCAGATATAATCATTGCTCAGGGCATTTTATTTTCAGGTTTCTGTATCATTTTGGAACTTTGGCTATTGTGCAAAATGTAAGTGGTGGAAGGCTTTTTTTCAAACAGATTCTATTCCAATTAAATATTTGCAGTAGTGATTTATTTTTTGCTTATTTTCCATGCCAATAGAGTTGAGAGGAACTGGGGCTGCTGGAGAAATATAGCCACCTAGCTCTAGCAGGAAAATGTTACATTTCATTTAAAACAGTCAGAAATCCAGATAATACTATAATGTAGTTTCAGTTTTTCCCTTTAGATTTTTATGAAGGATGAATAGTTCAAGCATTTTGGTAGATTAATGAAATATATAATTAAGGGGAAAATGTGAATTTAAATTCATGAGGTTTTTTAATGGTCACTTTCAAATTTTTTAATCATCACTTTTTCTGTGTCAGAAGAAACACACATCAGCTTTAGTGAACCACTGGCTGCCGTGAAAGACTTGCTTGCTAAATGCTTATTACTGTCATTACATTACAAATGTCAGATTCCAAAAAATTATCTAACTTGGCAGTTGTGGGGCTAGCTCACTTAGAGCCGTTGTCCTTTCACTGGTCCTTTTTTGCTGATAGCCCAATGCCAGATTGAAAATTAAATCACACTTTCATGCAAAAGGAAAAGGTGTTCAGCTCTATGAAAAATAAATTAAGGCTTTTGGGAGGAAAAAAGCAGCAAAATTTACTGCTTAAACAGGAGATGGCTTCTAACTGGTGATTAAAGGGAGGGATTTTAGTGTCACTTTTAACTCTGTCTAGGATACAGTAGGTGGGAACAATTAAAAAGCCACAAGAACTCTGAAATAAGGGCTGTTTGTGCATTCACAGCTCTTATAAACTGAAGAGGATGAAAGAGGCTTTTTTCTCATTGTCACTTGCTTTCTGTGCCTGCTAGTATTATGCGAGTGTGTATGGCAAAGGCAGACTTTTTTAAAATGCATGCATGTGGATTAGGGTCAAGCCCCGCGTATCAGTAATGCAGTAAGGCTCGTCCATACCGCTGCAGCGAGCGAGCCTACCAGCAGCAGCGAGATGCTTTAATTGAGACATGCTGTCAAAGTGACAAACACATTTGCATACAGTCTATTTATTTTTGTTGGAAAGGTCTGCAGTCTGCTGGTGGTGGAACATTCTTAATCAGCTCGCTGTAAGTGAGCCGGCAGCTAGCTGTCCTGCKCTGGGTGCTTCTCTCCATTACATGACAGATTAGCTGAAGGGGGATGGGCTAGCAAGCCAGCAGCAACCTTTAATTTTAACTCATTATCTCTCACCCTATAGTAAGTTAGTTTCTAGCCTTTCTAAATACAGTTACRTACCTGCAGTTGTTAGCTAACAAAAAATGCCAGCAAATATCTTGAAATGTCTTTGTATAGCACTTTAGCTGATTGTTCACAAAAATTTATCAGCAATTACCTGCGTGTATGAGATTTTGTAGCGTTGTATCTCCTCTTGGTGAATGTTCGTTGGATGTTATTTAGGAGGCTGCTTAGGACAGAATTGTTTTAATAGTGATTTCTGTCGTACTAAGACATTGTGGAAAAGCTGTTTATAGACGGAGAGCTCTCCTTGATGGTGAACAGGATTTTAGCCAGATAGCCCGGGGCAGGGCAATAAGGACTTAACGTGTCCTTAATGCAGCTGCAAGAGGAGAACAGAGTGGAAGGGTGCGACCACGGCTTTCCTCCTGCTCCAGCTGGACTCTGATGTTGGTCAACAAGTAGCTAGAGCCATAGAGGCAACCAAGATTTAACCAGGGGGGAGAAGGGGCAACAACCGTCAAATGACAAGCAAGACTCAAGTGAATAGCGTATAGTACTGGGCAGTACTCGCTGTTTGGGGGAGAGTAAGGTTAATTGTGGCAGAAGATAAATTGCTACAGGGAGCATCCTTTGCAAATGGCTTATGATTGTTTTCTTTTTTCCTGCTTTTTGCCTTATATCCCCACCAAAACTTGTTTAAAACCTCAGACGACATACGGCAGATTCGAATAGGGGCCTTGGTGGCCCGGCCACAGCTGTCCCCGGGCTCCCGCCCGCGGGCCACCGCCACTGCCACCTTACCCAGGCAGCCCATGCGTGCGCCCGCTTTCTAGAGAGGGTACTCAGCTTTATCATTCTCATCCTTGGGCTGTATGGAAAATAAACACAAAATATAGTGGGAGTTGGACTTTTTCAGTTTCTTCTTTGCAAGGCATGTTGTCACCTCCAATGGAAAGTCAACTACAAGTCGTGATACTGCGTTGTACGTCACTGTGGCTCCTTTGAACACGTTCCTGGTGCCTACAAACAGCTGTTACGCTGGGAGGACCCATACTTTGAAACACTGCGGGTCTGTTGCGATACTGGACATCTTTGATCTGAAATTTTTTTTTTTTTAACAAAATTGTTTGCTTTCCCCTAATGGCTGCAGAAATTCTAGTTCTCTTGGTTGCTCATAAAACTCATCTTTTTATGTTTAAAATAAGGAAGGAGGACTGTCTGAATCCTGGCCTTTTCATAGGATTTTTCAGATTCTGAGTTTCCGTTAGCGCTACTTGAGTTTGTGTTTCTGCTAGAGATCTCAACTTCTCTCGCCGAGCTGTTACTGATGGCGAGCTACGGTGATAAGGGGACTGCACGGAGTGTAATGTTATGCAGCCTTAGGGCTCTTCCGCTTTGCAGTTTTCATTAACTGATTGAGCTGTATATAAATTAAAGTCTGCGTTTCAGTTCTGTCCGATTTCGGAAGTATGTTGCTTGAGGAGCTTTTAATGTCTCTTCACCCTAAACGTAAATATTGATTTATAAGTTGCCTTTATGCCACAAATAAAAAAGAAATACAATAAATCAAATTAGAAATAGGACAAGGCATTTTTTTCTTTTTACAAAACCGAACTATCCTGATAAGGTACTTTTGTTTCCTGCAGAGAYGCAAGTCTCAAATATTGCATTCAAATATTTAGATAAGTGACATTTATATATGTTATATATGTTACAGCCAAAAAAAGCCAGGAATCTGGGAAATGCAGGCCTCTCTTTAATGATGGTGATTGTATAGCTGTTTCAAATAGCACCAGCAGCTCTCCAAAATATCTTGCTGAGCTTTTAATGAGCAGTAAGCTTTCTCAGTTCTCTCATATGTATTCATTTTTGCATTAGATAATACCAAAAAAATCAAAAAGTATAAACTGATAGTTTTGCTAAGAAAGGAAGGCAGATTCATATCTGAATCTGGTATTTTAGAAGCCTTTTCCCTCCAGAAGACGGTGCTTAACTGCTAGGCCACTAGTGCACCAGGCGTTGCTATGATAAAACACGTGCAAACGTCCCTGTCCCACAGCCAGGAGAAGAAATGCTATAGGATTTTTAAATTTTGCGCTGTTGCTGCGATAGCGGGCGCAGTGTAGGGTCACGCTGGCTGCTGCCCGCATGCGTTGCGGGTGCGCGGAGGGGCGACGGCTGGCAGGGTTGCAGCCTGCTTCTTGGGGAGTAAAGGGAGCGCTTTATTTTCCCAAACGATACTTGGTTTTTTCCACCACTTTTTCCTAATGAGGTTTCTGCTCCTGGCCACTCTGCTGCCCACCCCTGCAGCCCTGATCCGCTCGTCCTGGCGCTCCCGTGGGAGCGCGCTGGCGGCTCTGCATGTGCCTCCTTGGCCGCCCGGGATCTTCACCCACGCCTGGGCTTCACCCGGCTGGTGGCACAACTGCTGTAGGACATTTCCAAACGGCTTCTGATGAGCAGCTGCCAAAATCATCCTTTTGGGGGGAAGTTTATCATTTCAGTAGAAGCAAATTACACCAGCAATTCTGTTCTGCTCTCTAATCGTTTCTAGGATAATTAGAATGTCTTTTGTCAGCTTAGGTGTGTTTACGCTTCTGTGGTTTGTTTTTATTTGTCTGCAGATAGAATATTTATTCCATTTATGTGCCAAAAGGTAAAGCTTAATAAAATAGAAGAGAGTCTTCTAAATGCATGTTTATTTAAGAGATTCAGTCATATTCCATTTTCAGTGCAAACAGGGAAGAATTAGTATTCTAGGGGCTAATGTAAATCGAATCTTGGGAACAACAAAACAAATGGAAAATATATTCATAGTACTAAAGCAACTTATCTGAGTGTGAAAAGACTTGTCCAAAATTCTCTTCCAAGCTGATTCTTATTGTTACTAAACTTTCGCAAGCCATAAAATGGAAATTGCCGGCTTATTTGCTGTTTTGATCATTTGCTGTGAGGGATCTATACACTCACATTCATCTTTCCTGTTCGTGATCCGCGCCTAGACGTGCAGAACGAGCAACTCTGCTTTGTAGGGCAGGTTTCTTCTTCAAGAAGATTAAACAGTATTAAGAGGTCAGGGGGAGGATGGGGGAAAGCCAGCCAGCCACATTCCAGAAACGCAAAACTGGATCGGTGAGGCCAGAGGCAAGCGGAGGGAGGGATTAGCCGCTGTGCAGAAGAGCTCAAGTGCGGAAGGGAGGAAGGCTGCGCTCCGGACCCTGTGACTCCCTTCACACCCAGGTGCCTTGCAACAATAGCGGATTCCCCCGGATCACGGCAGGCATTGTGTGGCCCCGAGGTAGAAACCAAAGGGGAAAGGGGAAAACAAGTTCATTTTCTAACATTCGTGCAACTGCAGGCTGCGATTGCAAAGCCGGCCTCCCCTGCTCCTTGCCGCTCTGAACTGCTCTGACAGTAGGGACCCCGTCATTAAGAAAACAAGCTTCCAGCCCTCTCTTCCCCGCTGATGAGCGAGACGGTTCCTTTCTGATGAACCATGTGAAATTTTCTCCCTCTATCTGTTCAATTCTTTACGTGTTTAGTAAAAGTATAAACCTTTAAAATTCTTCTGTATTCAGAGAAAACATTTTCTTCCCTCATTTCTTCTTCTCATCCTTTCCTCAACTCTTCCTTTCAGACAGGAATTCACTGTTGCTCAGTGGAAGTCACCTTGCAGGAAAGGAAAATGTATTGGCTGAGAAGTGCTTGTTCATCTAATGTCTGCCTGAGACTACTCGAATGTCCTATCGAGTTCTTAGGGGACACTGTTCATAGTAAGGGGAATAAAAACAATGTCGATGAGCAAGAAAATAATGCATTTGACTGAAATTCTGCTTTGTGGTGTGCAAGACTTGCAGGAATGACAATCCATGGGATAGGAATTATCTAACTAAAAGGCTTGCACTCTTGTCATGCGTGTAAATATTTGACAAGTGAGACCTGGCTCTCTCTTTAGGAAGACGTACACCACCTGCAGAGCATACCCAGAGGTTACTGCCTCTCATGCGCTCGGTTGCCAGCGTTTTCTAATGAGCACCCAGACAGCTATGTCTTCCTTGGCTACTACAGCAACGTAGTGTGTGTGTCGCTCGTATTACGTAGGAGTTCAGGCTTTGTAGTGAGATCATGTTGCTCCAGTCCTGTGTCCAGCAGAAGTGTTCATCCACAAAAACGCACATTCTGGACTAGGGCCTTTAGGATTTGCCAACTCTCTTGGCATTTCAAGCACTTTTTAAGCAGGGACGTTCAGAATAAATTTACTGCTCTGGGTACATGCAAGTCAGATGCCATAACACTTGGATCTGGATGTATGGAGAAAATATTGTGGTTGAGCCGACCTCCTAGGGCTTTGTGACAAGCAATAGCAGCTGTAACATGTCTGTGCAGAATTTCCTTGTTAGTCCTGTTATGTCGAGGAACCCATAACTACCGTGTAGGGAGTATCTTGGTCCATCACTGCTGGCATATAGAAGCAGGATTGTGCTTTATAAATAATACATACATATAAAATAAATACATCAGTGCATGCAAGGCTAACCAAATCACCTAGATTGACAACTTGAGAAAAGCTCAGAGGGGCTTGTGGATGACTTGCTTAGTCTATCAACGTATATCAGCATCCAGAAGTCTCTTACATATTGCTTATGAAGTAGATACATGCAGTTAGGCCAGAACTGTCTGAATTGACCTCTGGGCCCCTGGATTAAACTAGAAGATTAAAGGAGGGAGTATATGAAAGATAGGTTCTCCTAGCTGCCAGCCCCACTGCAATTACTTGTTTGGCCGGGTATTTTTTGGATTTGTCCTTCAGAGCTGGACTGATTAACATCAAGTATGGCAATCGCAGCGTGCCATGCTGCACCTCCAGGAGCCATGTAATTTTGTATGTTTGTGTGGAGGAAAATTATCCTAATTATGCAGACTTCCTCAGTGAATGATGGAGATGCGCAAAGCGGGTAGTCACTGCTGTTTATACAACTCCTTAAATGAGAGACTCGCTCTTTTTTTTTATTTTTTATTTTCTATACAAGTATCCTGCTTGCTAGAGAGGAATACCTTTAGAAGATAATAAGGGATATGCCCATTTTTCAGCATTTTAAATCATGTGGGTTGTGTGATCTCCTTGACTTGAATGCTGGTATCAGGCCTACTGTAAGTCCAATGTAAAGCTGACGAAATGACCAGTTTAAAAAAAAAAATACACTCACAAAATGGTGTGGCTCTTTTCTTTATTTTTAATATTGCATTGCTGGATTTTCCAGTATTTTAAATGAAAAATATATGTAGTTACCTCCACGTTGACAATGTCCTTGAGGATTTGACAGTGAGATTTTCCAGCAGTTGCTCTTCGTTAGAATCCTGGTGGTGTTTAATAAGGCAGCCGAACTGCTGGCACCTCCGGTTCTTGTTTGTTCTCCGAGGGCTCGGGGCTGCTGCAGTAAGCACATCGACCAGGGCTGATCATTACAAGGGCGTACGCCACCATGAATAAAAATGTCACACGTTTTCCCATCTCACAGCAGTACAAAATGTCAGTCCTGTCAAACAGACATTGCAGGTAGCAGTGAGCAGTCAGTACAAATTGGGAAGTTGAATATTCCCCCAGCTTTCTGATATTCTTCATTTGAAGCAGAAGAAAAACAGTTGTTAACCTATTAGCTGTGATTTTAAACTCTGCTGAGATAGTAGATGGATAGACTTTAACACATGGGGATAAATATATTCCTGGGGTCTAGGATTTTTTATAACATGTCTCTCCATCCTTGTATGTTGAGAAACAGATGAAATGGAAACAGGCCCCTGCAAAATATACCTAATTTTTGTAGAAGTGCTTTGGAATTTTGGACATCTTTTCAATGAGATTATCTTTCAAAACGCTTCCCCTTTTCATCTCTGTGAATAGTTCTGAAAAACCTCCTTGCTGTTTTGCTAGTAATCCAGAATGGCCATGGTTCAATGAGTTATGGGAGTTTTCTTTCATGGTCCTTTCATCCTGCAGTAACATAATAGGGGATTGTGGTTGTATTCTCTTTCTGTACAAATGAAAGTTATGCTGCTTTCAGGCCAAGGCATATCACATGATGTAGAGCCATGAGCTATGTCATTTTCTGGGTGTTAAACTTGCCTTAGTACCATGAACATATCTGTGTGTTCACTGAATTATCCTTCTAGGATTGAGGCATTGATAACGGCAATGCAGGATTCTGCTGTTATTGCAGGATCCAGAGAAAATCTGGGTTGGGCGCAAAGGAAATGAAACACAAAAATGGTTATTAAGTCACCAGTGGTTGCCCCAAGGACAGGGAGAGCAGGTAGAATGGGCTGTGGTGGTCTACATAAAAGTGAATATCTCGAAGAAATTTACTTCGAAGTCCATTCTATAAGTAGACAATTCTTTGGTTGTGCTCTGATATCTTTTCCTTGATACCTAAAAACTGATGTATGCGTTTAAGCTAGTGAATCATTGCAAATTACCCTCTTCCCCAAAAGGCATTAATTTTTGAAGCAAGTTGCATAAGAAAGGCTCAGAGAGGAAGACTTGTGTCAAAGCACTACAGAAACAGGACAGTTAGAAACTGGCTTGTGTATTTAGCTGTTTGCAATATGAGTCTTAGAGTCATCTAAGACCTTTCTGCATATAAACAAGACAGGGAACAAAATGCGTGAGGCTTTTTTTGGATCAGAACCACATTAGTCTTAAATATTTCATGTTTTGTAGGCATCTGTTTCCTGTGTGAAGAGATACCCACTACATATAATTTAATTTACAGTGGTTATCAAACTGTGGTCTACAAGCACCTGGGACCTGTGCCAGGTAAATAAGAAGCTGTTGACAGTCACCCCCTTTGGAAAATTTCAGGAATCTTCAAACTACAAAATATTGAAAAATATCAGTTTAATACAGTCAGGTTTTTTTTACAGTATCTTAGAAGAATTGAAGAAATGCATATATATCTGGGAGGAGTTTAGGATTTGTTTTCAACTGCACAGAGCAGATAGAAAGTGAAGTAGAAGAAATAAGAGGTCACAAACTCAAATTGCATTTGTGGATTTTGTACTGCTTTTTTGCATAGTACATGAACTTTGCTGTCACTGGAGCTAGGAATTAATCAGAAGTCTTGACAAGTCTTCAAATCACAGATACCATTACAAGTTAACTGCTATTACTACATAATATTCCTCTCATCAGCATCATATAAGAATACATGCTACTTTGGGGCATGGCCTGAAAATGTCTATCTGCTCAACACTTACTGCACACATGGAAAAATATATCCATTTAACTCTAGAAATGCTTCTTTTTTTTTCAGTAATTACAGACAGAAGAAATAAAATGCCATTTAATTCTACAACCAAGGGGTTTATTATTTAAAATGCATAGTTTTAAAATAGCATTGTTATAAATGACAATATTCCATAGAAGTAGTCTAACCCATGCTTTTGGAGTTTTCCCTCCCTGGTGCTCTTCCATAACAAGCAGATTATAGGAGATAGCTATGAGACCATATTTGCTCCAACCTGGTGGAATCATTTCTCTTGACAAGGTATATGATCCTGAGATCACGCTCCTGCACTCAGTCTTAGTTGTAGGAGTGATCTGGCTAGTATCCTCCAAGTCCTGGATTTAGAGAAAAATGTGGCCTGTTGTATATTAGTGTGTGTGTGTATATATATATATATATTTTTTTTTTTTTTTGAAGTTAGCTACTCTGGGATTGTTTGCCCAGTATGAGATTAATAGATGGAAGTTATCAACACTGCCAACTGAGGAAAGGTTATCAGTGCTCTGTGTCGAGATGCACCATAAAAAAGGATCTTTCTTCCTTCATCAGAAAGGACAGTTGGTCTCAGCCAAGGGAGATGAGAAGACAAGACAGATTTTCAGAACCCCCCTTCCTTTCCCTTCGGTAAAGAGTGCAAGTCCTCTCCAGGGTCTTGGCATGGACCCACGTGCCTTTGGCCGTACCTCAGGACACTGCATGGGACTCAGGCTCGTGAAATACGGACCCTTAGTCTGTGTTAGGGAAAACAGGAGCTCGTAGGCACTGATCTTTCATTTCCTTCTCTTACTTTCTCTATCTCTATTGGGTAGAGAAGGATTTCTGGCTAGAAAAGGTTGAGGGGGTAGTCCCTGTTTTTCTCATTAAACTAATCAGAGGGTTTAATTGTGGTGGTCTCCCTCCCCTTTCACAAATTCTTGGCACAGCTACAGACATTGCTGTGCTTGCCAGATTCATGCTACCTTCCCAATCTACCAATATGTTGTGAAGAATGAGGCATCCCTTAAAACATGGAGATTTTTTTTTATCACAGGACCCAGCAGATTTCTGTTGAAGTATTTCAGAGTGTAAATTAAAAATATATGCTGTAAAGCATACACTGTTCTTGTCATCCCAGTTTGTGAGCTGTGCATATGGGAGTATGCAAAAAGCAGTGTGTGCTGTGCAGGGATCTGGATGGGTAATAAAACAGCTGCCTCATAGATTCCATCTGCTTTCTGTACTGAATCTTTTTAGGTACCATACATTTTTAAGTGTTGTTATTTTCTCCCTCTTTTTTTTTTTTATGTAGTGTTCAGCTGAGGTTTGACACATTCTTCCAAAGTCAGCGCTTCAGATCCTTTGCAGCATGTTACGTTTGAGCATGAATGTCTTCAGGACAATCTAGCACTCTCCCATGTCTGATTATCTGTAAAACATACTAGCAGTTTTCAAACTGGTCCTGAATTTCTTAAGAAAATAAGATATTCATGTAGAAGAACTGTGCTTTGGAAATCATTAAAAACACCCCTCCATACTACTTTGAGAAGGACAAATGCTTCCTTCTGTATGTGCTGACAGACAAGTTTTTGTGTAGTTATGTTTCCTTTATCCATTTTTTCTAGTTGCACTTGTTGCTGCATATGAAATAGCACCTCTAATTTACTGATAAAGGCTCTGTTTTGAATACCACTTTAAAAAAAAAATTACTGTATCTCAACAGACATTCACAGTTAGTTTGAGATAATACTTGGTTCAGCAGCTGTTACTTCACACACCCAAAATGATTTTTTTTGTAATGTTTTCCCTAGTATAAAAAATTAACTAACTGTAATGTGGAAGTTCCTTGGATATAGAATAGCTACCTGATGATCTGCGGGATGTATAATTTTTTAAATAGTATTTTTACAGTGTAGAAGTGAACATAAGAATTTTCTCCCACCGGCATCTCATGGCTTAAAATCACTTGTCTGATAATTAGTAAAACACTGCCAGATCTACAGTCATAAAATTGGCTTTCTGCAAATTTGCTTCATGTCTTGGTGCTTCAGAAGTATTTGGAGCAAAACAATTAAGAAAATATCTAGAGACAAAAGATATGTGCATAAACAGCTATTGGTAAAAAAGTGCTAATTTAGACATTTCTCTGCTTCATAGAAAAAACTACAGTAGATACATTTAGGAACATACCTAGAATAGCAATTTAGCTGCTTTTAGCAACGTACCCAAGTGCTGTTTYGTACCCTTTCATCCTTACAACACAGGTAATTAAGTTGATATTCCAACACAGCTTCCCCTACTGACCTTTTGGAAACAATGTGTTTTGCTGCATTAACAAATTAACTTCAAATCAGAGGCTGTTTCAGTAAATATGATCTTCATATGATCTTCATATAATTCAAATATACTTGCTTATCCCATTCTGGTGTCAGATATTAACATCAACATTAAAAATGAAGCTCTGGCAAAGGGCAAATAATTATTGTCTTCTGGTGGACCTCCACGTCAGTTATTCCTCACTGCCCTTTGCCTGGTCTTTTCTGTGATTCACAACACTGATTGCAGCTATACCCCTTCCATGACCATGTTTAGTGGAGAGAAAAACATGCTGCTGTGAATGTGTAGTTTTGCCTTGTCATTCTGTTCAGATCTTTGGGGTTCAGAAATGTGGTACATGGTGCAATACATGCAAGACCTAACATCCTCAAATGAACGTTATTTCTGTAGCACTTCAGACAGCTTTCACATRGCTGTTTGCTCTTTTGCTTGCAAGTCGCACTGTCTTTACCTATCTGAGTCAGAGTTTCAGCTTCAGTCTCATAGCTTACACATGAATATATAAGGTAATTTTTATTTTCACTTGCATGAATTTCATGCTCATCTAATGGAACTAAAATGATACTTGCACAAGATGTGCACTAGCATGTCTCAAATCAAGGCTTGGTCTAGCCTTAGGCAATTTGTCACAAATCTTCCTGTGGTCTAGAGACAGAGCAAAGCTTCTTCCCTGTCCTTCCCTCCTTCCTTTCTTCTCCATCTAACTGAATTCCTACAGTAAAGAGCTCAGCCTGGACCAGCTGAAACTTCTGCTGGAGTGTGTCAGGGCTGCTGCTCCTGCAGACTGCCCTTGGCCTCGCTCCTCCCTTCCAGTACCTGCCGCTTGCAAAGCAAAGTGCCAGCTGTTCCGAGGAGGAACGAGAAACTTTGCAGTAGATCTGCAATAGTAACCGGCTGCCTAAGCGAAGCTTCCTTCTAACCCTCCCAATAATTAAAGGTCAGTTCAGCCATGTCCAGCTGTAAAACTGAATGGTTTTTTGCCCTGTTTTTTATCGTTAAATATTATGCTGTCTTTAGTCCAGCTTGATTTGCCCTGTCAGTGTGCCTCAGCCAGGGTTTCAAGATGCTGATTACCGAGATGATAGTTAAAAAGCAGCTATCCAACATGCCTTTCACTAGCAAATCATGTAGCAAGGACATTACTTTGAGTTATGATTTTTTGAGGGTATATCCATAAGGAGTCTGGATTGTGATTCTTCAGTAGCTACGGCTTCATTGGTGAATTGTGGCTGCACTGACATTAGCTTGTGTGGCATTGATTTGGCATGTGATAATTTCAGTAAGAGACGAGGCGAGTTCAGTGAATGAAAGGACAAGTGTGGAAGAGCAGCAGGATGAATTAGTGCTGATGCCAGCAGAAAGCTTAGTAAAGAGGAAAAGAATGCAGGGAAGAGATGACTGCAGGTAGGATATTACACTTGAGTTTCTTGCATTATATGGTGTTTAAAAAAGAGAAAAGGCTTATCTGAATTGCCAGGAAAAAAAAACAAAACTATATCATTTCACAATCCCCAAATAAAATGGAAGCTGAGGTAACCTCAGTAGGTGTTGATAACTCATGCGTATATCATAAACCTTGGGAAATTCTGTTTTCATTAGTCCTTGGTCCTGGTGTCAAGTAATTAAGTGAGACTCTCAGCTCATATTAAAGAAGAGAGATTGTGACCCTCTTGAAACCAGAAAAAAATTAAAAGCAGTGTGGGCTTACCCTAATCACTCAGGGACCAGAAGAAAAAAAATGTATATATAGTTATGATTTCTAGGCCAGCATCATGATGTTTTAAGGTCTGACTTGTACTTGTTGGTCAATTAGGACTAATAGGAGTAAAATATTAGTGCTGCACAGCATAAGGGCTGCATGTTGGTTTGGGTACAGGCAAGGAGAATACATGACATGAGACGATATTCCTATTAAACTCCTCCGGACTGTACTGGAATTACTAATGCACTTAATCCTCTGTGTGCTCTCCGACATGCATATGGATATTCTGCAGTTCACGTTAACAGTTCAGCCAGAAAGGGTACAACATGGGTGACAAAAAAGATAGTTTTCAGATCCCCAAAAAGCATTTAAAAGTTGATGTTGCCATTGCCTTAGCAAACAGTGATGTGGCAGATAATTAACAAATCCTGTCACACATTTTCTCAGACAAATATTTCTCTTCAAGTGAGTACGTGGGTGGGTAAGTATAGTTCAAGTGTACATGTCTTTGCAGTGACTGTAATCAGTGTGTTGACCATCTGGCTAGGAGGTGATCCTCACATATCGCGTGGTCTTTCTGTCCTGTTCTCTAAAGGGCCTGCCTTTATCACAGTTTTTTCAGAGGCTTGAAATAATATTACCATTGTCTCCTCAAATGATACTATTGATGCTATAGTCCTGCGGTGTTTCTCAGAAATTTGCCTGTTCTTTGCTATGGAAAGGAAAAGCAGATTCCCAAGCCAGAGAGGCTTTCAGTGCTGTAGTATTGTGTTTGAAGCAATCAAGCACACACGTTCAGTGGTACAAACTAATACTGAAGAAACGATAACATCAACATCTTTGTAAAATGTTAAGTAATAACTTGTAATTCTTATATCAATAAAAACCCATTTGCCCAGAATTAAAATAGTCATGGAAAATAAGTTGGTGTTCAAGACATTGTTAACCATGGCTTTAGGAAAACACTCAAATTTCCTACGTTAATAACCTACTTGAGAATTCTCTAATGTAGAAATGTTCACAATTTCTAGGTAAATAAAAGTGAAATAAAGTGAAGGATATATTCAGGAGGCATGAAGAAAAACAATAACTTAAAAAAATACAAGAATTGCATTGTTTTCCTGTTTCATCAAATAGAGTTTGTAGCTAGGTAGTAAGTGAATGTCTTATCAGTAACTAGAAAAGTGCAAATTTCAGATTTTTCTTCTCTTCCACTATGTTTCTGAAACATAATGGAAAATAGGTATGCTTTGTCACATAACAGAAGTTATATGTATTTTAAGTTTGTGCTTTCAGCCTGAGCAGATACACAGCAGCACCAGTGAAGTCCTGTGACTCAGATGAGGAACAGTGTAGTAGGGCTACTGGAAGCCACCTCGACTTGCAGCCGTGTCATTTCTCTCTTTGTTCTCTTTGTTTTCCTGTTCACTTTATTGGAAAACCTGATGAGAAGCTATCACATAGAGTCATTCTGGCCTCAGCTCCCCATCCTGAATGTCTTTTCTTCTCACCCACTCCAAAGAGCTGAACCAAATCTATGTGTGCAGGCTACACCCACGTGTCAACCCTGGAGTCTCCTTCCCTGACAACACAAGTAGGGAGGAATGAACCAATGGATGCAAAAGTACAATTTAATGGGAGATTTGAAAGAAAAGTCTGAAGAGTTGCAAGAACATGAAAACAGTGTGAAAGAGGGTAGACTAGAGTTGCACCGTTACACAGTGTGAAGGTAGTTGAGAGCAAATGTCTGTCAATCTAGAGCAAGGACAAAGCTAGTAAAAACCTAAGAACTGCTGAGATGTGAGTCTGGAATCTTATTTTGAGAGAAATGGTCATCTGCGTAGGCTTTCTTTTTCTGATTCTCACTGCCAGTTCATCTTCCTTCCCTGTACAGCTGCAAGCCTTCGTCTGCAGATGYGCAGCACACATGGAGCGGGGATGCGATCTCTGTCTGGCCTAGCAGGCATTCAGAGAAATTCCTATTTCTCCTCTTGGAGGACTCTGCTTCTCTGCTTTAGGTACTAATATGTGCACGTAAGCTGCCACGGAAAGAGCATTAACTTTTATCTTGTGCTTGATATCAAAGTTTTACTTTAGGATGGTTTTATTTAGAGTCCCGTAATTGTCAGTGTATTGCTAGTCTAACAGAGTTTGCCCTAAGATACCATGTGTGTGCAGAGAGTTGTGCTCAGGCAAAAGCAACTGGACTGCAGCAGTTCCAGCGCCGTTACAAAGCCGCAAGTTGGCCAACTGCTAATTTTAAAAGTGGGAGACCAAAATGATCATCTCAATGCACTGATCTGTTTCCATTCAGAACTGCCAGTGACTTTGTCTTCTAGTCTTCTTTCCTACGTCCATACGCACTTTGCTCTAAGCAAGGCATCTAAACCTGGATCCAGCAGGGTATATAAGCATGTGTTCATCTTTAAGCCTATGAAAAGTTTAATTGACTTTGGCTCTCATGTTCTTAAATGTCTTTGCTGGTTTGAGGCCTTTAGCATAAGTCTTGGGATTTTAGTGAAAGAGAATTATAATATTCTACTTTGCAGGATACTTGGAACAACAGGTTAGGATCCACCTTAAGTGTCTATGTTGTCTCAGTAAATTTTGGGTGGTCTGGTCTGGAGCGCTTATCTAAGTGTTACCTTTGGTTTAACATGACCTGTATTGAACCTTTATCAAGGAGGCAGGTATAGCTGCCTTTCCTATTATGGCACTTTGTAGGTCATGAGATTGTCGCTGCTTTGAAAGAATTGTATTTTGTGAGGTGAGTATGAGAGTAAATTACATGTTGTCATCCACTCAAACTGCTTTTGCCACAAAATCAGAGGTGTTTCGTGTAGGTGACTATTACTTTAATTTACCTATGACTTAAGTTTCCGCTTTGATACAGCAGCAAAGACTCCGTCCGCCTCGGCCACCGCCTCCAAAGATACAGCGTTCATCTAGGCCCGTGAGTAGCTGGTAGTTTTGTTTCACTGCCACAGCTTAACACTGCCTGAATTGCACTCTCGGTAGCATTACTAAATCTTGATAGTTTCGACTGTCAAATTTTGCAAAAAAGCAACGTGAGAATTATGCTCCTAAACTGCCTTCTTCTCTGCTGCGGCACAGCCCTGGGACCTGCATTTATTCTGCTTTTCTTTGACGAGTTCTGCAGCTTTCAGTCAGTTCTGCAGGTAACTGATGCTGCTGTTGCAACATTTGTTTTTACTTTTGTGGTGATTTCTTAAACCAAAAATCTTTCTAGGCTGGCATAAGTTTTTAGCCAGTGAGTTTTTGAAGACTTGCACTAAGCTCAAATATGAAAGGAAGCAGAAGTCTGAAGATAAAGTATTTATTCTCCCCAAGTTCTGCTTTAAATTAATTTGGGATGCTTAATTTTTCTCCATGGAATAGATGAGTGAATACACCTAAATAAAATGAAGTCTGTATTTGGGTATTAGAATGCTAGTACCACATTGTGGTCGATAGACATCTATACTTCATGCTCATTTAAAATGCTATCTGAGAATCCCTTTAATTCCGTAGTACAAACGTTGTAGGCACAGCATCTTGGCGAGAGGAAGTGACTCTCTCACGGAAGAACTACACAGAAATTGTTCTCAGTAACTGTATTAGGCAGAGATATCTTACCTAAGCAGTTTTTCATTCAGAACACTGACTGTAGGCAAATTGTTACATATTATCTATACTAGACACCTTTAAAAATGGAAACTTTACTAGATCTGCATCAGGGATGCGCTTTTCAATACAGGAAATAAATGGTATCAGTTTAGAAGGGGGTGTTGTTTTTGCAGCAGGCTTGGAAGGTATTTAATTCCATTCAGGATTTTTGCTTCTTGAATTTTAATTCCATCAAAAGGCAAATACATCTTACTCCTTGCTTCCGTATACGTACATGTACATGCGTAAGAGAGAGATGCAAGTTTTCAAATCTAATCTTGCTAAAACTTGTTTAAAATATTTAGTTTCAGATGAGCAGGCAACTGGTTAACAAATGCACTTGGGTGTGTTTTAACTTTTGATCTTTGGTGCATGTTCCTAAGTTGCGTTTCAGTAGCATGTTTTCCCTCTCCTCCCTCTTTTTAACTCTGGGTGTTTAACTTAACAGAGTTGTTGTGGATTCCTGCACTTCTGTTTTCTGTGTGTGTAAAGGGTAGCGTTGACTCTGCTTATATGTGTTCTCTTAAATACGATTGATGTGGGAGACCCTCCCAGCTCCGCTATGCTGGGAACAAACCTCCCCGCTTCTCTCGGTGGTGCTGGCGTGCTCCGGAGCCCGCGTTCGCGCTTGGCCAGTGCAGCCCCGCCAGGGCACATCGCGATTCCCCTGTGCACAAGTTCCTGAACAGCACTGTTCAGACCCAGCCATTTATTACATCAAAGTGGATCTTGCTAAGACTGTTTAATCTCCCAGCTGTAGTACATTAATAGTCCTCAGTATAATGTGTTTGTGTCAACTGTCTCTGCTCCTAATGTGATTGATAAAAGGTTGGAAATGTAATAATAAAAGCTCCTGTTGCATTCATCTAGCTGTGCCAATAAGTGGAACAGAAATGCTTCATTCATCAAGAGGAAATTCAAGATAAATGTAAATGATTATAATCACTCCCCAAAAATATGCTTGTACCAAATATGCATAAATTTGTTGTTGTTCAGAACTGTTATTTGGCTTTTAATAGATGAAATGCATTTTTGTGTATGTAAATAACACTTTGTGCAGGCTGCTTTTTCACCCTCTTAATCTTGGCATATATTACAGAGGTGGGTATGGGGAAGTAATTTATCCTAGTCCTTTACGGCAAGCCCTGAATGAGGAGGCCAGGTCTCTGCTCTTCCAGCCAAGTCCATGTAATACTGGAGTTGCCAAGAAATACTTACTATTTTCAGGATATATCTGCTACTAGGAGGAATCCATGGGCACTAGTGCTTGCAGCATGAGTCATTACTGATAATAAGAAGAAAAACACAGACCAAAGAAAGGTTAAGGAAGCATAACAGATATGTTCTTTACATTCTGCTGTTTTGGAAATGAATTGTGAAGGTACTGTGAAAGAGAGAAGGTTGCTGCTTATAATTAATAGAGATCTGTTTGGATTAGTAGAGGCTGTTTGGAAACTTCATTCAATTTTAAAAAAAAGTAAAAATGTAATAATTATGCAAAAAGTTGATGAGGACTGTAATAAGCACATTTAACCCTTCTGTCCCGGATATTCACCTTTATTCTCCTGGCTGTGTGCTCATGTAATTGGATTTCTTTCATACTTTTGCATTTGATATGCATTTAACCCTGCCTATTTGGCTACATAAGGCTCAAAATCCAGTGAGGAATTGGCTTGATTCCTGGGTTTTCCCTGCATTTCCCCATGAACAATGCTCTAAATCCTTCTTAGCATGTCGCCCCGCACTTTACTGGTCTGCTAGCCCCCTGGAGCCATCCAAAACTCTCATCTTTCTCCCTCATCACCATCACACCCCCAGGGTACCACCCAAAAGGTGAAAGTGTTCACAGCATGATGACAAGCCAGCTTTACACATCATCTTCTAGCTCGGATTTAATTAAACAGGTTTTTTTTTCTTCCTCTCTTTTTCTCTTTCTCCTTCTCATTCTCTTCCTCCCCCCATCCCTCTTGCTTCTCTCCCCCTCTTGCACGCGCTCTCCCTCGCTCCCTCTCTCTGTGTTTTATCAACCCTAATGAAGCAGTATTCTTCATCGATCCTGCTGATTGCCAGCCCATTCCTTTTGTTTGTTGGCACCGAGCCATTCAGCYGCACTCTGACAGCTCAGCTCGTCTAATTAGCTCTGTTGTTCTTTTCCCCATGTTTCACCACGTTGCAAGTTCAGTTGAAGTTGCCACAAACTTAATCCTTCCATTCCTGCCATAAATTCACACTCTTAAGCTGTCTTCATTGTAGAGAGGAACAGCCTTGTGTGGGGACTGATCTTCAAGACCTTAACATCTGACCTTTTTATAAACCTTTTTTCCTAAGGAACAGTGGCAACACATCTCTGAATTTCTTCATCGTTTCTGCTGTACACCATTTCCTTTGAAATGAAAATTCAAGACAATAATCCTGCTGTTATCTTCTGCATACTGTTGTGTAGTGTTTCGGCACTACGCACAATTTGGTGGCTTTTTCCTTGCAAGAAAATTTGAGCTTTATGTTCCTAAAAACTTGCAGAGGTGGGGGAAACCCTCATCTATCATTGCAAACAAATTCACTAGTCATCCAAAGAGTGCTTAGGTTGTAGGCCTTTAACAGCTTCCTTTCTATTGTAGCTGTTAAGGGAGCACAAGCTCAGGGAGGGCAGGAGTTGAGCTGTATTCCTTCGTTTATTTGAGGGCTTTGGGGATTCCTGTTGAAGCTAGCATTCAGCTAAGCCAACAAATTAGACTTTGTTTCAGATAAGGCAGTACTTTCTTAACAAAAACTGGAAAGCTTGTTTGCACAGCCTGGCCCTGATGCTGCAAATGTGCATTCCTGCATTTGACTCAAAGGGGTAAGTTCGGCAACAGGATTCCTCTTTAGCATGGGGAGGCACTGCATAAACTTTACCTATGGAGTCATCATGTGTGCTTATTCCTTTCCTTGAAGTGAAGCTTGTTTGCTTGTGGAGGTATATGGGAAAATTAAGCTTGATTTCAGAAGATGATGGGTATGTCACTTAAGACTGGACTGACAGCAACATCACCTTCTGCAGGAAGCCTTTAGATTTTATTGCAGACAACAGAAAGAAGATACACTAACATAACACCAGTGGTGATAAACCCAGCAAGGTTTTCTGTTCAGCTGCTGAAAGGAACCAAATTTTTTGTGAAAAATGAGCAATGCTTTTCATGTTGTAACATTTATTCTAAGCACCAGTGTTTTCAGTGTTACTTTGCACCGAATTCTTTGCTTCAGAAGCTGGTTTGTTATGAACAAGCAGACAAAAGGATCGTGGTGTTAGAGCTGAACTCTGATTTCCACTATAATGTACAGCAAAACACTGGATTTTCTATTTTTACTGTTTCAATTAACTGTTTAGATGAAGCTGACATTTAGGAAATCTTTTACCAGAAGCTTAACCTGTACCAAACAGGACACTGGAATAAATGTTCACTCCTGGGCTAATAGCTAATGGTCAGTGACAAAAGCATATATGTTTCATTTGCTACTCAAAAGCATGTTTTTTTATGAGAAGTCTTTTAACAAGTTATGGGTACTGTGGTTCATATTAATGCTGATAAAATTGTAACTTCATTGTAGCACAGAAAAATAAAAGTTTAAAGGTGCTTCTACATGGAAAATACATTTAAGATAACAGTGGATATGCAGATTTTGTCATTTTTGCTTGTTGCTTGATCAGCTTGAAGTATTTGCTGAAATTTCTTCCATGTATGTGTGTAATAGGTTCGGCCTCCAAGACCTCATGTTGTTAAGAGACCCAAGAGCAATATTGCTGTGGAAGGGCGAAGGACTTCGGTTTCTAGTCCAGAACAGTAAGTGCTTTGCTGCTCTGCTTCTCCCTAGTGGCACTGGTGTTTAAAGACTAGTGTGTTCAAAACTGGACCTGGCCAAAGGAGGAAACAAACAAACAAACAAAACCCTACAAATCAAAGTAATTTTTTATGAACTATAAGAAAGGTTTATTTTTAATTTTTGGAATGTTTGAGAGGAGGAGTGAAAAAGCAGAAACCAAAGCTTAAATTATTTGGAAATTCTGGTCTGTCAAATTACACTTAATCTGATCAGCCTATTTAGTGAAAGTTTTCAGTTTTGTGGAAGTATGTTCATTTTTGTTTGGGGRGSGKGGGGGCGGGGGGGGGGSCAGTGTTTGAACGATGCTTTAAATGAAATTTAGCCAAGTCCCTGCAACCCCCCTATTGCTGCTGGGCTTTGCCTGGAAGCTGCCGGTGGTTTGTTTTCCAGCGCTGGCGGTGCGGGCTGCGTCTCGTGCTTGTTAGAGCCCCGGCAGCAGAAGCTTTGTAATGAGCTTTAGAGTGAAGCCTTGTGGAGCTTGACTGTCTTGCTTAGTACTGGCTAATTTATCATCGCTTTGGATTTGACTACGAAGTAAACGGGGGTAATGTTCCAAGTAAGTTGGGCTGCTGTAGCCGACTGCTAGTACATAGAGTGTGTCGCCTTCCAACATCTCTCTTGTTCATATAAACAGTATATTCTGTTATCTCGAACAGAGGGATTTTTCAGATGCTTTCATGAAAGTCACAAATTGGAGTACTTTTTAAAAAGAAGATACTGAGTATTGTTGCTGATTTTCTTAATGTGTAGCCATAATTGAGTTAAGCAATATGCCATCAAATAAAAAACTAAGAAGAGAATGAATATCATACCTTACCAACAGCATAAAAGACACTATTGCATTTAACAAATATACCTGTATGCTGCATCAATATCCAGTTTGGGTTCAAAGTTATTTGGATTCTTTTTGAGTGTAGCTATTTAAACTGTTTAGAAGTACAAAAGAGCACTAAGTTCTGCTTGGATATGAAGTCTGGTAATAGTTAGCTGCATTTCCTATGTGTCTGAATAAGCAGGTTGCCTCATTTCAGTTCAGAATTTGGGGATCTAAGGACTGGGCATTTTGCCAGGGGCCATTGATCTTAGACAGAAAAGGTGTCTTGAAAAATACGGCCAGAGTAGGGACAGAGCTGTCTGGCCCTCCTGCAGGAGCAATTGAGCAGTGAGCTGAGAGCAGCAGGCAGCAGGGCCAAGATCCGTTTTCCAAGTCATGTGAAAAGCTTAAACTGGTGTTTCCTGCCTGTGAAGCATCTTTGGTTCCCTCCTTGGACGGGGGACGCTCTAGCATTTTCCAGCTGTCCTGTATAACTTGGGATGACCGAAATTCTTGATGCTGGGAACACATGCCAAAATGTTCATATGGGAAGGAGCCTTTACACCAGGATGGGGAGATATTTTGGGGTTTAGCTAAAAATGAATGGTCACTTTTAAATTATACAGGATGATTTATCCATTTTACAGTGGACTTTGGTTGCCCTCTTGTGGAGTAGATTGCAAATCCTGCAGAAGAGCTCACATGGGGTTACAGGGTGGTAGCTGTCCCTGCACAAAGGTTTTGGAGTACTCAGTAAGTGCTGAGAAGTTTTACCCCCCACCTCATTTTTTTTTAAGGATAAATCCATGCTTTTTTTCTTAAAGACTGAAATCTCCCAAAGGGAAATCCCCCTCTCTCTTAGTGACAGCTTAACCCTTGCAGCTCTGAGCAAGCGTGTCTGCCCGGGAACGAGTCTGTTCATGAAAGCTGCGCCTTATACCAAATGGGCAGGAGCTGCTCAGGGYGTTCAGGTTGGAGGAACTCTCGCGCCTCGGCTGGTTAGAAACAGCAGTGGAGCACCAAAAAACTTAGATTTGACTTCAAAAGCGCGAGCTGCCTGCCCATCTGGAGAAGATCACTGACTGAGACTTGGGGAGAAATCGTGCGTGTCTTCATGCTGGCAGACTCCAGGGTGATCAGGGGCCTCTAACAAGGTCCAACGCTGCACAGTAATATTCCCACAAAACCAGGTGGGTTCAGCTCTGAGTTGTGTATGCAAAAACGTGTCCGTCTGCGGCTTGACTGAGGCGTAACTGCTGTGACGGTCGTCTGCTGGGTTACGGCTGAGGCCTTTGCTTCGTGGGCTAACTGCTACCTTGCTTGGAAGTCACCGAGTGGTTTGTAGGGCCAGAGTTGCCCCATATGGAGGGTCGTAGGGGTGTTTTACCTTTCTGTTGCGTGGCAAAGGGAGGCCATTTTCAGGCAGGTGCTTCTAGGGAGGCGCTTTTGAAGCTGAGCAAGAGCAGGAGAAGAGGCCAGGCTGGTGCAATGCTTGTTCTCTAGAAGGTGGAGACTTCAGGAGCCCCTGAAGTGAGATGGGAAGTGAGAGCTTTAATGATGCGTGTTTTGTAACTCCCACTGGTGTTAGTAAGACGAATGTGTGATTCTTAAAATAGAGTGCCCACGTCCTCACGTAAGGTGCTTGCTGGCGAGGCCCTGGCCTTGCAGAGGAAGCGAGGTCTCGCTGTACCAGAAGCTGGGAAGTTTGCTCCGTTTTTCAAGGTGGAGCTGAGTTACCACATTGCTCCTCCTGTGCGTGCCTCGAATCGAGCAATCTCGTGTGAGAGGAGCCAGTGGAAGCACTCGCCGGGCTGCGTCTGGGGAGCTCTGCGTGAATGGTTGTTGTTGGCCCTATCAGCCAGAACTTCTCTGTAACTTTTTCTTTTCCCATAGTAATGACACTAATAATCAAAGATAGCCACTTATCTGACCTAGCTGTTCACCTGAAAATGCTGCTGATTGGGAATGGAAATTTTCATATGCAAGATGCAGATCCTGCAAATCTGTAGGATGAGGAACCCAGTAGCTGCAACTCACTGCATCGGATTGGGGAGGGACAGTTTAGATTTTCACTCGTGTTTGCTGGTAGTGTCGGGGTAGCCTCGTTGCAGATTGGAGGAGATCCCATGAAATCTGCTGCTCAGCAGCAGGGCAGAGAGGGTGCTTTTCTTAAATTAAACTTGACCAAAGTATTTAGTTTAATTGCACTGGCTCCAAAGCTAATTATTAGACAGTTACTTTTCTTGGATGTTTGTGTGGGATATGTTTTTGAGGAGGAGCTTCTGTTCAAGGAGAAGTTTCTTTCTATATTCAACCCTATTACTAGCTTTTTAGTCTCAGATGATTGCGTGTAGGCTTCAGAGACGTTTCCCAGGATCTCTGACTCATCAGCTCAAACCATGACTTTGCATCCTGCTGCCAGCTGGTGGAGAGGGGGCCCTGGGGACGGTGTGCCGTGAGCCACCGCACAACCTGCGCCCAGGTACTCGCTTCTCCTGCTGCAGCCTCTTCTCCATTCGTAACCTTGCGCGGCGTCTCCGAGAAGCAAACCATCGAGCAGGTGTCCCTTCATTATTAAGGCATTTCTTATGATATTGGGAAGCTTGTATCTTCAGTAGCATGAGCTATTTTTTTTCTCTGTTTGAAAGAAAAACATTGTTCTCATGGTATATGTGTTCATTTTCTAGTCAGTCTTCAGTTAAAATGCAGGAGGATGGGAGCAGTTACTCCAAAGGACACTCAAGGTTGTTGCTAATGTAGGAGTCTGTTGTTAAACCCGAAGAGCTGATAGAGGAACAATTTTCTCCCCCCATAAAAATGTCAGTCATTCCCCCTACAGTAGAAAGTTTCTTTTTTCTTTTCTTTCTTTCTTTCTTTCTTTTTTTTTTTTTTTACAATTTTATCAATAATTCAAAGCCTAAAAGGTTTACAAAGTATAAATATTCTTCAAAATTGTCATTAAGTCTAAAATGTATAATTTTAAAACTTTTTTTTTTAGRTATAAAATAACAGGAAGAATTTGTAGTTGAGAGCTCAGAAAATGTTGGGTTACCACCTGGGGCAGGCCTAAACACGTGGGACATGCCTCTTTAACACAAATTARTTGTTCACAGAAATAAGAGGTTGCATTTTTTTTTAAGAGATAGGCAGTTCTTTGAGAGCTCTCTTTTACACCGCAGCGAGATTTCCTATTAAATGCAGAATAGGCTTCCAGCGTGCTCTGGGTTCTCTAATACTGACTCGCTGCCTTCCAGGGCATGCAGAGTGGGTGGAAATTAAAATAGGAAATCAGAGGGTCAGGCTCGCAATTAACAGCATGTCAAAAGGCTCTTGGGCTGGCTAAACCAATGTCAGGGCTGCAGCAGTTCATTATGGCTTTCCAGAAATCATGTAGGACTCAGTATCGAAGCTAATGGCTTTCCCGTATATCATATGAATGAAAATAGGCTGCAGTGCAATAGTGGGCTCATTACACTGAAGTTGGTATGAAATCYGCATGACGGCTGTGTTAAATGATAGAGGCTCATAAAGCACATTAAATTCCAGTTGTCGTAAGCAGGCTCTTGGAGCTCTGCCACCCGGGAGCCGGGCACGGCGAAGGCTTTCCATGGCCTCCCTGCAAGCAGGGACCTCTGCTGAGGAGAAGCGCGAGGCCAGCGAGTCCCCAGCTGAGCAGCGATGGCTGAGTGAAAACRCAAATCCCGCAGGTGAGAGCAGGCAGACTCACCGCCTGCGCTGCCTTCCCGTGCCGGGGGGAGGCTGGTACGCAAGAGGCAGGAGGCAAAGGTGGGGCGGCCAAGACGGCACGTGCCCAGCGAGGGCAGGGCAAGCGAGACAGAAGTGTCCCGAGAGCGGTCGGGATTTCTGTGCCGTGCCAAGCAAGAACCGCAGTAGCAACAGAAGGACGAGCCTGAGGACGGGGCTTGAGCAAGAGCTGCCGCAGGAGCTTTTCTCGTGCTAAGCTGTGTCACTGCTGTCCCCCGCGGGCCATCGCCTGGGCGGGCAGCGTAGCGCCGACGGGCCCCGGTTTGGGACCCGCCGTCCCCTTCCTGGCTCTCCCCCTTGCTTCCAATGGGATGGTTTCCCAGAAACTTCAATTCTGGGGCCTGTTTCTGCCATCTGCCTTGGCGCGAACACACCGAATGTCTGCAGCTTCCTTCGTGAAGAGATGCGATAGCTGCAGGGGAAAGTGCCAGGCAGGTACGAGCGTTGCAAAGCAGGCGGAAAATGCAAAGCAGCTTGGGACAGTCTCACATCTAGATCTGCCAGAGCCGGCAGAGGTTTCCTTGGCTTCTTCCCACTCGGAATTCTCCCTGAACGTTTCCAGCTCTGTAGGTAATTTTGAACAGTTTGAAAAACACTGTCAAGCAGTGAGTTACGTGCCTTCACTGGCCGCACTGATCACACGCTCTTGTTTCTGTTTTCTGATGGGATGACGTGTGATATAAATTTTTGTGTTGCTTTAATTTAAAATGCAAATATTTTTGTTTTTCTTGAAATATTCTGCTCCTGTGAGCATTCACAGTATACAAAGTGACACTTCATAAATCAAGTAAATATTTTAATATTTCCTTAGTTCACGCTCAGGTGTACTGAGTGTTCATAAGATGCAGGAAGGAATTCCAGGGACGGATCCAGGCTTTGTTCCCCTTGAACAGAGCACTAGGTAATCCCCCTGGTCCCGGGTCTCCTGTTTCGTATTGGCAAGAAAAAGCCTGTGCATCTAAATCCCTTATTCTCTTCATTTTACTCTCTTAAGAGGGACAAATGCCTTAGTTCCCTAGAGTTGTTGTATAGCTATATATATATATATTAAAAAAAAAGATAAATCCAAATAAACCCAAATCTCAAAATCCTCCATCAAATTTGGGAAGCCCATTCTGGGAGAATAATGCGAACAAGTCCACCCTACCCCTTTGTTCCATAATCTCTGCAATCAGGAAAAAGCAAAGCAATTAATAAAATACACAAATTCAAAAATATTACAGAATTCTCCTTATTAATACTCAAATCCTATGCTCACATTTTCTGGATATATATTTTTTTTATCTCAAGTACATTTAGGTGTCAATTAAATTTGAAATATCTACATTTGTCAGCATTTCATTTTTGGCCAGTGTGATGTGCTGCTGATTTGTCCATGCATCCTGACACATGAAAAAAGCTCCTGAGATGCAGATCTTCCTCATTAAAAAGGAAGCCGGCGCTATCGTAATGGTACGCGGAGCCATGGAGCGCATCCCCGGCTTTACTGCACCATGTTTCTGACATGATATTTAAAAAGGAACAGCCGCGGCTGTCAGTACTGTCATATGCTAGTGCTAACCGAAGACATGTTAAACTAAACATTAGAAGGAGATCAGCAAGTCATCTGCATGGTAGCTCGGCGGAGAGATGAGGGAGGCAGGAGCCGGCGCAGCCGTGTGGAGATGATGAGGGTTGCGGCGGTGACGGACACCTCCTCTCTGTGGCGGGCGGCAGCGGAGCCGCGGGCCGCGGGAGGGCTGCCGAGCTGGGTTAATGAGGGGACGGGCGCTTTGGGGGGCTCCTGCTGCCTCCAGCTAATGAAAAATTTAAACCTGGACAGTTTTAGACTGTTCCTTCCTTATCTCTGACCAAAATCTTCCATGGTGCACCCGAGCAGCGCAAGAGAAGTGCTTGCTCGCTTCTACTGATGCAAATCCCACTTGCATTTAAGGAGTCTTGCAACAGCAACAGAAACGGTGCATATTAACCGTTGCTATAGATTTAATCGTATTTGCGCTCCTCTGCAATCGATGACCTGACAAAGAAGGTGTCATCTCCTTCCCGGTTCCCTTAGCGCGTGCTGGCCCGGCGCACCTGAGCGCGGCCCCGGCTGCCGGCAGGCGAAAGGCGTCAGGGCAGCGCAGCCTCTCGGGCGCCTGCAGCCCGCGGCCGCCTACACRGGCACCGAGCCCTTAGCTGGTGTCAGCAAGGCGTCTGGAAACTCTGCGTCGCTCTTGATTTCTGGAAAATAATCTTAGCTTTGCCGGAGTTAGGTCAGATGTTAATTTACTCCCCTATGAGAAAAAGGCAATATGTATATATAAGTTAGAAGAAATATTTTAAAAGAATCTCCAGTTTCTAAAGTTATTCTAGGTTGAGCTCTTTGTTAACGTAAACTGAAGTTTTTGGATAATACAGTCACTTTCCTAAAAAGTTGGCTAAAAATATATTATAGCACATTCCGCCTAATGCAGTGGCAGCTCCTCGCTTTCCCTGGGTGCCTGCTGCAGCGTCATGGGGGACGAGAATAGCTGTGCGGCAGCTTTAATTGGAGTGCCGCAGACTACGATTTAGCACGATCGGCTGTGCCCACTGCCACCCCAGTTTTAGATATTTTTTAATTAATTAGCTCTGACCTGATTGTGAACAAACACTCGTTGACACCGGCAGCGCGTGGCCCTCCTGCGCCGTCRCGTGCAGCGTCCAACGTCTCTCTTTCCGACCTAATCTCTGCGCCCCTTTGCCCAGCTTCAGTCYGTAGTTACCCAGCAATAAGGCAAGAGAAGTAAGACGTAGCAGCGGCCGGTCCCGAACCCAAAACCCACCGGCGGCAGTTTGTGAGTGTGTCAGTCCCGGAAAGGCGGCAGATCRCATCCCTGCTCTTTCCGTGTGCGCGTCGGGCGCCGCGGGGATTTTGGCGGGCCCCCGCGTGGCTCCCTGGCGTGGCGCGGGCGATGGGCGAGCGCGGCCCCGCGCAGGACGGGACCTGCCCGCACCACCRCTGCCGCCGGCCTGCTTCCGCGCTCCCGCAGGAGCGGGCCTGGTCCCGGGCCGCGGCACGAGCGACACCGGGCTTCGTCTCGTGGTTCTCGTGTGTCGCTTCGTGCCCTGCGCACCCTGGCGTATGCTCGGAGGTGACAAATGGCTGATAAAGTGCAGGCGGCTGGAAACGCTGGTTGCTTTTATGATCCTGGCGATTTCTTCTCCCTTGCCCCAGGGAGGGGGAAGGAAAAACCGGAGCTGCCGGTGGGGCTCTGCGCGACGCTGGCAGCATTCACCGCCTGCGGCGCTCCGGTCCGTGAGACGGGCGAAGGGGGTTCATATTGCCATCGTAAGGAGTTTTGTCTTCTTTTTAATTCCCCCCATGCGCACTCAGATATGCCAGAAAGCAACTGAAGGTGGAGAATAAATCTAAGCAATAATTAAACATTAAAAATTGAAAAAGTGGAGAGATTTTTCATTATATTGCAAGCGGATATCATTTTGGTGGCACTAAACAAGGTTGTGCTTGAATTTTAGTATATGGAAAACACTGGGTTGTGCTGCAGAGTCCTCTGGTTAGCACTAACAAATCTTGTTGCTGTGGTTTTTTGCTTTCAGTTATTTGGGAAGCATTTTTCTTAATATTTCRTGTGCAGGAGTGTATTTTCTGTACGCGTTTTTGCTATCCAGTGGCCCCGTCTCTGGGCTTCACTGAACGCTGGGATGTTTCAGCAGGGCYGGTGAGGTGCTGTTTCTCCACGTTTCCCTCCTGGTTCCAGGGTGTTTCCATCCCAAGTTCCCTGCTCACGGACTCGTCCCTCTTTTGCTAGAGCTGATAGAGCATTTAATGGTTTAGAGCAGCGATAGACACTTCTGAACTTGCTCCAGTGGAAACAGGGAATCTTGGAAGCTTCTGCTTTATGCAGAAAAGAGTAGCTTATTGGTTTTAAGCTTAAAACAGCGTGAAGCAACTGATAGCTACAATAAACAATAGAAAAATATTCATAAATTCAGCAAGCTTAAAATATTTCTCTTTTATCCCCAACCAGCGCACATTTAACCAGACGCGCACAGGCACGCGCAGTTAGTTTTGTGTTCGCTAAGAATTTAGCCGGTGTCTTCGTTAGGGGCGAGAGCAAAGCCGGGAGATCTGCCCTCCGCGCTTGTCGCAGAGAAAGGTGACTGACGTGGGCCTGTCAAAATTCGGGCCGAGTAAGGGGTTTTGTGTTTTTGCTTTTTGTTGTGGTGTTTAATCAGGGCTAAAGCGTGTTTCCAGAGGCACTTTAGGTTTTACGAAGGTTTCATCCGAACGGATTTTTGCTCCAGGCTGCTGCTAACGAATTCAGAGATTGATCGTTAGCATCCTGTGATGTGGGAAAAATTAACTCGAGTCCCTTTTCTGCCAGATTTTAATGTGAGACTTTGAAAGTAGTTAGCCGCCGAGGAAAGAAACATATGTACCTCGCTTGGCACATTATGTTTCACGTAAATCCTTGGACAGTTTTGTTTTTATTCCATTGTGAAGCAAATTTCTGATCTCAAGTCAGCTCCTCRTGTGTATCAGACTAATGTCAGCCCTCGTATCTACAAACACAGAGGTAGATCTAATATTTGCTTTCTTGTAGCCAGAGCTCAGAGGATCTGAGGAAGAAAGATGTATTTCTAAGGGACAAAAATAGATTTTTTGCATCCAAACAAAGAAAATTCATTTTGGGCATCCAAAATAAAGAAAATTCATTGAAACTTTCCAGAGAAATTTTAAGCAGCTATCTTCAGTAGGCAGACAATATATATATATGCCCACTTAGAAGAATGTGTATAAAGCACATGTTATCCAGTATATAGCTGTTAGACATACTGCTCTCAAATACCACACAAAGGTGAACGTGTTTAAGGGGAAAAAATAATGGGAAGCGTTCCCAGGGCGCTATATCAAATCTATGCGGCTGCCCAGCAGCACAGCATGGTGTCACTTGTCCAGCTTTGGGGCATGCAGCAATTTCTGATACTTCGCGCATATTTGTCCTTGCTCTATAATACCAGTGACTTAACCCAGCCTCTGCATTGGTGTCTTTATTTTGCTCTAAAGACCATACTCTGCCGTTCGTGCACTTCAGTCTGCAAAACTGGTGTCACCGGTTGGTTTCTGCAATTGCACCTTTGATAGCAGAAGAGCCCCGTGAACAATTTGAGAAGGCGCCCAACTCTCTGAAGCCACAGTGGGGAACGCGGGTTTGCGTGCTGGCTTCTTCTGCAGCGTGGATGTGCTCGCAGGGCTCGGGCGCCCTCCCTGCCGGGGAGCCCCCGCGGCTCCGTTGGGCGAGTTGGGTTTTCAGCGCTTGCCCGCAGAGCTCCYGGCAGCGGCAGTCGGCCGTGTTCGGCCCTGGCGTCGAGCCTGGGGATCGCTTGGTGTCTCTCTGCTCTGCAGCTTTGAATGTGACAACTTGATAACTTCCTTTTCTCTCCCTGTTTCCTTCAGCCTTGTAAAGCCCATGCGACACTATACAGTCTTCCTCTCTGAGGACTCTTCTGATGATGAATTTCAGCAGGAAGAGGATCCTGTCTGTGGCTTCTCTGAAAACTTTTTCTTCTCTGCTCCTTTTGAATGGTCTATCCTATTTCCTTTCTTTGTATTAATTCAATCTTTGAGCAATGGTTTTTGCACGGGTCAGGGCTGCCTGCTTTTATACTTGGAATTTTTAAAATGCTCCTGCAATCTTTGTGTAGCACTTGGTGAATGTTTAATATTTCTCCTACTTGGATGTTTTGCTATTTAGCGGCATGCAAAAGCATACTCCTGCATGAAGCAGCCTGCCGTAACGCACCGCTTGCTGGTCTGTGTTAGCCGTGAGCCCTGCGGGAGGGAACCCCCCTGCCCTCGTCCCAGCGTGCTGTCCTCCCTCCTCGTGCTCCCGTCCAAACCCGCTGCCGCCTGCCGTCCTCCCTGCCCGCTGCTGCCTGCGCGTTTGGGATCGTCCCGTGAGCTTGCTCCCTGCAGTCGTCAGCTTTCCCACGTCCGCTCGCTTGATCCTGCCTCTCTCTTCTGTCAAGTGCCAGATCCTCAATGGCTCGTAGAGGAGTCAACCTGCAGATGTCCTCCAAGGGTTTTGAGTGTGCTCTGCCCAAAAATTATGCAAGAAATAACAAGCGGTTTGTTGGGTTTACTCACCACTTTATTTATGTGCAACTCCTTCATTTTTTAAATTGTTGCCGATTGGTAAATCCCAAAGGTCCATGGCGCTGCCTCGCCTGGCCTTCTCACGAGGTGCGGAGCAGCTTGGCCGTATCGCAGCTCCCGCTTTGAGGGAAGAGCATGGTCAAATGCTGGCTGCCGGCGCTGAAATCTTGCCGAGGTAGCTGTGCGGGGACAGTGCCAGCCAGAGGGGCTGCTCTTCCCGCGCCTCACCTGCCTGAGGATTCCTAGGGGCAGGAAGGGAGACACGTTGCGCAGAATTGCACCCGCTCTTCTCACCAGCGCAGTTACCAGCTTGCCCGGAATCGGGGAGGAGGAGGCGCCAGCGCCCTGCGCGCTGCTGCCCGGCAGGCGGAGGCCCTGCAGGGCGATACTGATGCCCGGGCAGGTGTGAGTGTTTCTCGAGTCAGGCCTGCCAGATGCAGCTSTGTCGGACTGAGCTGGAGAAAGAGGCCGCCAGTTTGATACCGGAGTGTCCGGTTTCTGCAGTTCGCTGGAGTCCTTCCGGCCCGGCTGCCCCCCGCTTGCCCCCCGCTGAATATCCCTTCAAATCCCAACCTGTTTGCAGACCACGTCAATACGACTGTGAGACCCCAGCTGGAGCCAGCGTTAGTGGCGCGATGGCAGCCAGCGCGGCCGAGATCTGGAGGGCAGTGCAGGGACCGAAGGCAGTCGGGCAGGAGGAGCCAGACTCTGGGTTTAGCATCAGAAAAAAAGGTCCCACACTCTCATGTTTGGCATGGAAAAAGCCACTAAAATATTTTGTTTGCGAAAGGTTCCTCAGGGTTTTTTTTGCCGTTTGATCTGGTTCTTAGCAGATGAGCACGTAYGGTATGTGAGATTAGAGAGAGGACCAAGGTTTGCAAAAGCTCCCTCTGTGCAGGACCTGTGCCCTCAGCCTGCCCTGTACCTGCACTGTTAGCGCCCCGTGTTGCTGGCTGAATGCTGCTAGTTATGGCTTGACGAATGAAGCAAGATGGACTCTGTTTATAAATTTGCATTATATAAATGTATTATAATAAAATATGGAAAGAAGAGGATTCTTCCATATTATCTTTGTTTTGGGGGGGTCTCGCAAATATTTTCTTTTAATTGAAAACCTTGTTTAAATGCCATGGTAAAACTGCCTGCCAGTCAAGTGCCAATCACGGCAGGAGCGTGTGGCACTTCTCGCTGTTAATTGGAGGCGTATTATGCTGCTCTTCTCTGTACACCCAACCAATATGCAAATCCGCTGGTGCTCAGGTTTTGCTGAGGTACATGTGAGAAAAGCATCCTGCTAACTAGGTCTTGGCTGTAAATGTAAAAGAGGTGTCTCCATAATGGATTGTGTTGTTTCTTGATAAGATGACACCGGTATAATCGTTGGAACCCTGCACAGTGTTCCCAATTATTGCAGGAAAACGCTCTGAATTATGCTCTGTGCTGAGTTAACTCGAAGCAAGCAAATGCGAGCGCGTGCAAAACCCAGGGCGCTTGCAGGGCGCTTAGC
>NW_020447420.1:161167-250409 GCF_003343035.1 Apteryx rowi | reverse complement strand
GCCGGGCAGGAGGGAGGGCCGGGCCGGGCCGGGCCCCGAGTGGGGAGCCTGGGGCGCGTGTCCTGGAGCGCTGCTCGTCCGCGCGTCCGTGACTGCAGAACCACGGCTCTGCTCTCGGCACGTCCCACGGGCGTCCTTTCCCTCTCTGCAAAATCCTCCGGTGCCAAGTCATCTTTGCATGTCCTTCTGCCCTTGGTCGCTTTGCTCGCGCGCTGGCTGTTCACAGGCACTGTAAGCTGTATTCTGCCACCCAAAAGATTTCTGTAAAAGCCATCAAGCTCCTTAGTAGATACTTGCTTTAAAAAAGATTAGAAAGACTCACATATGCAGCATGACTTTTGCTTTCCTGTCTCCTAGGCCGCAGCCATATCGGGCCCTGAAAGAGTCTGATAGTGCTGATGGGGAAGAGGCTGCCAGTCCGGAGAAAGGCAGAGCAGCTCGGCCACCGAGCCCGCTCCCCGCCGGCAAGGCCGCCGAAATCAACCTCCTTGAAGACATTTTCCCAAACTTGGAGGTGGAAACGCAGCCGCAGCCTCTCAGCCAAGCTAAAAGCCTAGAAGACCTGCGGACTCCCAAAGAAGAGGGAGATCAGCGATGCACATTCGAATACCAGGTTTGGAGAGGGTTTYGTGCTCTCTGGAAGCATTTGCACAGAACTGGGCTGTCTGTTGCCCTTTATTCTTCGAGAAACATTTTCATATTTTTGGGTAGTTGCATCCATTTTCCAGTGCTTTGTTCATGTGTTTAGTGCCCTCCCCCCCCGGACCCCTCCAAATTGCGTATGTTTGTTTAAATGACCTTCTGGTCACTTTTTTGTCTTTAAATCACCTCTGGCCATTTTGGGCTAGGCATCAGGGGGACAATCAATGTTATAAAAGACAAGTTTTCTTTAAGAAGAACTTTGCTGTATATGTGGAGCTTAGAAAGTGCTGATCTAAAGCAGTCTCTGATATCTTCATGTGACATGGAAGAAAAGGATGTCATTTCAACCTTATAGTCATATTTAATGTGTTATATCCAGATGTTTTGACAGCTTTTTTCCATACAGTAATTAAGGCTTCTGAACTTCTGCACTTTAGATATAGACCTGAGCTCCTAACCTGGCTTCCAACAGGTGCCAGAGGATGTCACAGCTGAGCAACTCATTAGAGGCAGAGCTGGAAGTACAACTCCAGCCTTCCTGTCCGCACTTCCAGGTGGCACATACGTCCCTCACCTCCCAGGGCCACAGCCTGCAGACACATCCTCCTCCGCTCATAGCTCAGTAGCCCATCTTCACTTCATGATCTGTGTTGTGAGGAGATCAGTAGACATTAACATGTTTTTTGCTTTCTTGCAGAGAATGGATCTTGGTGTGTCTGAGAGGAACAGGATTGTGCCAACCATGAAGCTCTCTCACCCCTACAACAAGCTGTGGAGCATGGGTCATGATGATATGGCTATCCCTACCAAATATTCCCAAAGCTCGCCAGAAAGGCCCTTGACTGCACTTGGTAACATGCCGCCAATCACAAGGAGACCCCGTAGCAGAGAGAGTATGCTGGCTCCTGCAGAAAAGGATGAATCAAGCCCTGCCCCTCAAGGGAACATCACTATTCCTAGGCCACAGGGAAGAAAGACTCCTGAACTGGGCATAGTCCCACCACCACCAGCACCCCGGGCTTCCAAGCATCAGACTCCAGCTGGGTCAACAGAAATTCTCACCACCCATGCTACAGGACGTAGCCCTTTGGTTTCAGATCTTATCCCAGAGCCCTTTGGACTTGGTGGTGTGTCCCGAGACCCTGAAATCCAGCAGTCTGTAAGTTATTCCTCTCATCCGTCCCAGCTTTTGTCCAGTGCTACCAGCACTGCTGAGATGCTCCAGCCTGTCAAAGTGAAGACAGATAACGCGGGCAATGAAAGCGACTACCTTCTTAGCCTGCTGGATCCGTTAAAAACAGCCAGCTGGCAAAGCGCCAGCCCGCAGCAAGGCCCCCACAACCTGCAAAGCTCGGCCACTCCACCTGCTGCAGCAGGCTTTGCCTCGGTGGCGAGTGACTTTGTGTCTCCTCCAGCTGCGCCGTTTGTCCAGCCTCTCGGCTATCCTTCCCCAGCACCACCTTTTCTACAGCCGTCTCCTAATCCATTTACACAAACAGTGCCAGGAGCCCTCTCGGTGTCTCTAGTTAGACCCCCAAGGGGCTCTTTCACCCCCTCCCTAGGTCATGCTTATAGCTCTAGCTTTATAGCACCTAATTCTGGTTTCTACCAACCACAAAGACCTCAGCCAAACATTTCAACACTGTCCATGCCCAACTTGTTTAGCCAGGCTCCAGCTGTGCCGCCAGCTAGCTCCTTGTTGCTGCAGAGCCACAGCCTTTCTCCAACAAGCTCTCTCCAGCCAGCATGTGTGAGCGGTCCTTCTAAAACCAGAACATTGCAGGTGGGACAGTCCAGTTCAAAGATAGATACCAAGCAAGCACTAGCTCTCCTGTCTAATGAGCCTCCTTTGATCCCTTCCAGGCCAGCTAAGGGCTTAGAGTCAGTGTTAATACCCTCAAAATCTGAGGAGACAAAAGATCCATTTGAAGAGTTGTTAAAAAAGACAAAGCAAGAGGTATCATCCACACCAGGTAAGGTTGAACAGCTCAGAAAGCGATGGGAAACCTTTGAGTAAGACTCCCGATGGCCTTTTGATGTGCCTTTGGGATTGACAGGGTTTTTGTTTTACTTTGTGTTTTGCGCCAGCATAAAACCAAGTATGTCTTTTATGGAAGGCTTAGCCAGGATGGCTGCAGGACCATTGCTGTGCTGCGAGTCACCGTGCTTTTTGCCCCGAGTTCATTTTGTTGGGAGTCCCTGCGTTGTCCTGGTCCCTGCAGCTGTTTCCTTGCTCCTCACTCACCACCGCTGAACCCCCCCCTGCCCCGTGACTCCTGCACTGACCAAAGCATGAAGGTGGTTGGGGTTTGGTTTGGTTTTCCACACACAGCTTTTCAGACGATGCTACCGATGCAGAAGTGGCTCCTTCCCTTGTATTCGCAGTCCTTGGCGCAGCCGGGAGCACGACACGGCACGTTGTACTGCTGTTTTCTTCCTGCCTGCGTGAATGGCGCTCGGTTCACTTATTCCTGCCTTAGACGTATAGCCTATAGCGTTTTGCTTTCACTTGTCAAGTGCAGCACACAGACCCAGCTTTGTGGGCTGTGCTGAAATAATCCACAAGGCTTAAATTGAGTTTGTCCTGGCTTGAAATACAGGCATTCATTTGGGTTACGCACCTGGATGAGCTTTTGTAGTAGATTTTTAATTTCCCTCCCCCGCTACGCCAGCCCCGAGGTCGCAGGAACCTCTCTGGTGCAGAATCGTCATAGTTCCTCGTTGCACCAAAACCACAGCACAGAGCGGAGCAGCCTGCTGCTGCTCAGGGTTTGGTCCTGGGTCTCTGTTGGGAAACTGGAAACACCAGCAATTGCTTTTTTTTTTTTTTTTTTCCTTTGAGTTAAAGACATCAGAAAATAGAATCCATAAAGTGTATCCTAGTCCTTATGTAAGTGTATGTTAATATTATATATAACTGTTATAGCTGGCAGTACATGAATGGGATGTAACTATCTTATTTGACTATTAAAAAACAAAAAAGAGAAAAATCGGGGTATAAAGGTTCCCAGCTCGTGTGTTAAGTGCCAGGACACAGAGCAGAGGTCGATGAAGGCTGCAGCGCGTGGGCTGTGCAGAGGGAAACGGGACTCCGGAGCGGCGCGGAATAAGCGGTGTCACGTTGGGCCACTGCTACGTGGCAGCTGCCCATCACCGCCGCCCTTCAGACGTGCCCGGGATTTCCTGCCGGGCTCCAGGACCCTCCGGCCCCTCTGCAAAACCACAGGCTTTATCCCGCTTTTGATGAGAACGTTTTGCTGGTGCAAGAAGGCTTTAACTGGGCGGTGGACTGGACTATAAGTCAGGCGGTGCAAAAAGCAGTACACAGGTTAAAGGGTACGTTCATGCTGATTTTCTAAGACACGTAGCTGTGGCAATAGTATTCTTAAGTAGTTTCATCTTAATCTTAGCATCTCTTTTAAAACCTGCTGTCTTTACAGTGATCATTTTTGTGTTACTTAAGTGGTGCTTTTTTTTTGCTTTGTTTTGTATTTGGCACAATCTGATTTAAAACATGTCACTCTAAAGGAGGTAATCACATCACCATTAAGCCTTTGATAAGTAAAAGAAATCATTTTGGACACATGGGAAATTCTTGTAAAGCTTTATCTGAATTATTTCCAATGTATCTATTTTATTCATATAACCTTGGAGATTTTCTTACTCTAATATATGAAAATGGCTGTCTATGCGTTTGAGTCCGTGCAATACAAAAGAAAAATACTCTAATATCTGAAATGCCAACAGTTTGGGAAAGACCTTAGTATTATATTAGTATAACTATATTTCTGTAAGTACTGTTGATCTTACAAGCTATTCAGTTGGATTTGTATTTTCTTTTTGTGTTGGAAGACAGATGGTTTTGGTATTACATAGTAAAGTATCTAAAGTCTAATACACTAGCACCATTTTATTTTATACTATTCAGAATGTTAACATTATGTAGAAATTATAAAGTTGGTCTGGAATTTCAGTTCTCCTTTGCTATGAGCCAGATCATAAAACTTTCTCAATTATGGTGGATCTGTATAAGCATGAGAAAGTTCTGCGTATGACTTATCATTTGAATTTCACATACCTTTTTTATTTTTAAAGTTGTACACTGACTATATACTGAGTAGTCCTATTACACATGCTTAATTAAATAGGAAATGCTCAGGTACATCTGTATCATTGCAAATCATTTTCTATCTCTGTTTATTGTTTTACTCTGCCCATATTGTATAGTGTAACTCCGAAACTGAGTACTTTATGCAGGTGGGATTTTTTTAGACAAAAAAAGCACTCTGGGTGTTTTTTTGGTTGGTTCAGTTTTTATAAGTCAATTGTGAGGCATTGAAAAGTATTAACACTTGCTATAGATGGTGTCACTCGCCCTTCGCTTTATTCTAAAGGTGGGAAGGGGACGCGGGGCCCCCGTGCGCTGCAGCAGCGCGGGGCGGCTCTTCGCTGCCGTTTGTCTGTCCGGACTGCTCGGGCTGCGTTTGCAAGCAGGAGACAGGTGTGCGCGTGTCTCATAATAAAGGAATCAAACCATCCCCGGGGCAGTATTTAGTTACTTGTCTTATTTAAACTCAGGACTCCTTGATGTGATTCATTCTTGATAGTGTCAGACGTAAACAAAGTGCACTTGCCTGGAAGAGCAAGCTCCAATGTGAGAAGTTTCTTTTTCTGACTTAAAAGTATTTTTGAGCTTTGTACTAAACTAGTATGAGAAATGTTCCTCTTATTTTTTTTGCCTGATATTTTTCATCAGTGACTTTACTTCAACTTTCTACACTTTCCTATACGCACTGTACTTGTTTGCTTGTTGTGTASTGCTTTCGTTATTGATTTTTTTCCTCAATTAGAAATGGCTTTTACTAAGAAAAGTTTCTGACCCAGAGTTTAAGAACTGTGGTACAGATAGTAAAACCACTTTTCTGTCTTGCTCACTTCTTAAGTTAGAAACATTTTGGGCACTGGAATTGGAAGCTGTCAATCAATCAGACAGACATTTTGTGTCATAGAGAAAACGATACATGAATTCTAATTTTTATTACTTTAATCTGTAAAGGAAAAGTGAACTCTTTCTGCAGGCTATAGCTGCTGGCCAGGCTGCTGCATGCAAGCCAGAGCAGCTAGCTTCAGCCAGGGCTCTGCTTTCCTCACGCCAGAACCATCACTTCACTTCAAACTGTTTTCAAACCACCTTCTTTTCTTTTAATTCCAGATTGGCTGTTCACGCAACCTGAGCGTTGCCCCTCCAGATCATGTTACTGCTGATTTTTTTTTTCAGTGGCTCCTAATTTTTTGCTTGCAGAAGACATGTGAGGAGAATTTTGTTGCTGAGTACCTTTGTCTCAGTGCCTTATATACAAGCATTAATTATCAGAAGTCTGTGACTTCTCTACATGTACTAGGGATTTTTTTTTTTTCCTAGCATGCAATGAATGGTCAGAGATGCTTAGATTTCTTTGCTTCCTTTTTTTGTATTAAAAAAAAAAAAATCAAGCAGGAGACTGACATCTGCCATGTTTTCTTCTCCTTAGAAGGTGGTTAGAGTCTGTCAGTAACAAATGACTGTGATATTTCAGGGGAAATTAATATCCCTTTAACCAACCATGAGGAACCACTGATTCAGTGACACCCTGAAAGACGTGTGTGCAGTAACTAACTTCCTTTTGTTAAATAAATGCTTCGTGTGCTGTCTTCAAAAGAGCATGTAAGTAGGTAAATGATAGCTGAGGGCTTCCTCAGCTGTATCTGTTTGCACTGTGGGATTTATTCTAGTCTATTTGTAGGGTTTTTTAATGCCTTTTGCTCCGTGTACATTTACCATACAGGCTTTATGATCAAAGTGACTGTTCCAGCATCAGCAGATTAAATTGGTTAGTGGTGAACAAGAAGTCTGTTAGCTGCTGCTGCTTTCAACAACATCCAGGTTTGGAAATCTTTACTTTGCTTTGCCTTTACCTGTTGGCAGTTAACAGATTTGAGTATTTAAAATCCTGTGTTGTATGTACGTAAACCAGTGAAGAGAAGAGCTGCTCAGTTTCGCACACCATCCTTTCACTCCTGCAAAAGGTCCCAGGTGCGTAGGAGACAAAAACTCCCGCCAGCCCGGAGGGCGGCACTGTCGGGTCCCTTGCAGCTGAGCGCAGGTCGCCTGCAGCCCTGGACCCATGTTTTTGAGTGGACGGATGGACTGGCATCATAAAACAGAAGTGAGCTTGTGATTTTTTTTTTTTGTAGGACTGTAAAATGAATTGCTTGAATTGAGTTACGGAGCTTTGCAAAGTAGGTATTTCTAAATCTCTCCATTCTTTTACCGGAAACATAAAAGGGGTGAGAGGGCATTGCCTAGAGGTAGAGCTCCCGTCTCACTTTGTGTGGTGCATAAATCCACCATGGAAAGTTGGCTTAATTATTGCCAAAAACTTAGTGCATTTCCCCAGAAACACTTTTCAGGAACATCATAAACTGCATTTTCTCCTGCCTCGCGGCCCCCTCGGCCCCGGTTGCGCAGCACAGCAGAGTCGGTCCCTCCTGCAAGGCACTAACGGAGTCACCCAGGGCAGGCGCAGCACGAGCGTCCAGGCAAAGGGCGACGGCARGAGATGGGCTTAGGTTAACGCTGATGGAGGAGATACCTGTGAAATCTGTGTATACAGGAAATGGTCTTCTAAAAACTTTAATGTGAATTTCCTTTGAAATTCACGGGTCATAAGTGACTCTGGTGTGCGATAAAATAATCAGAGGTTTAATAAAATTTTAAGTGCAAAAGTAGCACTGAGGTGCTGTGCAAACTGTGCATTACAGACTAAAATCTGCCATCTAGAAATCAAGTTAATATTTAGCAAAAAAACAATCACAAGTCAAGGTAGTAGGTATATTTTTAACTTTTTTTAATTGTAAATTTCTTTGAGGGCCATTCTAATTTTTACAAATTATAAAATTTACAGTTACAAAAAAAAATCAGGATCATGATCATTATCTACAGCAAATCCAGTTTTGTGAAAAAATATATTCAAAAATTAAATATCAAAAGAAAGTTAAGTTCATTATTAAAAAAAACTTTCATAAATTATATTGCAGAAATGCTCAAGACACTGACAAAGTATTTTAACGCTTTTGCTAGTATTGGCCTTGGGTGCTTAGAGAAGAATAATCTGCTCTGCTAATCCCGTAAAGCAGCCGAGCAGCAGTCTCCCTGCTGACTGCCCAGGAACAGCAGCGGATGCAGACAGCCTCACCGCTTCCAACTTGCCTCAAGGCTGTTTTTTAGGTGTCTTCACCTACTGTTGTTGGTTTCTGTAGCTTCTTGTTGCTTTTCAGGATATTTCAGCAGCTTAGTAATAGTCAGTTCCTATAACACAATTCCATTTTTCTTCTCAAAATAACACAGGCTGGAATAATACTGGTTCATGTAGATCCTGTTGCTGCCTTCATTCTTCTACGGTTTAGACAAAAATGGAGCTAAAATGTGAAAGTAAAGTCTCTCCTGGCAACATCTGTTAATCAGGTCTGGATTTTGGGAAAGCTGAACTATATTCTAAGCTTGCTGTAGTTTTATCATAGGTCATTATGGGATGAGCAAAACCACACCTAACTCTGCATTTAAGTAACGGCTCCGCAGCAGGACTCCAAGAGGATGCAGGAGCTCACGGACAAGCCCACTGGTGATACTGTGGGCTCCATGAGTCCGTCCTCACCAGGAGATAACCCCAGCCTTAAGACAGGCACAGACTGGGATCTAGGGGGAGTTTTAGGATTCTCCGGAGCCATGGGGTAAGCAGCTCTGCGCCGTGGGGCTGCACCGGTGCTGCTGGCCAGAACCACAACCTGCCTCCTCTTCCAGCCGCAGCCTAACTCGTTCCCCTGCGGGCCGGGGACTGGGCAGCGTAACTGTCCCTGCTCTGGGAGTATGTTCAACCTTTCTAAATAGCATGTGGAAAATACACAGAGCAAAGTTTTCATGTTAAATGTAAGTAACAGTAGTATTATTACTAATAAATAAAAGTGACAGCAAGCTCACCAAACCGAAACTAGGGCATTTCTTTCTTCTTCAGTACTACATCCAAACCACATCCAGGGTGTGACCACCACTTGCTCTGTTAACTGTTATTTAATGTTAGAGGGGCAGTGATACTACACATAAAATATTGATTGCCTTACCATCTAATATTTTTTGTTCCATTTTCCAAAATTTTCATTTTTCACCTTACATCAACAGTTGCATGAAAGCAGAAGATGGGTTCTTAAGTGGGCAGCCCCAACCAGTAGGTTTTGTACTCAGCCCTTTGCTTAGAATTCCAAAAACATTGCAGCAGGAGTTAAAAAAATATATTTTGCAAGAGCAAAACAGTGTAGGATTTTCTACCAGTGCCAATTAGCTATGGTGTGCAGATTGACACCCTCTTTATTAACAGTACTTTGGAGATAAAAACAGACACTTTTCTAAAATATTTCTCATTGATACTTGTGGTAACTATCGTGAAATGGTAATCATTTGAGGCCTTGTTTGGCCTGCTCACTCACAGGTCTTTCCCAGTCTCTGCCACATTATGCTAAAGAAACATCACACGCAACAGCTGGAACACTAGCAAAGGAGGAAGAGTCCCACAATAACCATCCTTTCTAGAGAAAAGTGGAAAATAAATGCTATTTCACCAGAGAAAATTTAGTTTCATGTTGAAGTTCAATACCTCAGTTAGTTAACTTAAGTGAATTCCACTCTTCTGTAGTGACTAGCCCAGACATGATGTAATCTGGCCAGGGAAGGACGGGTCTTGAAATACCTGCTTCTCCCCTCCTCCTACAAGCAAGTATCACTTGATGGTCAAACATTAAATCGCTTACTAAGGTCTGTTCTGCAGTCAGTCTACTTAGTGCCAGCCCGACCTCCAGACTGCTCCGTGTGGATGGCACATACTAGAGCTATAAACAGATGGGGAAAACCCCAATCCAGCCTGCTACCATCACCCTTCCCGTAAAGCCTGATCAAATAAAGTGATCAGTTTGTCTACATACAAACATCCTCCTTTCAAGAAATTATTTAATACTGTAACTGGTAATTCAGTCTCAGAAAGGCACTTAATATATTCCTATGGTTTAGTCTTAGGAAAAGATTTAGTAGTGTCTAATACTAGTGTTGTGATACTTATTTTCTGAGAACGTAATGTGAACTCTGGTCTAGCTCAGGAAGGCCAGCAGCAGCTCTGAGAAATGTCAYCTGTCGGTCAGTCACTTGCCTGGGCTTTGCAGAGGAGGCGCCTTCTCTCCATCACGGGCACATGTTTTTGAACTGGCCGTGTCATTTCTTAATACAAATATTTTCTCTATTAATTAGGCCTTATTGACTTACCTGCATGGTGCTCTTTATGCTGACTGCATGGCAGTGACGGTTATTACAGATATAAGTCCTCAGAGGCCTGAGGGACACAAATTCAGTAAGGGAGGATGCCATACATATGGTCCCTACCCTCTCTCTTACTGATGACGCTACAGTAGCATTATTTGCTCTTAGCAGTTTTGTGTATCCATCTCTGCTGCCACAGCCACCACGTCTTTCTTCCTGGTCTCCACCAAGCTCAGCAGAACTATCCCCCCCCCGCCACCCCCACATTTTTTTACTGCTCTTGCTGGCAGACCAGTTTTATACAAAAGTCTTTTAAGAGCAGAGCTGCAGTAACACAACCAAACAAGCTTGTTCAAGCAGTTGAATCTTACTGCCAAGTAACAGCAGACAGTTGCCTGCAGCCTATGAAGTAGCTTAAAGCAATACAGAGCTAGCCTAAAAACACACCTCAAGACATCAGCCAGAAATCAGTGGCCGTTATGGGCTGACACTGCACCTGTCCTGTGACTCCCAGGTCTTATATCAGCCGCTCCGTTGGTGGCATCTTGATCACGTTCCACATTTCCACTCGCGCCCCCTCCTTCTCTTGCCGGCTGGGGCTGTATGTTCCCTGAGATGCTCTCCGTCTCTTCATGGCAATCACGGTGGCTGCAACAGCTGCAAGGAGAAGGGCAGCCGCTGCAGCCCCGACTGCTCCCACCACGGAGGAGGTGCTAAGATGCGCCCACACCGGCTGCTGTGGTAGAACAGGGTGTTACTCAGAGCGGCCACGGGGACAGCGCTGCATGTCACACACGAAACAGTGCCAAGTCCCTCACCCCAGTCCCCTGTGCTGCTCCCTAAGCTGCACAGTTACCATCAAAGCGATGGCAGCAATGCCAGACATAAGCATCCCCCCTTCACCGGTTAGGCACCATAGTCCCCTCGCTGTCCCAGGACAGGCAAGGGATGCAGTAGAGGCCTGGGGGCTCTTCTCCTGCTCACCTCCTGCCGCCCCCAGCCTGTTAATCTGTAAGTTCAGTATTTGGCAATGGGCACTGCAGAGCTCTCCAGCCACCTGCCCACAAACCCACAACGTTCTGCCAACACGGCTGCTGTGCGGTACCCATGGGAATGTCTAAYGATAGATCCAAAACAGAGATCGCTTCATAAAGGATGTGGCTTCGTACAGCGATTTCAGTAGTTCCTGACAGTTCCTTGTAACACTGTGTCTAGCACGAGGCAGGAGTTCACAGCTGCTGTTGCTGTTGAAGATGCTTTGTGAAACCAGATTTGAAAACTTCATACTGCTGAGCTGAAAAAGCTTTGAGTGAATTTGAATTGTTGAAAAAAACAGAACACTATATACAACCAATCAATCACAAATATCCTTTATACAGCTCTCCTCAGAAGTATATATAGATCTTCATCTGCAAATTAGTGCCTAATTTAACCCTGCCTTTTAAAGCAGTCTTTAAATGTACCATTGCTGCGTGAAAGGTGGAACGGAGCCAGAGGACCTTCAAGGCAGGCGCACCTCAACAGCTTCTGTTGCGGTGAAAGTACTGGGCTGCCCCCGGGGAGGGCACGAGGGGAGTAAAAGGGCTCACTGAGCCAGCAGTGTGCAGCTGACTCAATTAAATGTAACCAGCTGGAACAGCCACAGTATCAACACTCTGCCAGGTACTTTTAAGTCCACGTCTTCATCACCATGCCTTAAGGAAACTGAGAGAGATAGAGTGGATCTGCTGCTGCAAGTGCTGGAAAAAAGAGCAAGGTCAAAGCAGTCCTCGCAGGTGCATCTCCTTGCCGTGGCAGTGCCTATATTAACCGCTCTTCAGGTGGCACCTTTAAAACACTGTCCATCTCCAACCGAGCTCCTGCCACTTCTTGCTGACTTGGACTGTAGGTTCCCTCTGACTGGCGCCTCTTCCTTGCCGTGAGAATCATGAATATGAGACCAATACTGAGCAGCAGTAAAGAGCCACAGGCTACAGGGACAGCTACTTCAATTAGTGGGGAGGGGAAGAAAGCACCCGGAGTCCCTTTCTGTAAAAGAAATTAATGGAGAAACAATGAAACCCCGGTAGTTACAAGGACTTGAGCTGAAGAGCCCCAAATGGTCAGTCTAGAGAAGAGAGGGGGGAAAAAAAGAAGAAGAAGAAAAAAAAAGCTGGCAGAAGATCTGCACCCGAATGGAAAAGGAGGAACAAGGAATAAATACAGGGCTTGAGGGCACCTGCACAGAGAATGTTAATTCTTTAATCTCTAGGCAAACTGTGTTCAAATTTGTTTTGAAAAAATGGACTATTTTTTAACGCAAAGAACAGCCAATAACAAGTTCTGAATTTTTCTTTGTAATTCAAAACTAGTGACACTCATCAGTGATATTCTTCAGCTCTGCCAAAGCTGCCAGTTAATCTCGATAGGACAGAGTTATGTGCAGAGATTTACTGATGGAACAGTTAATGACATTACAATAATTCATGCAGGGCACAAGGACAGAATTACCACGAGGAAGAGAAGAGAAGATTTATTAAGCTGGTTAGCTAACTGGCATAGAGACAGCAAACCTAAACGCAGATAATTTATGGGGCTAATCCTGGAGCTAGAAAATTGCTACAAAAAAAACAGTCCCTTGCACATCACTTGCTAACAAAACCATACAGCTGTTTGTTACAATTAGAAAGAGCAGTAGTTAAGAGTCTGATCAGCACTTCAGACATTGTTAGATGAGGTAAAACAGTCCAAATAATATCACACACTCCATATTTTCCTCGTTGTGTATGGTTTTTCACAGCAGGACAGCCCCTTAAGATTCAAATGCCAGTGCAATCAGCATCTGAGGCGGGAATCTTTTCTTAAGACAACTCCTTACAAATAGCAGACTGAAATATAAGTTAGTAGTTGTCACTAGAAAAGATCTAATCACCTCTGCAAAAAAGTTCTTAAAGCAATAAAGGAAACCCAGAGTAACACGAATTCTCAGTAACCCCAGAAAACTTCCCTGAGCAGAGGGATGGTTTAAAAAATAYATATAATATTAAAAAAAAAAGTTGTTTAATGATGCCACTGATAGAAAGGTAGAGAATTTATATAGCTATTAAACTTTCCCTTGCAGCAYGGTTATATGCAGACCTGTGTTTCACAGCTTCCTTGAAGTATTGTATTTGGGACATGCAAGTATAGCAAGTTTCACTAAAAACAGATGTTTTCAGGCTTAATATTTAACATATCTCAAAACCAGAAGAAAGGCTATAGTATATGAAAGTAAGAATTGGCATCGCTACCTTACAGGAACTTTATGAAATAGCAGGGCAAAAGATTTAAAATAATTTCAATAGAGACTGGTATGTATGAAATCCACTGAATCTGTAATTCAAACCTTGTAAACTGCCCGGGCACACACTTGCAGGTCTATTCTGCAGGATTTTTACTTGGTGTTGACATTAAGACTACTTGTAGCAGGGAGGGGAGAATGTTAAAAAGGTTGATATATCGATGGGAGGTGGCAAAGAGAAAGCCTGAGGACTGACAAAAGAAACGTAGCCACACGAGTATTCTTTTGACCCCAGTGGAATTAAGGATGGTGAGGAATGCAACAGCAAAGAATAAAAACATGTGGAATTTGTCTCATTAAAGAAAGCTTTAAAATGACCTGATAAGCCTAAGAATAAGAAATATTTCGTATTGTTAAAAATAGTATATGCCACCTTACAGATGAAAAGCAAAAGAAATCAAGTTTGATAATTTAAAGCTTTTAGATACTGTGCTCTATACAGTCTGGGCCACTGTCACAAAGCAGTGTAGGACAGAAAGCACTGCTGAAGGAAAACGAGGCTCTCGAGCACCGAGTAAGAGTATTCCCGGGAGGACGGAGCACCTGGAAGTCCTACCGCTTTCAAATGACTGAATTTCAGATTGATTGTTTGTTGTTGGATTATACTTATCCTTTTACAAATCCGGAATCCAAGCAGTGTGCTAGGGGTTAGTTCGAGTTTGCACAGCATGCGGATTAGTCTCACAGCACCAATGCTACGGCAGTTTCCAGGCGGCTACCTTGCTGCCCGGTACACGCGCCTTACTTGCTGCTGTGGGTGGGAGGGAGAAAGAGAGCGCCTGCAGCTGATGTACCTGCTTTTCTGCACCTATCCTTAACAGCAAACACACCAGTTATCCACACTCTCTCCTCTTCCCGACCACCAACACCACCACAAGCACTGTCATTTTTAAAGGAAAGAAAGACGGTTCTGCAACAAGTTACGGGGAGGATGAACGTGACTGCAAGGAATCTACAAGTGTCCTGGACAGAAGAGAAGGACCCGATGGAGTTTATGCATGCAAACTGGAGATGTCAGGGGTGACCTTGTGGCACATGCGTTACAGAATCCTTAGTAACAGCAACAGCAGCAAACTCCACCTTGGTGCATAGCATTTTCCATGCAGTAGGGGTTAGTACATTCCCAGGTTACCAGACAAGCTACCTGTCCATGCAATGGCTTTACAGAGAAGAAGCAAGTGTATGATTTAACAGCTGCCAGAGAGGAAGGATTTCAGTCTCAAACACCAATGCTTTGCTCATGCAGAAGAGGAAAAGCATCATAAAGCCTGCCTATCCAAGAGGCCCTTCAGGTCAGAAGCACAGTCAGTCGACAGAAGCACGCTGTTTTTTTACTTCTGCTTGAATCGCATTTAGCGTGACTTCATCTAACTTCCTTTCTCCAAACATCCATTTCTACCCAGATGATCTTTGGGGACAGAAGCTGCTTTAAACTATCTCATCCAAGATAAAATACCAGCTGAAACTGCGTTCTCCAAGAACTGTGGGAGGCAGTGCAAGTCGGTGAATGGGGCGGAGGGGAGGAGAATTAGAGTAGGTTTTTAGCCCCTTCACCACTGAAAGCCTCACTTTTGCGACATTTTTTAATAATTATCTCCTTGTCCTATGTGTTACACACCTCTGTCACACCCTGTAATCCAATAACTCAATAACTCAACTGGCTCAAGATTTTGTTTTTTTCTGGAATTTGTGTGTTTCATATTACCCAGCCATTTCATATTTAATAGAGATGAGAGAAGTTATAATTCAATGTCAACTGCTTGGCTCCCCCTTCCTTATATGTTTGCCTATTCTTACCTCATTATTTACACTGTGAAAGTGAAAGCAGCCTTAACACTCCACAAGCACTAAATCTACTGCCATACAATCCTTTGGGATTTTGGATACAATTTGTCTTCATTGTTCTTGTTTTGAAAAGGATGTAACTAGAATTCTGGTTTTCCTTTTCTCTATGGGCATAAGGCAGATATAAGTAATATAATACCTTTCTGTAGGTCCAACTGCAGTATTTTGATTATTATCCGAAGAGTTGTACAGTCTAAACAAAATCTAATATAAAACCCCGAAACCCACATGGCAGCCCATGCCGGACACTGAAAAGTAACTGACACATTTATTTATATGCTGGAGACTAACATGCATCAGCATTGCCAAAAAAAATGCTTCACATTTTGGGCTTCCTTGGTACCAGCTGGTTTCCTACCTGTGCTTCCTAGTGCGCTTTAGCTTGACACATACAGGCGACTACGCAATATGGAGGCAGTTTCACTAAATAGCCTCGTACCCAGGGATTCTTCTAAGGCTACTTCTGTTTCTCACAACTCACAGTTTGGAAGAACAGACAGGAGCTTCCGAGAGCAAAGGGAAGGAGGTGCTTACGTTAACGTCACAGCGCTCTCCCGTGTAGCTGGCACTGCACACGCACTCGTATTTGTTCACAGAGTCTTGACACGTACCTCCATTCTGGCAAGGGTTCGGATCACACTCATTTATGTTAATTTGACAACTGGAAAGGAAAAGAGTATTAGAATTAAATGAAACTTCTCACACCTGTTCTTGTGCCATAGTGCACAAGACCAGTTTGCATGGATCATACAGCCTACAAAAGCCTCATTTATTTTAAAAGTTTCTGTTGCATCTTTTTCWGGTGCTTTCTCCAGGGTCCAACAACATGGAAGTTTTAGCCATTCMTAAAAATCCTCCTTCTGTCATTTCTATATGATAGAAGCCAGTATGGTTCTCTAGCCCAGTTAATGAATTCCCATGAGTCACAAGACTGTTAAGAAATTAGGATCAGAAAACGGATAAAGGTAAACACACTTTTGCAGTTGCAAAATTATGAGTCTGGTTTTAATCATTCACTGTATCCTAGTGTTGGTTTCAAGCTGTCCTGTCTCTATGCAATCGTCAGTACCACTGCTTCTCCTGAACTGATCCCACCAAGTTTTCTAGCTATTTAACTCAGAGTTATGAAATAGAGATGTTTAAAATTAAGAAATACTTGGAAGCAGTCTATGCTATGAAAATCAGCAATGCCAGCAGTATCATTATCAAGCCCGCCTCTTCTAAAAATAACATCTAATTTACGGTTTTGGATTAGTCATTTGAATGGCAAAAGGATGATGAACTATTTGAACCTGTTCAGTTATCCCACTGATGTAAAAATTTTAGCACTAACTCCGTTGCAGGCATCAGGAAAAAAGCACTTACTTCCTTCCCGTGAAACCTGGCTTGCAGGTGCAGTTGGCTCCCCAGGTCTCACTGATGCATTTGCCACCATTCAGGCAGGTGAAGTTCTTGCCACATTGTTCAGGGGGGAACGGCCACCTGAGAAAAACAAGAGGCAGCCTTTGAAGCTCTTATGCAGCAGGAGTAGCAATCATTTTTAAGGTGTAGTCAGATACAGCGGAGACCGGGGTGGCAAGGTTCATGAGCAGTCATGGCTCTTTCTAGGGAGGAGTTTGACACAACCTGAGAAGAGAAAAGTCTCAGAAATCATCCAGAACATTACTTTCGGCATGCCTGGAGAGCAGTTTGTGCTGCTATTAGAACATGCAGGAGCTGTATCAGTACTAGGACTTTTCTCATATAGTTTCCTACTCTTGCTGATGAAAATATAAGCAGATACAGGATACCGCAGGATGCTACCTGTAGCACACCTAAGGTTCAAAAAAAGTAATGCAAGTACTAGATAATTGCCTACAACAGAACTGAAGCAAGAACAACAAGAAATTTGACCTGGGCAGATTTGGTAACTGAAGGTCAGCTATGTGAGCACTTACCCAGTCTCAATGTTCAGTTTGAACAGGCACAAGTAAATGGAAGTCTAAATTACATGTTGATTCCTACTTCCTTCACCCACATGAAACATATTTTTGCTTCAAAAATATGCTGGAGTTTATGCAAACTAATACAATGCTATAAATATATACCTGATCAAAAAAGACAAGCCCTTTTCCTGACTCCACACCAGTTTCCCACTGAATTTTATGTGAGCTCCATGAAGGGATCATGAAATGTGTACTGCCAATTTCAGTTGCACAATCACAGCTAGGAAACTCTTTATAAGGCAACTGGTGAAAAGATTTTTACTACTTTCTGCCAGCGTTCACTTGATAAGGAACAAGATGCTCAAACAGACATTTTTTAAAGCAACATGCAAAAAAACAATGCCCTTGGTTTTAGGAACAACGCCACACAATACAACCAAACCCTTTTTAGCAGGCTCTGCAGCTGGAGGAATGCTGTTCATCAGTCTAGCACTGCATATGTATTTTTATCAATGATATTATACGAAAATATTTGCCAGGATAAAGCTTGTTTTTGCAGAGCTACTACCAGTGGGCACCATGATTATCACTGGCAGCTCTCTGCTCTCTCGCAGGCTGAGTATCACTTAAAAGCTGGCTGTGTACCACTAGTGGGAAAAATACCACAGTTAGGAACCCCTGATACAGGTAAACTCTACAAACCTAGCATCACAGTTACATCAAAAACGGCATTCTCGGCACTGCTTGCACTCTGCCCAGAACTCTTCCTCACTGGGACCATTTCTGTCACTCCAGGACGTTCCTCGCACCTGAAACTTTTGAATACTGCCCACCAGACCCCCGTAGGACACACTGTGACTGACCAAGCATTGTAAAGCAAGGGGAAAAAAATTCCCAAAGCATCCCCAAGCAAAAATCCAAATTATCTGGGGGATGCTCTAACCCCTGCATCAAACCAAGCAAGGCACCTACTCGCAGTGAGGTCCTGAATACTGAGCTGGACACTTGCAGGAGTAGCCATAAACCCCATCAATGCAGGTAGCTCCATTGAGGCACTGGTGCCGCACACAGTCATCCACGTTGATGTCGCACCTCTTCCCAATGTATCCCCGGAAACATTCACAGTGAAAATCCGCCACTGCATCCACACAGTCCCCGTGAACGCATGGGCTTGACTGGCAGTCATCAACGTTGGACTCGCACAGCAGCCCCCCCCAGCCAGCACCGCAGGCGCAGCGGAAGGAGTTGAACAAGTCCTCGCAGGTGCCGGCATTGAGGCAAGGGCTGGAAGCGCAGACGTCGGCCCCAGCGCAGCCTAGACGGATGGTCCTTCTGCTGGATTGCAGGAACTGTTCTGGTTGAGGGTATGGGAGATGGGCAGTGAAGGGCAGGTAGATCCCCCCTATCTTCACTTGTCCTAGGCAGCCAGTGAAATTTTCAGCTAGAACGATTGGCGCGTTGTTTTTTAAGAAGTCCAAGTTCCCAGCATTTCCCTGCAGAGTCGTATTAACAGACTCATCCAAACGAACTAGCCATCTGGAAGAAAGCGCAGATGGCTCTTCCATAGACATGGAGACCGTGTGCCAGGCACCGTCCGCGACAGACACCTGGCTCAGGAAGCTGACCCCTTCGATGCTGTTCCCACTTTTGATATCAACAAGCAGGGAGGAGTTCTTAATGGCTATCTGGAGGGAATCCACTTCTTCCACAGCCCGAAGCAAAACAGCATCTTCATCCCTGGTTCTGAAATCCAGGTGGAGGCTGCTCAAAGTTCTCGTCACTGATGCATTGGTGGTAAATTCAATGGCAGCATAGCTACTAAATGTTGCATTAGCCAGACCTATAAATAAAGGGGGAGAGCATAAGGGATTTGCAAGACAGTCAGTGTCCTGTTTGAGACAGACTAAACTCCTGGCAGGTTCCCTCCCTTGGGAATCATGGAAGCTTTGCGTGAGCAGGATTACAGCTGCTGGCCCTGTGAAAGCTCTTCCTGTTTACCCTTGCACCTCTAATAGGAATATCCAACTCTCGTGTAGCAATTTTTATTTATCAGTCTCAAAGCACTGCACAAAAATGCAATTATCCCCATTTTATTGCCAAAAAAGCCATGGCATAAGTCAGGAAAGTAATACATTCAAGGCCCCTGAAAAGGCCAGTGGCAGAGCAGGGAACACCYTAACATCCTGAGTTCCAGGAGACTTTCTAGCCACTAGCAAATATTCCCTCCACATTAGGGCATCATTATCTAACCAGTTTTCTTCATTCCCTGTGGTTCTGTCATAGGTGAAAATTGAGACACATTTACAATACTTAATTGTGTAAGTCCTATGTGGTGAAGCAACCTGAGACTCTAGAAATGGCTGAACATTGCAGGGAACAGGATGGTCTTTGTATTGCAGTGATAATAAGATGGGCAATTATTGCATGGAAACGGACAGGTTCCTCCCTGATCAAGTCAAAGTAACAGAAGAAAACATCTTTAAGTACCATCTTTGCTCTATTACAATCTGGTGGTAAATCCATAAGGTACATGCTGCCTGCAAGAGTATGCACCTGGGCATTAAAGACCTTACACATGTTTATATTTATTGCAATGGTGTGAACTAGGAATACTGCCTGACTATAGACAATAAACGCCAAGCAGGAGAGCAGCACTTACACACATATCCTGCTAGAACATCAGTACAGGTGGTAGCTTCAGGACATGGGTCACTTTCACACCAGACTCTCTCTTCACAAAGTTTCCCAGTGAAATTTGCTGGACAGCTGCAATGAAAATCATTCCAAGTGATGATGCATCTGCCACCATTCTGGCATGGTTCAGACTGAAAAACAGGAGAGTTGAATTTAGGAGCAGCATAGTTCATGTTTGGATCTAAGAGAATTTGGTAAGGGGAAACGTGACAACAAAGATTAGTACAAGCAGTGTTCGAATCAGAAAGAAGTGCAATTAAAATAGCGAATCAATGGCAGCAGAGGAAGCAAAAGGGTCTCTGTACAAGCAACTCCTGAGGCCTTGCCTTTCCCTGTGTGCGCTGCTGATCAACAGAAACCCTCTAGGTAGCTCCATCAAGCTGGAGAACAGCCGGCAGGACATCTGCAAGAACCTTGTGCTTCAGAGAGCATCTCGCCCATGCAGCTAATGGTCTGAACACGCTGACCTTCAGCCTGTTGCAAAATCTACATATTCAGATGCATACAAATATAGCGAGCAGGGTTTTGGACACGCTAGTCTTAAGCTCCCTTGGGAAAGTGTTTTTGTTGAGTCAAGTCACTAAGCAGTGCTACGCTTCTGATGGTTTGTATTTAGTTACTTAATGGGGGGAAAGGGAAACATGTCCTTGCTTGCTGTCGTTGCTTTTGTTGTTACGGCCTCTGATGTTAAGTGTCTACCAGACCCTGCTATTCTTTGGAAAAGCTTTTGGGTTCTGTTTGTTTGCCTGTGTTCAAATCACAGCAAACACTTGCCTAACTCAATACAGATCAAAGACAGTTTTTCCATGTTTATGTCTGCAGAAAAATCTGCAGCTCTCAGATTTGCAAAATTATACTGGGAAATAAATGGGTAAAGAGAGACAAGAGTTACATAATGGGAGTGAGGCCTATGATTACAGGCAGAAGATGTTCTTTYGCACTCCTTTCCTGATTTCCCTCCTGTAGCAGCCTCTTCCTTTCTGCCCATGTCTTAGCAGGAAAAAAAAAAAAAAAAAGGAAGAAAAAAAAAGAGAGCAAGGAAATACTGGCTATCTATACACTAAGAAGCCTCTCAGACTTAGGTAATTGCTGATTAATTACATGCAACTGAGAAAAGCCATCATAAGCTAAAGGCAATTCTAAATTATTAGAAACAAAAAGAAAAGGCACCAATCCCTGCAGGTTCAACCTCATTTAATTGAAGCATTTGACATTTGCTGGCATTGGAATATGCTACACCATAATTGTAATCCTTAAAACCTGTATTACACTCCCCCCAAACACGCTGCGCAAACATTGCTTAATTACAGTCAGCTAAAGCAACTTCAGCATTTCACAGGTGGAAATGAAAACAAAACCACAAGGCACAAACGGAAAGGTAAGAAACAGATGAAACAAGTTGCAAAGCCCCTGAAAACCACACAAAGTACAGTCACTATTCTACTATCATAGTCATCAGGAAGACAGTCACTTGTCACTTATCTTCCTGATATCAGCAACAGTCAAACTGCCCTATAATCACAGACCTGTAATAAACAACTGYGCACACACAGAGAGAAATGAGAGACCTCCTACCTTACAGGTGTCATCAGAGATGCAACCATTCACAAGATTAGTGTTTTGAGCTCTATTCAGTTCCTGTGGCAGACTGTAGTTCTCAGCCTGAAAAAACTGTACTTCATGGGTGTTCAGCTGGACGTCTTGCAAACAGCCTTTAAAATAGCCTCCCCACTTATCAGTGCTGTCTGGGTTAGGATGTCCACCAACATACACTTCATAGCCAGCTAAAAGAGGTCTCGCTACGAGCTGTCCTAGCTCCACATATCTGTCTGACTGGTGGGCGTGAATAACTCCACCTTGGAAAGACAGAGCTACCAAATGTCTTTTCCCATCAACTACATTTTCTGGAAAGGTCACGGTATCTGCAGGTAACATCTCTATCTTCAGCTTGCCGTTCTTCAAGTATATGGTGAGGCAGGGGTCACTTTCATTGCTGATCTGCAATAGCAGACCGTTAGGTTTCAGACTACGAATGAAAAAGGAGATGTTGAAATTTGCACCAAGGCTATCAGAAAGGGTAAAAGAGGCAAAGCTGGTGGAATTCTCCAGGCCAAATGTTGCTGCTGGGYGCTCTGGAAGAGAAGAGAAAGGCACATCAGTTCTGTAACAGAGGGAAGGCAGCTGACACAGGGATATTCAATGCCCCTTTATGAATGGGGCATGACCCTTCTTCCCAACGTTTTCGAAATGTTTCAGAGCAATTATGCTCTCTCCCCACAAAGCTCTGGGAAATTAGGAAGCAGGTGAATGTGTCCTTGCTTTCTTTGGAAGGCAGGCATTCAGAGCACACAAGTGGCAGAAGGGGAGAAAGCAGGTCTAGCAGAGCCCTTGCCACCTAGCAGATTTATTCAGGGAATTTTAAGCTATAAAGTTCTTTTTAAAATTTGTAAATCCCATAACAGCAGAGCAACTCTCTACTTGCTAGGATTAGGGCAAAGGAATGGAAAAAAAAAAAACAACCCTGGAACAACAATATTAATACAAGCCTTGCAGGAACACAAAAATGCAAATGGGTACGATTTTATCTCAGAATTGTCAGAAAGCTTCCTTTAGCAGCTCGTATTTTATCTATAACACATTCCTTTTCACCCTCTAGGCAGCAGCTCAAGTAACAGCTTTTTGTAGTGAAACAACTTCACTGCCCTCCTGTAATCACTTAGATCAGATTCAAAGATGAGGTCAGAGCCTCTGGTTCAACAAGGAATACTGTCTGCACCGCAAAACTGACAATCATTCCTGCAGGAGCTGGTGACAGAAAAGAGATCAATGAAAATTTTATTTACAGAGGATTCTGCTTTAGTTCTCTCTCCAGTCAAGCAGAAAATATTGCTTCCAGAGCTAACATTAATACTTATCTAGTGCCTTTGGAGCACTGATTGGCAGATGTAAATCACTTGGCACTTACCATATGAGCAAGTTGGGCCTCCATACGGCCTAGAACAGTCACACCTGAAGGTTGCCCAAAGGTCCATGCACAGCCCTCCATGAGAGCAAGGCTGGGAGAGGCACCACTCTGTCCTCTCACAGCCCAGCATCACCGGGGATGACTCGCTCACAGGGAGATCCAGCGGGAGCACAGCTTCCAGATCTACCTGCAGGTCCTCCAGGCAGCCGACAAAGCCCTGCTGGCTGTGCGTGTTGCTGGCCATCGGATCAGGAGCACCTCCAACATGCATGTTCTGGAAGGCATGCGGGATCAAAGCAGTGCCGTGCCCGACAGGAGAGCTCTGCAGGCAGACACCTGCATCACAAGAGTCATGCCAGAGCTTTAGCTGCACAGTGTTCTGCAGAAGAACTTCAACTTTATGCCAGTGGCCATCATCAACTCTCAGACCCTCCAGGAGTAACAGGTACTCAACATCCTCCCTCTTCAGTCCTGCATGCAGAAYGCCATTAAAGAGCTCCAGGAACAAGTATTCAGCTTCATGGCCTCGGTAAAAAAGGATGGCGCTGGGCAAGGTGGTTCGGAACCGGAGGGACATGCTGGCCAGCTGATCCCCTGCTACGTCCCTCCTGCTTTGATTGTTCATGGGCAGCTCAATGAGGAGATACCCTCTGGAAGCAAAGGAAAACGTTGTTGGTGTTGAGCATGTGGCATCATAGAAACCAGGCTGGCACTGGCACAGGTGGCCATGGCTCTCAGCTAGGTAGGTTGGGATGCACAAGGCCTCATTTTGACAGTCATGCGTCTGGCACCCAGTGAGCTTGACAGAGCAGTTCTTCCCTCCCCATATAATGCCATCCTGGCTAGGGGCACAGTGGCAGGTATAGTCAGCAATGCCATCCTCACAGACAGCTCCATTCTTGCAGGGACCCTCCTCACACTCATTGATGTTAACAGCACATTCCACACCTGCGAAAGAGATTTAGACATGGGATCTCACTGCAGGGGACTGTGGCTCCCTTCCCCAGAGCAAGCCTGCGAGGCAGACCGCCCTCCCCAGCACTGCCAACTCTCTAAGCCATCCTCTTCAGGAAACCACCAAAAGCCCAACAGCGGCCAGCAAGAAGCCCATCACTCACCACAGAATGGCCTAACACTAATGTAAGAGCAAGAAAAAGACACTTCTGTGCTGTCCTCCCAGTTGCTGCAAAGAGGGTGCTATTTACAGAGCTTTGGCCAGTCCACCTGCATCACTTGAGAGACTCTGCTGTCCTCTCCCAGAGGATCTCAAATACCRCGGGAAATCAGCACGCAAGGAGAGCAAGCAGAGGATATTAAAGAGACAAAGCAGCACCGGCAAGGATTTTATGTTTCACTTGTTCATAGATTCAGTTCATATAAAYTCAGATTAAGACTGTAGATCTGACTGGAGCATGTTCTGGCACTGTTGTTGCAGACAACATCAAACAGGATCACTAGATGGAGAAGTTATTTGAAAGCCTCACCTAAGGGAATCCAAACTGTAGTTTGGAAAACAACCCAAAACAACCCCCCAGTTGTAAAACACTCATGAAGCTCAGTTCATTACCAAACAACACACACCACACATGTTCCACAGGCACTTTGCCATATTCACACTAAGCTGATTTCAGTTCTGTCCAGTCCTGAAGAAGTGAATCGGGTAGAAAGTATTGCACTACAGTTAGTCTGTCTCCTCAGGGCATTTTTATCCCAACAGAACTCAAGGAAGTTACAAGACATTACACTCCAATCCGGTTAATGAAAATCTGCTGTCATTTTCGTGAGCATTTCCAGACTGACAGAAGAAAGAGCCCTTCTGGACCAGTTCACTGTTTATCTAGCCCATAACACTGGTTTTCACTAATCTTCAGAGACAGTTGCACAGATAAGCCAAGCATGGATTATCCCAATCTAATAGCATTACATACAGAAGCTAGCTAGCAAGCACAACCGGGACAGCAGAAAGAAAAAGAAGGAATCCTCACACAAAGGACGGGAATCAAAACACAAAAGACATTTGTAAAGAAAGCCACTAAACAGAATGAGCATGTCAAAGAGATTAGAGAGTTGCCTGAGGGAAAGAGTCGAGGGGAGATGCTGCATTATGAGCACTGGAGCTGGACTTGATGAAGTGTGATAAGAAACTTAGCGAAGATAGGAGGCTTCTTGAATTTGTATGCTGATGAAGGGACCCCCGCAGGTCCCAGCAAAGCCTCACAGCCAGTCTTGCACAAACGTCTAGTACCCCGCTGTCTAACCAAGTTGCTTTACTCTTTTCAGAGCAAGTGCTTAGTTGCTGTCACCAGCGTCTCCTCTGCAGATAGGTGGGGACCCAGCCCCAAAACATCCTTTTGTGTCAGTGCAGGGACATATCACGTATGCTGCTCTGAGAAGCACTGAGGGAGAAATGGGAGGCTCTGATAATTCTGCTCTTTTTAGCTAAGCTAGTGCTGTGCTGTAGGTATTATCTCAGATCCCTCTGGGAGATAGCTGTAGCTCCCTACTGACTTAAACCAGAAGAGAAGTTTGTAGTATCTGGAAAAGTATTGAATTCAGCCAATAACTTCTGCCTTGAAGAAGAGCTTTGCTGATGGACAGATTCAGTGTTGCTAAAACTACCTCAGCACCACCATTTTTCTCCAGTGACCAGTGCAGGGCTTGCTCAGCATAGACCTGGGGTCTGATCTTGCCTGTTGAGGAAATAGAGAGAGTAAAGGAAGAAGCAAGGGTTGAATTAAGGTATCAGCACAAAGCTATGGCCATATCTGAAGGGAATGTCTTGGCATGAATAGAGCATAACAGACATCTCTGGGCCTGGAGAATCCCAGTCTGGGAGAAGATGGGAAGCCTTCAGCTGGAATTAAGAAAAATCAGTAGAGCTCTGTGGGGGCTCAGGAGCAGGTTTTCTGAGTTATCAGTGGATTGGAGGGCTCTCAAAACTGTCACAGGCAAGTTGGAGTCATATTTGAGGGGAGAGGCTGTTGAAGGGCTTTGGGAATACAGTTAGGTTCAGTATAGTCGCAAATCCTTTAGATGTTGCCATTTGAGATCAGAGATTACGCTATAAAAAGCGCACAAATCACCCAATGCCTGTTCACCATAAACGGCTGCTGATATTTAGCAGGGCAATGAGGAGCAGATACCAATGGTTCAAATAACAAAAGCAGAGATGCAGTGAATTTTTGACTTTCCGGGAAGACAGAGAAGTGCTGAGGAGGCAGGGTCCCAGCTGGCTGGGAGAAAGAGCCCCATTTTCCCAGATCACATTCCCCGCCCGCCCGGCATCCCCTCCTGCCAGCGTGCTCTCTCCGCCRAACAGCAGCAGGAACACCTGCTTACGCTGGTTCCCAGGCTCCCAGCTGACACCTGTGGGGTGAGTGCTCCATACCAGGTGGCAAATTAGTCCCTATGGTGAGTGCACAACCCCAAGCTGGTGGCTAATTAAACACCAAGCTTTCCCCTGGGACACAGCTGGTTTGATTTCTAGATTATTTGTTTGAAAAGGGTGAAAAGAATAAGTTGACACTTCAGATCTTTACACACTGCTGTCTAACCTCACAGCTTACAAAGAGGAAAGGGAGATGTTCAGCAGCAGAAAGAAAGGGGGACAGCTCTTCCTACAGGAACCAGAAACACAAGCATCGTTTTTATCACTGTCATTGCTTCTGCTGGCAAACAGCCAGCCTTCACAGGGCTAAAGCAGGAGAAGGAAAAGGCCTCTAAAATAACGTCTAATGTATTCTTGCCCTCCTAGAAGCCAGCGCAACATCAGAGTCGAGTTTGGAGCACTTTTGAAAACACACTGGTAGCAGAGGAGACAGTGGCAGAGCTCTAAAAATCTGGCTGACAACAAATTTTTCCTGGAAGCCGATGTCACCTCTTGCTTACCAGTTACCCCAGTGCAACACCACTAACTCCTTACCTACCCTATGATGATCATACCATACCCTTCATCAACCAGCTATCCTGCTGCCGCCTCCTCCATTGTCACCAATGATTTTTGTCACTTTCATTTGAAAATCTCCAGTTTGTCACATTCTTCAGTTACACCAAAATAAGACACAGGAAAGAAATTTCTGTTGCATATTGCTCCCTAGATGCTAATTTCAGCTCAGCAGCAGGGTCTGTAATTTTGGGTTTTGACAGAAAATGATGGAGTATAAATGAAGAAGGGGATGCCAGCTAAATGAAGCAACTTTTCCCTGCGCCAGAAATAACAAGATTTTTGCTTGAGGCCATTACCTTATGAAGAAGTGCAGATCATTTCTTGGATTGTTTCCATGATTCCAATCTTCCCCAAAACATGGACAGTTGTGTCTTTGCAAACCCACTGGAAAGCGGGTATTAAAAAGATGTCTAAAACTAATTTGTTTCTCTAAGAGAAGCTTAGGCATCCCTTTTCAGAAATTAAAAAAAAAGGAGGAGACTCCATATTACATAAGAAGTTACTCTGCAAGAGTCTTCTCTGTTCTCTCTATATCTTTTAGCTCAAATTTTTATTAATATTTGAACTACCAATAGTAAGAGCAATGTTACCAATCTAATTCATTACATCATTAGGTGACTTTAAAACGTTTAATGAGTTTCTTATCTAGTTAGACTAACAAATGCAAATCAGTGGAAGCTGTTATCTGAAAACCAGGCACGTGTTATTTAAAAGGCTGCTATCTGCAGACAATTATTTTCAAACATTCCAGTTAATTTAGCAGTGTTCAAGCTAACAGTCCCAGTAACCACAAGAGCTGGGTCAGAAACAGACATTCAAGATCTGGCTAAGCCTTAACAGTCTCCCGTATTTGAGAATTAAAGGTGAATCTTCTAGCCATTCTGTACAAATCTATTCACAGAAGTATTTCTAAAGTGTTATCAATGTGGTAAGAACAGTCTTATTTCATAGATGCAAGTGTTATTAAAATCCATATACTCTACCATTCTCTGAATGAAGGTAATAATTTGCTGACTGCTATTAACAAGCAAGGATTCATTATGCATTCTGTAGGAATCCTATACCTCAACGGATATGTATGTCAAACAAAAACCAACACAAAGGAAGAGATTCTAATTAAGGTGTCCCGCGCCCCAAAGCCTTGAAGTACGAGGTACCTTCCTGGGCCCTGCCCGCTCCCCGGAGACAGCCCAATTCCGGGCAGCCCTTCCCCGGGGCGCCCTAATGAGGGTTTCTATGGCTATCACCAAAGAAAAAAGGGAGGCGGCAGAAGGGGGAAGAGCGAGCAAGACAGAGAGCGTTAGCAGCAACCAGCGGCCCGACACAATCCCGTTCGCACCATCGCTGCCATTTCCATGGCAACCCCCGCTCTGACCTCTCCCGCCGAGCCCTCAAGGAGACGTGGGGGAGGGAGGTGCAGGGGTGCAGGGCCGAGCAAGGGGTTTGGCCTCCCAGCTGCAACTAAAACTGCTTTTCAATAAAGGAGTTTTCAGTCACTAAGGGAAAAAGGGAAAATGCCAAAACATTCCGTAAAAAGCAAAACTAATGTTTCACAGAACTAACACGAGACATCTGTGTGTCTACGAAGTACACCTGAGTATGAAATAAGGACGCTTGCCTTGGAAAAACACCCCAAATTTGATTACTGCGTAGAAGAGACCTGGTTTTAAGCAAGGCAGAGTTGTAGTGATGATGCACACAGGACGTGCCAATTGCTCAGCGTTCACCTTGCAGCAGCAAGGAAATTCCTGGGCCCTAAGGTTTCCAAAGCAAAACTTTAGAATAAAAACATTCTTCCTTTCTACTGAATTCTTGTGCTTCTCCTCATGCCTCCAGCTACCACTAATCGCACAACCAGCTCCCTGCCCTGTGCAGGCACGCAAACATTCAGGACACACTGCAGTTACTGCATAGAGCTCATTACCTGCTAGCAGAAAAATTCCATTCAGGATCACGCCAATCAGCACAGATTTCATGGCCGGCTCCTCGTGGACATTTGTGACAGTAATGGAAAAAAATGGGGGAGAATGGGGGGGAACAACCAAACGGCTGGACTGAAGCAGCGGAATGCGTGTAAGCGCTCCCTGATGCCAGCCAGGCAAAAGGGATTGGAGCTGAAACCAGCCAATATAAGAGAGACCTGCGCTGCAGTGAGGTCTAATCCAGCCCGGCTCTAAACCGCCCCAGCTGGCTTCTGTCAGCGCTGACATGAAGAATGCCTCTTTGCAGGGTATTCTCACGCCGTGCGTGACAGCAGTGCCCTGCAGCATCCACAGCATTAGCTCCGACAGTGGAAAGTCAAGGGGCAATCTCTTGCCCRTGCCACCTCCCAGGTGACTCTGCCGAGCTCCGTGAATGGAGCTAACATGCAGTAGGGCCAAAATAGGATTTTTCTTATTATAGGTTAAAACAAAAAGTTGCATTTCCACCACTGGAGGAGAGTCCCAAATGCAGAGCGTAACACTGGCTGCGCTGCACATTCGAGACTGACTTAACCAGGGACCAGGACTTCACGCAGAGCCTCATTCCTCCATGCGCCCTATTCCATGAGCTGGTGTCCACAAGCATTTCCACTGCACTACAGTCACAAACAAAAGTCTCAAGCTTTAACTACCATGACCGTTTCTCTGAAATCTAACTGAATGGAAACAAAACTTTGATAAAGAGACAATAAGCGTGAAGGAGGACCATAAAGCTGCCAAATGCCAAAACCCAGCAGCTCACCAGTTTTCCCCTCTGAAGAGTAATCATAATCTAAGAGTCCTCAACAAAAACCCCTCTTTGCCAGTATTTTCACATCAGCTTTCAATCAGTGCTCTGCTAACTATCTATCAGAGCAGCAAGGAAATGTCCTGCATTACGCTGACTGCACTGGTTCAGACATGGGACTTCAGAATCAAAGATCTCTCTCTTTCCCCTTAAAATTAGCTTACATTCCTTAAAATTTGTTGTTGTAATCTCCTTTTCCTCTGTGAATCTGGTTTTGGAAAAAAACATGGCTACATTCATATTGTACTGGAGAGGGTTCTTATTTCTGCAAAGAAGTGTTATTTACATCTGGGAGCTTTTCTCTGAGCCTCCAGTCTATSTTAGTATCAATGTCAGGTCCAGGCAAACAAAAACTCCCCCAAGTCAGAGTCGAGAATCTGCATTAGCAGTATCACTTGAAGATATTAAAAGAAAGCATTCCAGCAACTCTTGTAGCTAGTTTACTTTCTTCGCTTCACTCAATCCAAACATACCAGACAATTTCAGAGATATTTCAAGTGGGAGGGATGTGGCAAGCATTCATTTAGAGTCAAAACTTCTCAGAGAGTCACATCTGCGTGGTTTGCATGTGCAGTCCTATTCTAGCACAGATTTTAAATGCTGTATTAATTAATATGACCCTTCTGTTGTTACAGGGGGKGTGTGTGTGTGTGTGCGCGCGCGTGTGTGTGTGTGTGCGCGCATAACTGATCAAGAGAAAACAAGTGGGCAGTTTGTGCCCATTCCACTCCCTACTGCAACAATACAATATAACAACACCTGCAAAGATTGGAGAACATTACATCCCTTTAGAAGGATCCATTTTTTTATTTACACACACACACACACACACACACACACACACACACAGAGTCTATTCACACACAACTGATTGGCGATAATTAACCCAAATCCATGTAGCATAAGTCAGCACGGATTCTGACCCCCTACTTGTCATTACATCTTTTCATATTCATTACATGAAATAGTGTTAATTAGAAACTGCAATTGCTTCTTTTCCCAGGATCAGTCTAAGGATATATACGAAGTAGTGTTCTATTGGGGACGTAGAATGAGGTTGGGGAAATACACTGTCATGAAAATTCGAAATAGAATACACACATGCAAGACGAACTGCTTAAATAAGATTTCTTCCAAGCCAAAATGGTTGATCACAGGTTCCCTGTTTCAAACTACACACAAGTGAGGGGTCACTGCTTAGGTTCTTCTTTAAAACTGAAGGATTCCAAAGAAATTAGAAGGATCAGATGATTCATCTTCTAAAGGTTTTAATTCCTAGTTCTTACACACTGGCAAACACGCAAGTTATAAGATTGAATCACAGGGTTTAAGTTTAGAGAATTATTTTGTTCCTAATAATTTGTAATCATTCTTGGATGAGCACGAGATAAAGAATACTAAATATCTCAGAGAGTCCTTAGCAGAAAAATGTCAGAAAATGGAGAGTGAACTTTGGATAGAAGTATCCAAATTTCATACATGTTCCTTAGATAGAGATCAGCAACTTCCTCACCGTGTTGGTAAATGAATCCCAGAAATTTAGAAATTTCTTTCCAGGCTCCAGASACACCCGTTTTTGTCTCAAAAGCTAGCTTTCCCTTAAAGAAAGGAACAGAAATTTCTGGTCTGTCTTTAGTGTACAAACAGGTCACGTACTGCAAGGACAGGGCTAACTGCTAATTGGCAAGCAAGTCCATTATAATGGAAAATAATAAACATTGCTGATAAGCCTTTTAGGTGAAATCAACACACTGAATCTAGTCTAATATCTGCCATCTTGAAGTCACCTCTCTTGGTAAGGTGCCTTTAGAAGGCGGCAATCTTGCCATACCTGTGCATAGGAGAATACTTCTGTTGCTCTGGGATACTACTCTATGTATTTGCCTGGCTGATTCTAAAGAGGACATTAAGCTGGACTTCACCCATTTTCATTAGTAAAGAAGTCAAATTTAATTTATCAGAGTTGCTCCAACTTTAATAATCCTCTCAAAAACCTTTAACCATGGGGAGCGGGCATATCTCAGGTTGTCCACTAGTCAGAAAATTGATGCAAAGAGCTAGTTCAAAACAGACTCAAGCGCAATCACAAGCATCAGAATCTCAGGGGCCACTTTTGATCAAAACTCACCTGAAGGTCTAGACTGAAGCCTACATTCTTGCAGCATTCTGCAGATGGCAGCAAGTTTAAAAGGTCTGATTAACTACAGAGCTATGAAGGGAGCTCTCATATGTCTGTCTTAAGACAAAACCTCTTAAACTCTTCTAAAAATGGCTTAGACATTTTTACTGAATATCTGAGAACCAAATCTTGTCTACCAACAGTACATACACAGAAGTAATTCACCTCCCTGAAAGAACAGAGGGGAGTGGGGGTCTCATGAAGTACTGCCTAGCTCCCCCTTCAGCTATATTTACTAAAAGAGATTCTGTTCAAGGGCTAACAGTCCTCTAATCTCTTTACTATCTTAACCTTTTAGCTGCCTTTTCTGTGGCTCCACCTCTAAAACAAATCTGACATCGGGAAACATCTGCACAAAAAAATTTAAATCTATCCAAAGACGTTCAGAAGAAGTATCTCCCACTTAATTTCATGGGATTTTACGTTTAACCTATGACCAAGAAATTCAAGCCTATCTGAGTGTGGCCAGCACTCTTGCAGAGCAACCAAACAACACAAAAGGTATCCTGCTTCTTTCAAGACAACTGACAAAGACATTACAGCTGAACAAAATAAAATGGTTGATAAACACACCGATTACTACTGAAAGAAACGCACAATCACACTCCTTCCCAACTTTATCAACACATCACCTTCCGATTTCTCGTGAAAGCAGAAGAATTCCCAAGCAGTCTGTAAAAAAGCTCCAAGTTTTACCAGGGCCAGAAGGTGCTGCTGCCAAGGGAYGTTTGTGATTAGAAAGATAGAGCTCTTCCCCTCTCATTCAGGCTGGCCAATGCCACAGTACTGTGTTAGGGGACACGGCCTTTCTAGAGACAACTTTAGCAGGAGTGGAAACATGAGTGGGAATTCTCAGGCCATTTAGAGGTTTTTAAAGAAAGAACTAGCCATATTCCACATTAGTGATTACATTCTTCCAGGTTAAAAGTCACTTCCCAGTCCAACTGCAGGTACAAGTCTTTACTTCCTGGCCTAACTCATTGCCTAGTACATACGTGATGGATCAAAACCATTCCTATGAATAAATAATTCATTTGTTTTTTTTCCTAAAAGACTGGCTTTTCTGAATATGCTTTTTCTCTTTACCACAGTAGTCATCATTTCCAAGACCACCCAAGATTCATTCTCCTCTTTTCATTTAGCAGCCGCACAATGTTCCGATTCACCCTTCTTACACCCTCACAGGGCACATCCTCTACTTAGGCACAGGCTGACGCATGGCACTGCTTTTCCAGGGCCTGTTATGTGGTTCTCTCAGGAATGAGGCACCACGTTATTTTGTGACAACTACATTTCAGGGAAAGAGTTGTCTCATCTCCCTGCAACACTGAGACAGCACTGAGGTAGTTAATTTGCAAAGAAAGATTTTCTCCTGACTCACACTGTTATCCCTACACTCCCCAAATTCCTCAGACTGAAGGAAAGAAATACAGAAAGAGCCTCCTGCCGCCCCAAGAAAGCATTCCTCAGAGTAGCAAGTTCACTTTAATCAGCGGAGGCAGCTTAAGCCTAAGTTCATAGCAGATCTAAGTTGCCACAGAAATGTGTTTTGAACAGAAACATCATGGGAAGCTTCACAAACTTGTTCTGTGATCCTAATATGAAGTAATAAGCTGTTTACCCAGCATGACTATACTGGGATTAATTGACAAAGGAGGGGAGATTAATTGCTATTATTTCCCTGTCAGCTTCACTCCTCCACATGCCCTCGCTGATCGCACAGAGACTGCTCCCAGCCTTTCACCGTGTTCATGTGTCAGAACTACCTCGGCTGAGACAAAGTCCTTTACCAAAAGCAATATCCAGAAGAGCAACCTGCCTCTAATCCCCTTCAAGTACTAATGAACCCAAAACTGATGCAGGAGAATGAACTCTAGCTCTCCTTTGCCCACCATCCTGTGCTTCTGTCAGCTTTTCTGCCCATGAGCAAACTAAGACTTAGAAAGGATTAAACAGACCTGCAGTTTGGTAAAGCAAAATGAAATTCTAAACTCTGTGAGGGGTGCTGGGGCACCGAAGGAGGAAAAGCAAAATGGGYGCATGGGTGAGTGGGAATTTTGACAGGTAGGATAAGCTTCAAACCATCTCATTTGGACAATATCTCATCTCAGAAGTATAGCACTCTAACTACCCAAGAAGGGRCAATTTAGAGCTTAGATAAAAGCCTATGTTCAAAAGCCTCACCTACAAAAGCAAGTTTTTCTTGACCTAACCTACATTAGGTAGTAGGCAAACAAGATACACCACAAACCCCACAAGGAACTCACCCTGGTATTGGAATGTGTTAACCAGGAGCTGGTCCGAGATTCGGGGAGTGAAAGTACCTCTGGACYGGGTCTTCACAGGAAAGGGCTGCACAGACTTACTCCAGCATAGCTCAATCAATATGWGCACAGAAGGTAAACAGAAAACTTTCCTATTCAATCAACCCCTAAGACAGTCTAAGGAAGGCCGCTACCTACTGTTCCAAGAAGTTAGAGGACAAGGTTTTCTTTTGGCTTCAAGTTTTTCCTTTTCCCACGAGATGGCAGCCTAGCAACACTGCGGAAAGGCTACATCTGCCTCAAAACTACACAAGCACAAGATTGTGCTGGGACCACCTTTCTTATAAACTACTTTTTGGTATCAAATTGCTCAAAAGAGAGAGTATGTGTGCAATTAAGAGATGTAGAAGACAGAGTACAAACTTTAAACTGAGATGAGGTTTGGCATCAGTCAAGCATGGAAACAAAGGAAAATCTGCCCCAGTGACCACAGCTCTGAAGGAGAAGGGCTCTCACAAGCCAGTACCAAAATAACCTCTGCCAGTCAGAGAGAAGGCACACCATGGTACAAAGGCTATTTGTTAGAAGTCATTCCTCTCAGTTTTCATGCTGAGCTAGTGAACATGGTAATAATGAAAAAGAAATCATTATATGTTTGTGAACAAACATTAGAAATATATAATAAAAAAAAAAATTCCCATAGACAAGGGGAAAAAAAACCAGTTTGCTCTGCTATTTAGGACCTACCTATAGGAATACATAGTTTCTATGGTACTATAGGCACCCGGAAGGTGTGATACAGTCTTGTGTTCACCTTACCTTCCGACGCAGGGGCAACACTTACACTGCAGAACATTCAAGAGGCAACAGCCATCTCCACCTTCCATGCAAACAGCCACGTACCTTCCCAATGGAGCTGATGGGCAAGACTCACTATTTCAGTGTTTCACAGCTAGGAAACCGAAACCTGTTAGGGTCAGGCAGGGCATTCTGGAAGAATCCAGACTCCCCAGTCCCTTGTAAACAGAGAAGGCTTCATTTGCTCACATCACAGAGACCTTTTGACCTCTTACCATAGCAGATTACTGCCTTCAGCCAAAAATTGCTGGCTSTTATCATCCAGGGGTGTTAGGGAATAGAGATGTTTTACAGATGTTTTATGTGCTGGTAATCCAATCTGCTATAGTCAGTAGCTGGTGACAGCCAGACACTTAAGCACCCCTTTTTCTGCATTTATATACTTTTATTTGAAGGCTGGTTTTGTTCATCTTCATGTGTATAATATACATAGTTCTCCCAGTGAACTTTCACTCCAGGATACAGGTCCTCTAGCTATTCTGGTCTTAGGCTCTTCTACTTAGCTGATCGTATGTGTTAAAACCTACTTCAGAGCCTATCGCGTATTTCAGCAAAACCACACAGCTTTCCCATGGCACTTGAGTCCTGAACTGAAGAACTCCCTCTGCAGCACTTCTGAGCTCCACACAGTTCATCTCGCTTCTGTTCAGCTCCTGTGCCAGCCAGTGCTGGAATCCAGTCATGCAGCCGAGCAATAACACAGGCACTCAGTCAGCATCAGTTAACCAGACTGCCCTGATCCCCACCACCCTCGTTCACCAACGTTACCTGAATATCCTGGTGGGCAATGACAAAGGAAGCCATTAACAAGGTCCACACAGCGCCCTCCACTTTGGCATGGCTGGGATTCACACTCATCAATGTTAGTAGAGCAGGTGTCCCCTTTTAAAGTGAAAATACAAATAGCCATCTTGAGGGCATACATGCATCAGTGGAGGAGACAATCTGAATGACAATTGCATTCGTAATTTTTTGTTCTTATCTGTCATTTAAGCATGCAAAAGGATTCCTTGAACTATCACTTGTCTCTCCAGACTCTCTGGCAAATAGATACTATCACTGAAAAAAATAAGACGAAATGAAATAAGTAAAGGCCAAATGATTTGCCAGTGTCATGAAAGGGAGTAGTGGCAGGATCAGAACCTCTGAACCATTCTAGCTGTGCAACAGTGGACCAAACTCTCATCTCTCTCAAAAAGGAACAAAGTATTATTGTTTAACTCCTCCATCCAGGGAGGCTCTCCCAGCTGTTAAATCCATGCTTTTATAAATATTTGATAAACTAGAGGAAAGGCAATATTTCAGTGGAACATCCACAGAGTTTCTAACTCCGAGAGCAAGATACCAAGAACCCCCTCTTCTCCTACCTACTCTGATTATACAGCTGCTGTCATGACAGTATTCTCATCAAGGGAACACCTAGGACAGTTATCTGGGACTCCAGGGGATCAGCTGCCTCTGACGAGGAGTGTTTCACAGTTATCTTGTAGGAATGAATTCTGCCACATGCATGACAGACTGACAAAGAGAATCCACCCTGGCATTTTCATAGCCAGAGGGTATTCAGAGTACTTGGAAAGGGCACAGGCTATTGCCTCTGCTAGGGAAGGGGGGTGTTAAGAGAGGCTTGCTGGACGGAGGATGACATTCAGACAGCTGTCTGCAACACACAAACACAGTACATGAACAGAAACATGCTCCTGACGCATCAGGCTGCCGCCCCCTCGCAATACCAGTCATTAAGTGGCTTTTGCTGCACAGATAACACTGCTCCATCCCGACCTCCTCAAACTATGCAATCTCCATCAGGTGCAGACGAGGTGGAACACTTAATGCACAACTCACCTGCAAAGCCTGGCTGGCACCAGCAGAGGAAACCAGCTGCTTGGCTATAGCTGAAATCACTGGGGAAGTCGGGCTGTGTTCCATAATAGGCTTGGTTGGATCGCTCAAAGCATACACCTCCGTTGTGACAGGGATCTGCAGCGCACTCATCCACATCCTCCTCACACCGCTGCCCCATGTAACCTGCCAGGAAATACCAGTGTAAACATCATACGCACCTTCACTGACACTAGTCACCTAAATATTGTGGCTGCCTTAAAGGTGAAAAGAAGAGCCAAAAACATTGTGCTTAGCTAGTAGGGAGTCCTAGGGTCCTATTTACTTCAGTATGTCAAAGGCAGGAGCCAGACAACCAAYTTCCAGGAAAGCATTAGCACATGATCGAAAAGAGCATGATGGAAAAAGGCAGAAGAGAGGAGAAGGGAAATTTTACGGTTGAGAATCAGGATACATTTCCCAGCAACAAGGTCAGTTGGCTCCTGGGATGGCCTCTAAAGGGGAGCAGTGGCAGCCTCACTGTGTGGAATAATGAAAATAACACTGGACCATGCAGCATGATCATTGACTCTTCATTCTTCAAGAGAGCGATTTAGCATGCGCTTTCCACCACAGGGTGCTTAGATGACAACATAGCAAACCAGATTTCTAACCTACCTGGCCAGCAGGCACAGCTGTAGTTCTTGACTCCCTCCACACATGTGGCACTGTTCAGACAGGGTTCAGAGGCACACTCCAGAATATCCAACTCACAGTGGTCCCCTTCGAAGCCCGTGTCACTGCAGTCACAATGGTAGCTGARGGGCAAGAGAGCAATGAAGAAGCTCTTAATTTGATTGTCCAGCCCCTTATGAGGAAAGGGCAAACAGAGCTAAGCTGTCAGTCCTCACACCCACTTGTGGGGCAGAGGGAAAAGACAGTTCCATCTGCTCAAACAGGGCACACTAGTGACAGGGCAGATCAATCCCAGCAGAGTCTCTGAGCTCACACCTTACCTGTTAAAAGGTAGATTCAGACAGACAGGTATGTTCTCAGCCTAGACGGGCAGTTGCTTTTGCTGACCATGCTCTTCAATTAGCTCCCCTTTGTACCTTACATGTCAGCTGGAAGCAATAAAAGGAATCTTTTCCTTTGAGCATCCTAGGAGTTCTGCTAGTGGGAGGGGCATATTGCCATTAATCATTCTCTGAATTATTGCCACTGGGACCACAGGGATATAGAGAACACTAAATCCAATTCACCCCACGGATTTTTACCCTAATTTTGACAGGTTACACTAAGCACAACTTTAGATCATTCCTGGTATCCAACTGGCAAAACACCACTGATCTCTCACCTGTTAATGAGGTCGTGACATGTTCCRTTGTGCTCGCAGGGTTGGCTCACACATTCATCGATGTCCACCTCACACTGGATTCCTTGGTAACCCGGTGCACAGGCGCAGGTGTAGAACCCAACATGATCACTGCACAAGGCCCCATTCTGGCAAGGCTCTGAATCACATTCATCTATTTCAGCATCACAGTTTACGCCTTGGTTACAAAAGAAAGAAATATCTGTGTTAGGAATCCAGCAAAGTATAAATGTGCTGGCTGGAATTCTGAGCCGGAATCACAAAAGCCATGTTATCAGCTTAACTGGCTAGCATAGCCATCGTTTATAAATATTGCCATAAGGGCACTGGAAATTCATGAACAGGTAGTATGCAATGCTTATAAATTAGGGACCTTTAATTTTTATTTGCAAACAAAATTATTTTAGGTAGATTTTTGAATTTTAGTTTTATAACAAAACTAAATAATTTACATTATTTATGAAGCTTTGGTTTCTTTCATTCAGGTTTGTTGAAGTAGCTAACATATCAGCACTTCACAAATGACATCTATTTTCTGAATGCGCCATAAAATTTTGACCCTACTCACATGCATTCCTTAAAAATCTGATGACAACAGTTTTGGTTTCGGATTCTTTGAGTGCAGGGGGGATAGGGATGGGAAGAGAAGAATCAAACTGCTAATCACAGTGTTATTTACTTTTACCTATGATACAGCTCTTACAGTTTTAGTTAAATATAGTATTCTTCATTTGTCTTGTGCTGTTACTAATCAGATCCAGGGTTCTACATCAGAAGCAGTTGCATTTTGGGTATGGGAAGCAATCTCTACCTGTTTCTTCAAAATATTGTTCCATTTCTTTAAATGGTATTTGTAACTTGGCTTTGAGATCCCTAGGAAAAAAGCATTAAAGCAGTGCAAAATGCTAATTACTGTGATACTACATATTAGTAAGTTATTATATTATGAAATGCTACTAAAAGTTAGACATTAGCTCCAATATTACTAGCCAAGAGTAACAGAAAGTCATGCATTTTTGGTCCAAAGTCGTAACTTTCACTGACAGAATAAGAACTCCTATGCAAATATCCTACTATATTCCACCTCTTTGAGTCACCCATGGCCTGACATCACCTCCAAACCTTAGTCACTACAGTGGCACCTGCCAATCCATCTAATCCCCCCTTCTTGGCAAAGGCTCACCATGTAGTGGACATGGCCATCCTAATCCTGAAGGAATGTGGGCCCCCTAATCTGCTGGTTCAAACTTGTCAATACCCACACAAAACTTCCTTCACCCAAATTCCAGCTGCAAGCACCAGGAAACAACCCACCCTTGCTAACTGATGGTGCTAGAACCTCTCAGATCAGGATGAAGCACTAGATCACAAAGCAAAGCCTTATATTTGACATCAAAATAACTTGGAGCATGGCAAGCTCCTCCAGCTCCCTAGGCCATTTTATCCCCTCTTTGGCAGGGGAATTCCACAATTCTGAACTGAGGATTCAGCAGAAAGAGGAAAAAAAACCCCAAACTGATTTGTATAGACAGTATTATGTTTGATATTCAGAATCAGTAGTTATTTTAAGGTCTGTGGTTTTCTTCCCTCATCTCTTTTTTTTTTCTTTTTTTTTTTTTTTTAATCAGAGTGAGTGATTCAGCATCAGTGACTGCATTCCTGATGTTGTAACTTCCCTTCATTCCACTGGTAATCTGCAGCATTCCTTCACAGCAACCTAACTCTTGAAACACTTCAGTCTGTGACAAGGAGGAAGGCTGAGAAAGTTCATGTGCTAAGTGGTACCAGGCAGACACGAGCACAGCACAACTGCATTCCGCTCTGATAAGCGGAAGGGAGAACCTCCTGCTGCCTCCCTCGCAGATAACTCTGAGTCACCATTAGCCCACATGCACAAAACCCAGATACTTACATCACATGCAAAAAAATATTCTCTGGACCTGAAAGAGTTGGAAAAGAAACCTCCAACTGAAATCTACTGTATTCCAAAAAGACTACTTTCTCAGAGAAATCCTGCAGGACAGGATAAAGGACTACAAGCCAGATAGAGATTTGTCATACCTGTAAACACCAAGCTCACTCTTCCTGATGATAAATCTCTTTTCTTGTACATCTCCCTTAATTTCAGCCTGAGAGCCCATCACATCTACATTATATCCAGTACTCCAAGTCTCAGACAGTTCCCACTTTCACTCGTGGATCTGAATCTCTCAACAGCTGCATCATCCATGGGAATCAAAGCTCAACTATTGCCTGGAAGCCACAACAGCAAGCCCTATACCGTTATTCACACAGTACTGAACACTCCAGAAATCTGAGTTATGCAACAGAGATTTAGTCTCATGGCTGTAACGCAACAGCTCCTCAGGGCAGCTACTAACACTTTCACTAGACGTGTCACCAGCAGGCGCATTGTGGAACTGCATGAACAACGAGACGTAACCCAACCACCCGGCTAGTACACGAGCGTGAAAGGTACCTGTGTAGCCGGGGACACACTTGCACAAATAGTGATCCATCTCATTCAGGCAGGAGCCGTTGTTTTTACAGGGCCGGGACGCACACTCGTTGATGTCTATTTCGCAGTTGTATCCTTGGAACCCGGGCACGCAGAAACAGCTATACTCATTCACCCTGTCGCGGCAGATGGCTCCGTTCTGGCAGGGGCTGGAAGCGCACTCATCAATGTTGTCTTTGCAGTGGGCCCCGGTGAAGCCAGGTTGGCAGATGCAGGTATAGTCCCCAGGACCCTCGACACAGGTCCCGTTATTTAGGCAGGGGTGGCTAGAGCATACAGAGCTTTCTGTTCGGCATCCTTCTCCGTTCAGTCCTGTTTGACATTTACAGGTGTATCCATTTACACTGTCTACACATTCAAAATGAGGATCTTTACAAGGGTTGCCCTCACACTCGTTAATATTAATGTTACAATCAATACCTGTGAAGCCAGGCCTACAGATGCATTCATATTCCAGGAGCCCCGGCGTCCCGCGGCAAATCCTATGGGCAGGGCACTCATGGCTAACGCATGCATCATAGAGGAGTTCACAGTTTATGCCCCTGTATGCTACTGGCTGCATGGGGCAGGTGCACTGGTAACCCACTTCCAAATCCGTGCAGCTCCCACCATTCTCACATGGGGACGATGAACAGCTGCCATCATTTTCAGAGCATGAAGTGCCTGTTGAGAAAAGAGACTTTTTGTTAGTCTGAGTTAGTAGCCCTGAAGAAGTGAGCTCCTCCACCAATCACTAGGTATATTTCCGAGACCACCCACCTAAATTCCACACCGAAAGTGGCTGCTCTAGCCATTAACTAAGAAGGATACCAGAGAATCAAACATTTATCAGAGAGAAGACAATATGACAGGCCTTCTTACGATGGCAGTCAGGAATTTCTTGCTAAGACAGGTGACTAGATGCCCAGTTTTTAGGGGGCGCTTGCATTTCAGAACTGAACAGTTTGCCTCCCTTCCCATCCATGCCTGTCCAGGACTTGTGATCTTTCCTCTCAACCACAGATTTTACTTCTGCTTATTCATGCCTGCATCACTCTGAGAGCAGTGAAATGGGTCACCTTAAATTCATTCACAAGACGGATGAAGTTTGTGTAAAATCCACTGACTCCCTTGCTGGTAGGGCACAACACTCGTGCTTTGAAATCCACAAAGCCAGCCAGCCAGTTTCTGGTTCTATTTTAAGGCATTGGCTGTGGCTTTTAACATCCCAGCTGCTCCTTCTAGAATTTACATTTTTTCTGAGCTAGTCCACTACTGTTCTAAAGATGCTGCCATAAACAGTCCAACCCAAACTCCAAGCTGGGATATTTCACACATGATCTCTGATTCCATGGGGCAGCCCAAGGTTCAATAATCACTGGCCACACACCCTCTGCCTGCAGGACAGATATGCAGATTTACACAGCAGTAGAGTTTAAGCAAGGAAGAGCAGAGTCTGAAGAGATTCACTGTGCTGATGGCATTTCAGATCCAAACTCTTAGTCTTTGCAGAGCCAGAACATCAATCTAATATCCACACACCAGCAACTAATGTCAAGTCCAGATTCCCCTGCATCTGGGAGCATTTGTACATGATCAGTTTATTCACACCTAGTCACAATACCATTAACAGCAGCGTTTAAAAGGCTTTTCCCTAGTCGAGGAATTCCACCCTCCAGAAATGTGATGGGACATGCCATGATGGGACTGTGAATTTAATTCACATAAATGAGATTACACAAGATACATGATCTAGGAGAACAAAAAAGTGTTCAGTTCAGACATCTGTCAATCATGAAGGATGGAAGAATAAGGGGAATCCTCAATTCTTTTCCATCAAATTTACTTTGTGAAACAATCTGACTCATCAAAGGGGAGGACAACCTAGGGAACAGGAGATATTTGCCTTGATATTAGAAGGATATACACCCTGGATTCAGTGACAAAATTACACACTTTCAAAAGAAGCAAAATAAAAATAGTAAATAGTAAAAAGGCAATGCAAACTCCCCTCACAAAGGCAGCGGACATTAGCTTTCCATCCCACTGCAATTTTCTGATATCAGAGTTTTTCGCTCTGCTGTTTCCCATTCCGGGATACATAGGAGAGAAGCCGCGGGGTACAGATACTGCAGACTGATTCACGCGTAAGTGCTAGGAAACAACTAAACTTGTAGATAACTGCAAACAATTATATAGCAGATGTTTTGGAAACATCTGCGGGRAAAAAAAACAGCCACAAAGCAGAGGTAAAGCTCAAGAAATAGCAAATAGTATCTGAGAAATAGCTACTGCTCCTGATGAGGTGATCCTGACTTTGCCTAGCACTGCATATCTAGGATTCACTAGCATTTAACCTCTCCTTTAGATGCCACTGTGTGATCAGCCCTTTGCCCCATTCGCTGTCTTCTTTATATAACTGTGGGCCAGCTAGCGAAAGGCGTCAGTCTCGGGGAAACTCCACACTCCAGGTGGAGAGCAGCCAGTTACTCACATGGCCAGAGGCCTGCAGAGCTCTGACACTACACACAGCTCACTACCCCTGGCCTGCACTGCATTGCTGCTAGTAGAGGAAAGTTGTTTTAATGTGCCATGCTCCTTGCTAGGGATTTGCCAGGAACACACGCCACAGCATCGCTTCTCAGCTGACCTTCCACATTCCCTCATTCATGCCATCATTATCCCAGCCCATTTTTGGTCATGTTTGCCTTGCTCTGGTGCATCTTCTACACACCCACTAGCTAATCTGTGTCAGTGGTTTTCTATCAACTCACTGCCCATTGGCTCCTCAGCCTTTGTATACGAAGGTGGAGGCATCCGGCTTGAGGGCCTGAAAGGGATTTATAGGAGACTCTGGTTTACAAAAGCCTGCCCCTGCCCCTGACCTCCCCCTAATTCCTCCCACCAAAAGACTGCCGTGTTTCTAAGTCTTCTTTTAAGAGGCAGTGTTGATGGGGGATGGAGGGTGTTCAGGAATTTAGAGAGACCTTTCTCTTTCCAGCATCATCTCCATTGCCCAGCCGCCCTCCCTCTCTCATGCGATGCTGGGGAGAGCTGCTGTGCACTGCACTGTCCAGCAATCTCATTATTCTGCCATCAGCCCTTTTATTCTCAGATTCCCAGTCAGGCAGAAAACAAGGATGACGGAATCTGCCTGGAATCTCTTTAGCAATTAGCGTGGGGAGCCCAGGAAACTATTCTGCAAAAGAGCTTTACTAGGCAGGAGATATGAGCCTTTGTATACTTAATGAGTAACCAGTCCCAGCCTGCACTTTCCAGAGACCAGGAGCACAGTCTGGGATAAAAGAGAGACCAAGTCCACTGCATCTTCAAATGATTGCTCCGACTTGCAGCAAACTCCATCCGCAAAGAAACTCGCATTTCAACACAGTCACCGAGCATTGCTAGTGTAGACAGGTTATAGTCATTTCAAAGGCAACGTGCATAGTTTTCTGTTCCCATTATAAGCAGACAATCTAAACGCTACTTACAAATAGAGATAAATACCAAATTTTGCTGTTTCCTGTTTTTTCCAAATTCTTTCACAACAGATATACCTTTTAGTACCTTTTCCCAATTTTAGTTCATCATATGACTAGAATGCACAGTAATCTCTATTATTCATTAATGCTTGCCAATAACAAAAACATTCAGTGACAAATATACGGCCCCACAGCTGCACACAAACTTGTAGACACAGAATAGGGTCCAACTAAAGACAGACAACAAGACAAGAAAACATAAAACTTCATTAGAAGGTCAAAAAAACATCTTGGCTTAGCTTAGGAAGGCAGTGAAGTAATAAGGAGAATTCCATTCTCCTCTAAGTTCACTATGGTTATGAACAACGGCACCATTTGTTAATTAGTTACATTCACAGTTAAGTCATAATTTGTGTTGAATACCTAGTTACGTATAGGGTTATATAGGGAAAAGTTAAGTCCCTGAATTGTTATAGAACTAGTTTTAGCTAATAGTCCACTGCTAACCAACCATTCTGATTCCATCTATCATGGGCTTAGCAAAAAACATTTGTTCCTGCTTACTGGATTTATCTTCTAACTGCGAATGCTAAAACGTTCATGGCCTCAGGCAGAAAAGACAGCTGGGTGCACTGAAGGCTGAGCCAAGTTAAAAGTAACAACCCTCTTCACTCCTTGGTCTTCCTAACTAGTCTCAGCTCTTGGTAAACAAGGCGGTGGCCATTAAAAGATCTCTAGTACATCTTGGAATTTAAAATCAAATAGATGATTAATAACGGCTCCTTTCCACTCCACTTCAGTCTCTGTCACAACTTTGTGCCATTGGAGATGGTTCAAGCACAACCCTGGAGCCTTCCTGCATCGCAAGATAAGCCTTACCTGTRTGCGTCTACAACCTTGTCCCTTAACACAGTGATGCTGGTCAAGGAGACAGSTGATTACTAAAGAGAGCAAATTTCTCAAAACAAAGAAACCACTATTCTATTTCTGTCTCTCTCGAAGCCTTGAAAGGCCAGTAGAGCTAAGCAGCTGGCCTCTAACGGGGATGCCCAGGCAACGCGAGCAAAGAACCTGAAGTAGCACAGCATTGCTCATAAGGCATGTATGGAGCAGCCAGCAGAAGATCATCTGTGTGTTTGCCCTGCTCAGTAGAGGTTACAAGCACATTAACACTGACTCCAAGATTATCTCCCCTGTATGCAACATGCCCATACTAATACTGGAATAGTTTCCAAGGACAAAACATGCCCCTGTATAAATAAAGTATAATCCCAATATTCATTCAGTGGCATCGCTAACCTTTTGGCTATACAATTCGCCATAGACAAGACACTAACACACCACAGAATTCATTATAAATTGATGTCAAAAAGGGGGATTTCAACAGCACAGAACTGAGTATAGCACTTGGGACATCACCAGAAAGTTAAGCACAGTCTGCAAGAATTCAGGGCAAGAAATGGGTATTAAAGACTTAGGCTACCACTTAGTTTGAGAAAGACCGTGTATGACCTCTTTAGCTCTGCTTTTGATATTYTCATCAATCAGTCCTAGGTCTTACAGTAATTCCTCTCAATTTTGGTACAAATTATCATATGAACATGAATAGCATGTGAATATGCACCAAATGCTAACAACTATAATGAATAAATTAGCTTTTAGTGCTGCGCAATATATCAACTATGAAAACATGTCATTCAAACTACACTGTTTTATGAGAATGGCAAAGATTAGGTCAAAAAAGTCACTGAATGACAGGAGTTTATCGTTTTTCACAAAAGTAGTTGTTGCTGGATTAACAACAACATCCTGGATTTTTCCTCTGTGTTTCACAAGAGGAATGCTAACCTGTGATGTTCAGTAAGTGAAAAAAATGTAAAAAATATACTGCAGTCATACAGGCCTGCAACCCTACTCTGAAATGAAACTGGAGAGGACTACAGCTTCTTTGAAGAATACGTTCCAGGCATTTAGGGGTGGATTAGGGGGAACTTCAAAGGCTAATAGAGTCAGATATAAAGCATTCATTGAGCTCTGTCAGGGCAGGTCTGGTTTTACACTTTAAAGGTAGCTGACAAAGGATTTCCCTAAAAGATGGGGTTTATGACCTTTTGCATCACTTTAAGGCAAACAAAGAGCTATGACAAGCTCCACTGCCAGGCTCTGTTTTAATAATAAGCTTTAATAGATATCTTTTACTCAAACATTAAGAATGTTACAGCAGAATTTATTCGAGAATCTTTGGGGGTTTTATGCATGCATCTCAGACTCTTGCACTGGATTATAGTGAGGTAGGGAAGAGGATGATGTAGTCTTTGACACAGCCTTTCTTCCACAAAGTCTTTGTTTGTCATTGAAATTAAAAGTTGTAGTTAAAAATCTCTTCACTTTTGTTTCTTAAAGGCAAATCTTTTGTTGCTGGGATATTGTGATTTCATTAGTTGAACAGTTCCTACATCATTTTCCAGGCCAGACAGGACATCAGTTTCTAATATTTAACATTCAGACACTTACTATCCAGGAAAAAGAAAGAAAAAAATGAAGATATATAATTTTTTTCACCTTCATCCTTTCAAAAGTTATGATGAAATGCAGTGTATCTGATAGGTTACTTGACTGTTTTGAATACGTACGTGCTGAACAGAAAATGCTACATCTCTTCCTAGATCTCAGACACAAGCCCCACATATTAAGTTATACTACTTACAGTAAATTCCAAGCCAACTAGAGAACACACAGGAGATTTCTGCTTTTATTAAATGATCTTATCAAAGGGCAGTTGCAGCAGCCAGTTTTCTACCCATACAAAAAGAAATCAGAAACGAATGAGATGTTGGGCAATCTGAGATCCCACTGGTAGTAGTTCCCTGTCTCTCTCCCAGACGGTGCAGAGTAATATCTTGCTTTGGTAAGCCAGGACGAGATGTGGTTGCACTGCACTGGTGAAGAGTTGTGGGAACTGATAAAGACAGTGCGGGAGGAGGAGGTTCTCAAAGAACTGTAGCAAGATTTCTGTCTTTTCCTTTAAAAAACAACCAAAACCCCTTAACCTTGTTTATTCTCCACTATCTCACATATGTCCTGAAATCTCAATGGTCTGAAAATAAGCAAACAGCTTAAGTTCCATTTAAGCAAACAGTAATTTCCCCCACAACATGAATTGCATTGAAATAACTTTCACAGGTTCCCCTCTCCACCCTGATAGTCTGTTAGCACTACTGGCAGGAGAAGGTTTTACTAGAGGCTGCCACAGGGAGCTGCTAAGACAGTAGAGGGGACAAGGGGGTTAAGGACATTTTATTACTTCACTGCTTGTGAGATGGCATTACTCACTGGCTTGTATTTTTCACTTTTTCCTTTTCACAAGGTTGGTTTTTCAAAGCCTTGGGAAACTGTGACAGATGATGGACGCCCTTAAGCTGGGGATACAGCTGAACTCGTAGAAGATGCTCAGTATAACATCTTCATCAACTCAAGGAACATTTTCATCCTGTCACTCTCTCCTGGGTACAATCTCTCAGACAAATGTTTACAACCATAGATGCAAGTGGAATGGGATGAGGAGTCAGGATGCCAGAAGATTATTTCCAGGCCTGGCAAAAACTTAACATGAGCTTAAAGCAAGCCACTTCAACTTTGTGTATCAGTTTGTCCAACTTATAAAATAGCTACAAGTATACATTCTCACAAGTATCTTGTGAGATTAAAATATTCAAAGCCTTAAATACTTTACATTAGAGGTACTACAGAATTTAAAAGTTAGATATTTTCCACTCTGTATGACATGGAGTGATATGATTTCTGCACAGAATGCAAATATTACATTAGCAAAAGGAGAGAGGATCAAAGAAAAGGGGGTATTTTGTTTGCTTGTTTCTGGATTCACACTGACAATATCAGTGTGACAAGTAACAAGTTCCAGGCTCTGAAAACTTGCCCAATTCTACACTTAGCACTTTATATTAAACAAATAGCACCACACAAGACTTACTCCCTTCTAGTTTTTAATCATATATTTTCAGAAAAGACTGCTTGATGCTTACAAGCATTTATTCATATTTCCAAAATCATGCAGTAAATACCTTTTGTGCATGGATCAGCCCTGTTGAGTTCCTTGACCTCCATACTATTTTACATCTTGCTCCCTATGATCATCATCTTTCATGAAAGGCACTGCAGACTTGCAGAGAAAAGGGTTTCTTCAGTTATATTTCACCTGCCCTGCTCACTGCAACAAGTGGAAAAAGCCAAGCTACAACCAAGAGGTGAGAGCAAGAGCCTTCCCAGCAGCAGCCCCCAACTGCGCTGCAACAGCAGTTGAGCTAGAGGAACCTTCAAGTGCCTAAACTGTGAATGATCAAAATCGCAGCTTGATGCAATTTTTAGCAGTCAGGCCGTGGTCCTGCTGGTCACCCCAGCAGATTTCCTGCTAGAGAAAGACACCGAGGCTGAGGGGAGAAAGGGAACCCCTCCACCCCAAGTATCAGAGTAACACAACTACCGAAGAAACGCTGAATAAAGGAATGGAAAGAGTTGTTTCCATGACAACAGGAAAGCATGTGCTTATATTAGTAAATCCCTGCTGACCTCTGCTGATCCGTCCCTATTCTGGTCAGTGTAAAGGATTAACAACAGGGCACACACCATGGCCTGTTCCCAGGGTCCACACGACAACAAGGAGGATAGGGCAGGCCTGAACAGGGCTTTAACACTCCTTATCCTCTCTCCCCCACCCTGGCTAACTTTGGAAGGAGAGCAAGTCTGCTATGAAAAGCAATGGCAGAATGAAATCAAATCCTTCTGAAGAAAAGTCCCTTCAGTATGCTTGTCTAGGGAGCATATAAGGCCTTTGTAGGAAACATTTTGGGCATCCTAGGGCCTTACAAGCCCCATGTCCTTCTTGACACAGATTAAGAAACCCGGCAGAATGTCGCCATCTTCGATACAAACTAAATTTTGTGGGGTTCAGCATGGAGTAAGAGAGTCTAAATGCTTTCTCTCCAGATCCTGAGCAAACCTCCTGCTCCTAGTCATACTAGCATCAGGAAACAAGGCTCTGAAATTCTCTAAGACTGCTGACAAACTCATGAAATGCTAATAATTGGCACTGATTTTCACTTGGCCAGAATATTCTATATCCTATATTCATTCTCCAATATAACATAGTTATGGTCATCTTTTGATATGAACTTTTTTAACAGTGGAGTTTTCTATTCAACATAAGCAAATGGGATGTAGGCATGGAAACTTTCCAAAACATCGATGTTTGATTGAAACTACTGAGTCCATGGTCTGCAGCAGATCACCAAGTCTACCAGCAATCAGGAGAGGCTCTGCTGAAGTAATTCACTTCCACCTACCACCCCCCTACACACCACCAAATCACTTCCCATCAGCTTTTGTTTGAATTTCCTCAAATCATGTACAGGTGATGTCACCATTAAGATCAAGTATATTCATCTACTCTCCAGACCCTGCTACCTAGTGAGTTTTTCATAACTTGGACAACTTCCTTATTGGAGGCTTACAGACCACTCGGCAAACATACGGGATATCAGGAACAAGATTTGAGGGAAAAATTACAGTGAATAATTGAAATTCTTTCTCTCCGTTTTTCCATGACAACTATTTAAACTTTTGTACTCTTGCGCAAACAGAAAATAAGGGAGAAATGATACTTCAGTGAAATGGAAAACTCAGACTGAGATACCACCTGCTGAATCTAAACATTATCGTTATCACCCGAGGCTATCAGCTTGTCAGATCTGACAAGTTTTGTGAAGACATGGCACTATGACAAAAAAAAAAATCTCAAAATAATCCAAAAGCAGCTTTGGCAATCAGTAGCTAATACCTCTAAGGCAGTACTGAATAAACGGCCCAGCAATATGCTAGGGATCCCAGCCATGCCTCCAGCATCTTTCAGAAGAGTCATTTTTAAATGAGCCTTGTTATTCTTTGCCTTTATATATCTTGTTGGGTTTTGGTAGATTAAAGATGCAAACCCAGTCTCTTAGCAAACCTCCAGTTTGGAAACTAATTATAAAACCTCAGCTGAAGTCTCTGCACATAGTTCAGATTGAGGTCTTTCCTACCTCAAGTTTTAGATGCATGTTGTAGGTCCATCCTCCCAACCTACAGGCACTGCTTGCATGCGACTGGAGACCAACAGGTTCTAGGCCACAAGGTCGGTAAGTCAGGCTATGGGTATAGCAGAGGCTTTTTCATGATAGAGATATGTACACAATCTACTGGAGTAAAATACTTATAAAGGATTTATTAAAGCCTAGACCACTGGACTTCCATTAAGACAGATCTAAGATGATGTGCCTCGGTTTCCCCTTGTGAAATAAGCATAATATTTACCCCCCTCAAAGAAGCAGAATGCTGATTCCTGTCTCTCTCTCATCCAGCTTTTCCAGTGAATTGTTACAACTGTGCCAAATGGTGGGCAGCAATCCACAGGGCAGAGCGGTGCCGGTATTATGGCCAGAGACATTAATAGCATTAATCAGAAATAACACTTCAGGGAATTAAACTTTCTCATAACACAGAAAAAATAGCCAGCTAGACTTTTTTCATTATCTGTTCATTGTTTTGACACACATTTGAAGATGTAACTCCCATTATCTTGCTTTTAGGACCTGGAGAAAGACACATGAGCTATAAATCCATGTTTTATGTTAGTATTGCATATACTGCCACAGTAACTCTTTGATCTTCCGTTCTTATGACAGCCCAGTACTTCCCCTTAATAAACACTCCTTCAAGCCGACCTTCATGGCTTACACATTCTCTGATCTCTCAGCCATTTCCACAGATCAAACGCTGAAACAGGGGGTTTCCTGTGTATTCAGTTAACCGTGCTGATTCACAAGCTTTAATTTCTAATTCTTATTTAAATATACTGATAATCAACAAAGACAATGGTAAAACAGTTGAAAAGATTGTACTTCTTTGTTTCCATGCTTTGAAAAGAGTGTAAGATTTAAACTGTGTGATTGTCAGAGCTGATCTCAAAAGCTTGCATTAGAGCAGACAGCAAACCGCCAGAAAAAAGGTCTGTCTTCACGTGTTCTCCCTCAATAGGCGTCCACAGTATTTTCCAAGCCAAAGGTATGTGGACTACAGTGCTCATTGCTGGCTGGAGTTGTGGGAACAGAAATGAGTAGATATTCAGTTCTGTTCTCCAGAATCTACTTTAGGAGACAACAAACAAAGTAAGCTTAGAGCTATTCTGCCCATTACACAGACAGCAGTAAAACTGGAGTCATATGCAGGCTATGTACTATTATCAGTCCAGAGTTTATCTTAAACAATTGGAGCTACCGTAAATCAGGCTACAGGACTGTCCAACGGTTAGAGCTTGCAACAGGCCATCTGGAGAATCAGAATCTCCTCAGCAAATTCTGCACAAATAACTTTGTCTCTCTGTGCTTCAATGACATTTAGACTCAGTCAATTAGAAATAACAAAAAATAGTCATATAACTCACTATGGCAAGAAATGGCATTTCGTTATGGCCTTAAAAATTCTACAGGTGCTACATAAATACCATCATTCACTGCAGTTAAACTCTGGCAGAATTTCTCCTGCAAAATAGGAGCAGGTGCAAAGACTATGGAAATTGCAGCTTTTCTTGAGCCTTGCTAGCTACACCAAGACGTGTTATCCACCTGCACTCTGAAATAAAAAGATGTTCTCAGGAAGTTATTGTTCTAGGAAAGAGCTTTACCGAAGAGTGAAAAGCTATCAGTACAAAGGCAAAACAGCCCAAATCCCCAGAAGCATGCCAACCCCTTCACAGCCACATACTGAGCAATCCGTATATGCAATGGGCCTTCCTTCTGCACAACACAAAGCCACCATAATTGCTTCACACTTCAAACCAGTAGCTATGGCTACGAGATACAAAAGACAATCCTGCTGCTTCCCTGTGGCCAGAGGAATTCAAGGCACTTGGAGCCAACGCACCAGACAAAGAAGCTGGTACAAGGAAGAGAAAAAATTCAGGCAAAAAGCAAAACATAGTTCAACTTTCACATTCATGGTGATCAGAGCAAAGTAAATTTAGGGAGGCTTCAGAGGGGAAGAAAACAACTGTTGGGGAATAAAAAGAAAAGTTGGAAACTTTCTCCAGCTCTCAAAAAGACAGAAACATTATCACCCACTGATGTGAGAAAATCCTAAAGGATACCAGCAGAGAAAAGGCACTTCGAATGCATTTTGTGCATGTTCCCCATATTTTATCTTCACTTCTCATGCTGCCCTAGCTGAGTGGGAACCAAACAGGACTTTTATGTACCAGCCTGGCAATACTGAGGAGGGGATAAGGAGGCTTGTTCAGTCCCATTCATACCTTCCAGTAAAAGGTTGGACATGTTCCTGACATGACCTTATAATCCGTAGATGACTAAAACAGATGTCTAGGTCCAGATCTCCAGACACCCACTCCAGAAGAAACATAGAGATATCTATTTTTTAGGGAGCATAAGAAATTGTACACAGGGGTGAATTTTGGAGCCCAAGAGACATTCGTGTGAACTTGCAGAATACTAGTATACTCAAGTATATATTTTGACTATAAAGTAAGTTTTCAATGCTTAAAAAATAAAATTAAAAAACAGTACGATAGACTCTTTTGTTGCCTCATCATTTCCTGCACTTTCAGGAAGGATCTGTTTTCTTCAAAAATTTTAAGTGAGAATATGCAATTACTGCCTCCTTCCTCCACATTTTGTACCAGAGATATCTGACAATTAAACATATTGATATACTCCCCTCAATACCCCCCTCTATTCCCTAGAGACATTCCTAAACAGAATAGAATGGAAATAGACCTCTGCATTTCTTCTGTATGGGCACAGCTGTGAAATTCAGAACATTTCATTGGAGAAAACTGTTACTATATAGCTGAGTACTTAATTACACAAAAGTGCACACATTCCGCTCTCTTGTGAATAAACACATATACACATGTGCACAAGGAGAAAGAGAAGGAAATAGAGGGAAAGATATATCTAGAAAGAGAAAGAAATGGAGGGAAAGATATATCTAGAATGAAATGGCTTTTTATCTTCCAGAGAAGAAGTTTTCAAGCTCCAAATCTAACTGTGAGAGTGACATTTTGTTCATTTACCTTTGCAACACAAGGGCAGATCATAGTCTTGATCCAAAGTTACCGCATATTAGTTGGGTAAGAATCAGGCACAGWAGACAAAAACTTACCCCAAAGTAAGAGGAAAAGTGGCAGCAGGAGAGCAGCATTGTACACCCTGGATGTAGTCTTCTTTAATTCCATGACAAGTCTAAGAGTGGCTGTTCTAAAAACCTCAAAGGAGAAACAGTAGTTGCAAGCTAGTGAATAGCAGCTCTCCCCACATCACGGACTTTGGAGAATTTTCCCTACTACCGGCGCTCGCTCCATGCTCTGCAGGTTTGGGGACTAGCACTAACACCGTGGACAGAGTCGCTGTCCACTTTGAAATGCTTTACTCGTGCTCCTGGAACAAAGAGAAAATGCTGCCTGGATTGCATGGATTGAACTGCACAGGGCAAAATAAGCTGGAGCCACAGGGCACGACAGCTAAAGCCCTCACGCGCCAGCATTTTGAGGAAAAGCTCAGACTGTTAGAGATGGCAAGACAGTGAAGAAACGTGAGATTCACGGCACAAGGCAGGAAGGATCCTGTGGGTTTCTTTTTGTTTGTTTATTGTTGTTTTTTTAACTCCCCCTTCCACTTCATTAAGAAGCTGAACCTTGTATTTCCCCCATAGCCGTGACAGGAGCTCAGAACCTCACCAGCTTAGGGACTGACGTAGTCTGAGGTTCAATTCTAGGATGCAGGTTTCTGTATCACTTACTATTTACAAACAAAGTCCAGATGAGGATCAATCACAATTTTCTGATAGAGGCTGCTTTGTTCAAAGAAAAACAAGACAAAAGACACAAAAAGCCCACTGTTATACCCCAAGAGCAGAGATTATATCAGTCTTTGCTGCTGTCTCTCATATCAATAGAGATATGAGCCCACAAGATACATGAGCCCATAAGATGCACATGAACTACCTTCTTCCCATTAAGAAACAGCTATGGAGACCAACAGGAGAAGAATCTGTATAACACGAGCACCAAATCACCTCACCTGCTTTTATGGTCTGTGTATTTAGAATTTTGGAAGTGGAAAAAAATTGCCAGTGTCCATTGTGCCATGAGAGCAACTGGAAACAGAGCTCACACTCAACTGTGACCTACTAAGTACCTGCAAATCCCCATCACAATTGGATTAAATTAACCCTGATGAGAATTACACACACAACCTCACCCTTCCACCAACAACTAAAAATAGAAGGCAGGTAACATGCCATACATATTCCTAATTTAAACACGAAATACGCAAGGGAGAGCAAGGGATCAACGCAGATAGAACTATACTGTACAACCATTCCAGTGTGCCACTGGTTTCCTTCCTTTCCAAACTCTTTGCAATAATTATGCCAGACTTCAAAAACAAGCAAAAATGGTAAAAATACAGTTCCCATTTTGGGCAAGATATGAACTAAAATACAGGTTTTCTGCCATCTAAATAGAGATTTCCAATACCAGAAATAGCTATCAGCTGATAAGTAGCAAGAGGTAAAGAATTTATCAATTCCAGAAGGAGCTCAGGTTCATGCAAATCTTCCCAAGTTTTAACCTGCAAATGCAGGATAATATGCAACAGAAGGAAGACATTTCCAAGCTGGAGTCAGCACTCCATAAACTCTAAAACTAAAGGTAAAGCTGAAACGAGATAAAAATAAAAAGCAAGACCAAGAGCGCAATGGTATGCTGCAAGCATCAGAGTAGCACGGGTCTCCTATGGTCTTACATGACATAGCCTGTGCACAGAGGGGTCTGTGAAACTATAGCAGTGCTTCAAACAAAGCACTGAGATTTCCAAATTGCTTTTGCCACTACTACTATATTTGTCAACTGTGAAATCTTTTAATAGCAAAAGAAAAAAGACAAAAAAACCCTGAGAATCTGATGAAAGCAACAGCAATCCTGCAATGAGTATTTGATATTGTCTCAGCCTCCTTGCAGAATGGACAGAGGCAGATGGGCCACCTAAAGGGAAAGGGATATTTACAGCATTGTTTTTACCTTAAGTGCAGAAGGCAGAATTTAGTCACAGCAAGAGTGTTTTCACCACTAAAATACCCACGATTCAGGAACAAATGGTTCATCTCACTATCCTGCCTTGAAATGCTCCAATGATGATATATCACGTGTTATCAACCTTATCTGGACCACCCTGCCCCCACCTTCATCTCCGGTGACTTCAGTCTGTTTTCTAAAGATCAGCCTCAGTATTAGTTTCTTGCCAGTTACTGCAACCATCTGGAACTCATTTCTCTATCTTTAGAAGAGACAAACGCCATTTTGCCGTCAGGGGACTTAACCAAGCTCTGACAGGCGCAGAATCTTTTTGCTCAGGAATGTTTTGCCTCACCTGTGTGAATTACTCTGCTAACAACTCACCTTTTCCAAATCAAAGCGAACAAATATGAACCCATCTCTCATTTAAAACTGCAAGAAACCACCACTCTTCCTCCACTGAAATACAACCAGTTCTGTAACTCGAATGCAGCAATACTTCATAACATTTGGGAAATAAAACTATCCACATTACTGTATCCAGTGACCACTGGGGGTGAATGCACAGTTGCCTTCATTACTCCGTGCATAACAGGGTTCTTTATGCAAGAAGGCCAGACTTTTGCCTTTCTCCATGCAGTGCAGCTTTATACAACATCCAGCCAGTGGCCTGGCAGGTCAGGACCCCAGGAAAACTTTGCTCACATCTATCAGGGAGACCAAATGATAAAGATAAGGGAGAGTGTGCCACAGCTCTGTTTCCCAAACACATGCAAATCAGAGTAGGTTGAATTTCTGAGAATTCAAGTGCTCAGGCCATGGATTTGAACAGTGGCATAAGGAGAGAATACACCATCACCTCAAAACATACATATGTGCGTAACTGCAATCTGTTGGAGATTTCTACATGTCCCAGAAGATGAAAATAATCAACAGAGGTCTAACAGAGAACAGAGGTCACACGTATCTAGTGCTATCTTCATATCTTTATCTGTGTGGCAGAGGCTTCTGGAAGTCATTAGCCTTCTGCTCTTTGCCAGAGCCTAGAAATCCCTGGGGACAGCTGCACCTCCTATACCCCAGTGCGGGCATCTTCAGCAGTTGCTTTCCTTTCTGCATGGCTCACACAAGCAGGAGTTCCTCAGACCCCACTCAGTCTGCCCTACAGTGTGGAAAGGCACAGATATGGATGTTCCCAAATGCGCTGGCTCCATTTCCACAGGGGCTGAGCAAACATTCATCAAGGCTGAGTCTACTGTATTGCCCTAAAAAGTCTGAAAAAGCAAAGGTAGAAAAGGAGAAGGTAGCAAAGAGCTGGCAGATCCTGCTGTGCCATGAGGGGAAGGATATTGCTGAAGAAAGCTGAGAGCTTTTTCTCTGAGGGTAACCGCAGGAGAAGTCCTTGATAGACTATTTCTGCATTAACCTAAGAGAACATGGCCCACACACTTTTCACTCCAGCATAATCAAACACACCAGCAGGCTGCAAACATTTCAGTTGTTTGATAATTCCAAAAGAGAAAGTTACAGAAGCCATCTCAGAAAAGGCTGTATGRAAAAGGGAAACATCTCTCTCTATAGCAGTTACTTCCAAGCTGGTTGTTCCTCCTAGCTCAAGTCCAAACCCTGTTGTGACAAATGCATGAAATGCTACCACTGAAAATGTTACAGCATTCCTGCACGTATAACATTACTGACACACTGGCTGTGCAAGCAAGAGTTCAGCTGGCAACCATCAACATTAACCTGACAGAAAGACCAAATGAAGGCCCACGTGTAAGACTCAATCACTAGCACAAGAGGCTACTGCTTGAGAGATTCAGTCCTGAATGCACTGAGASACATCAAGAACATTTCTCTCTGGAGCTTTCCAATTGTTCAGCCTCTACTAAATTGTTTTGCTCCTTTCAGAGTCTAGGTGGTGTGTAACTGAGATCTTTCGTAGTTAATTCCTCTGTCAGGGCATGAGGTGCCACAAGGCCACACAGCACAGCAGTAGCAGGGCTTGGCTCACCATGCTGACACTTGGGGCATTCAGTTTTTTGCACTGACCATAAAGCCACAGTGCTCTAACTGCAGTTTATCCATCACCAGTCATTAGATGCTAGAGAAGCAGCCTCCAACATGAAAGTAAGAGAACATGAGCAATGACACGAGTCTAGCCAATGAGACATCTCTAGTCAGCGTATCCCTGCACATGCAGGGCAAGAGAAGGAATCCTTACGCAGAGAGTTTTGGTGCTGAGATACAATGATGTCTAGACTAAAAAGGATTTTGAGCAAGAGATCCATTAAATTTTTTGTGGTTTTTATTCAAATGGAGGCTATAAGTCCTGCAGATGGTGAGGACTTTATTCTAACAGACATTAAATATTCAGCTGCAGCCACCCGCTGAGTGAGACTTCCTTAATCCCACCTGCTAATTCCCTACTGCACTCACTCCATTTCCCTCAGCAAGGGGAATTTATGAGAAAGGTCCTAAATTGCACATGAGACCTAAGTCTTCATGGGAGCATCTCCACTTTCTTATGTGTGAGGATTTGTTACACCAATTCCATTTTATGAAAACTGAACATGTCCTTCAGGTAGACTCAACAACCACAAGTTACTATTAAAAGCTTTACCTAGGAAACAGTAGTATACAGTTCCCAGCCAAAAGCTTCCAGAGAGAGAGGTGAAACTCATATGCCTGTGCTGCTGTTGGGCCACACACGTTGTGATTTCTGGGGTGTGGAGCAGTTTAGGAAAGATGTTCCTCCTGAAAAAAGGTTAATTTATTCTCAAAGATCACTGTTAGCTCTTAGCACATACAAGAAGTCTGCTGGGACTTAAGGCTCATTTAGTGTCACTCCAAGCCCAAGCTAATGCAGTCAACATAGGTCAAGACATCTGCCTTCATTATAGTAATCAAAATACCTTAATCCACTGTCTACCTAGAATTTAATTTTCCAACATTCACGATTGCATTTGTAATGGATTTTGCCAGCATAAACTGCAGACCATTTCTGCGCTGGGCCCTTGGGCATACAAAAACCAGTGTGAGTATTAACCAGCTTAGTCCAATTAAAGGACCTTAATGCAAGTCTGTTAAGGCCCTGATTTGTTAGGCTTGACTACATTTCCAAAGAAGGAGCACAACTGGCTGGATTTGTTATCTAAAGCATAAGCTCCAAGTCCTTAGTCATCCTTGCTAAAGCCTTCCCCAAACTGGTCATGGTTTGCGCTACCTCCGCATCGCTGCAGTCCAATGTCAGTATAATCTGCTCTTTAACAGAGTATTAAAATTAAAGCCAAAGGACACAGCTGCTTTCGTCTGTGTAACACTCATTACAAGAGACTTAAGGACAGCATAACAGCAAGGCTTCTATTCTCAGCTAGCAGGCAGGAAACTTTGCAAGCTGGAAATGCATGCCATGAAAATGGGGCAGCGGTAGGCAAACTGGATTAGGAGAAAAGGGAAGGAGTAGGTCTGGGGTACTCAACAGAACCTCTTTTCTTATTCTATACATTTTTCTACACTACTCATTAAAAAATTCTATATATTTTTCTACAAACAGTTCGAAATGAACTGCACAGCAAAGTACCTAACTAAAACACTCAGCACTTTCTATTCAAAGAACAGTGTATGCTTTTTCACAATCTTTCCTCACACAGGGCTTAGCATAATCGTAGTATTGCAGACTGAATACTAGAACTTAGACGGGTGACACGATGGCCAATATCACAGGCAGAAGCGGATTAGGACACAGGCATTCCTACCTCCAGTCCTGTGTGCAAACCAYGCCTGCCTCAGAGGAGAGAGCCTCACCTTCCCCCCTTACAGCTCTGAAGCCTAACCGCTGAAGACAAATATTCCGCTCTTCTAAACCAAACAATGCATGCTAACAGGACCAAAATCTTCTGATTTTTCTCCCCTCATCTAGGTGTTGTTAGACACAACCATCCACAAAGGAGTCCATACTAACAGTGACAGAGGGCTTGGAACTGGGAAAGAAGAGCTAGTCAGGTAAAAGAACAAACTTGCAGTTTCACTCAAAACTAGTGTGAGGAAAATTACTGCTCCAGCATGCTCTTCTGCCTTCAATCACAGCTGAAAAATGCCTGTTACATTTAAAAAGCCTTCAGGTTTTGGTATTCCAAGCCTAGAGACTTCTGCAAACTGAAAGGTTCATATATTGCTTGGTGTTGTAATGTTTGAGGGTTCTCCAGGGTCAAACGTGACTGGAAATTTGCTCTTTCCTATAATAACCAAAGTTATTGCCCTTAAAACACATTGCCACCACTTCTCTATTTGGCCGCTAGATGTCCCTTCTGCACTGCACAAATTCAAGCAAAGGCTATCATGTGAAAACAGATTTGAAAAGAAATTCATACATCTGCAGTGCTGCCAAACTAATGCAACTAAACACAGCCTGAAATGCTGTAGGACTGTGCCAAGCAGCATACTGAACACTTCATGAGACCCACTGCAGCATGCACACATCATAGGAGCCACAGAAGAGTTCTGTCTGCAGACTAAAACTTCAGAGTAGCTATTGCAACCAGGCAAATTACACAGAAATTCCAGTCTCAGAACTCTAAACATCCTAATTGCACTTTCTGGGCACAATAAATTTAGCTTCCCATCGCTGCTAATCAGAACCACTAGCAAGTAAATCACACTGCTCGCTACCCAGACTTGATGAACTACAGAGTATCTAGCATATGGCACTGGTCAATCCTGGATAATGGCAAAGAAAATCAACAGGAAAGATATAGCAGAAAAGCTGCTATTTCTCACTACACGGAAACTCAGTGGAGAAACATGATGGATGGTCAGAGTCCTGACCCAGCTGCACTTCCCTGGAGCAGTGACTGATTTCAGATAAAACTGTAGTATTCAGGAAGAAGAAGGATTGGCAGTTCAGTAGCACAAAGGCAGAATTAACACCTATTTATGAGAATTTCATAGGAAATAGCTGTCTGGGTTAAGACTTAACATAGGATACATACTGCATGCGCACAGGTTTGGGGTCTAACTCTTCCATAGATGCAGCCCTGAAAGCCTGGCCATCAGGCGCCATCCTGTGGCAAGAGTCTCTGACTTCTGCAATGCACCAGATACAGGGATCAAAAAGCAAAAAGGATTCAYGTCAGTCATACAGCTACAAATGGGGAAGGAAGCCTCTGTGAAATCCTGCCTTAATTGAGAAACTGGGGGGAAAAAAAACAACAGGTCCTGTTAAAAGGATATCACTTCTACAGAGAAAAGACATATTACTGCAAAACTTCTAATCAAATAACACCAAATGACAGCAAATTCGGAGAAGACTGCTGTATTTGTCTGCAGATTATAGGAGGTTTGGAGTTAGGATCTGAGGGGTCAAAGATGAACCAGACTTGCCTGAAATCTGAAAACATCTACCCTGCCTTGCAGTAGCAGCCCCTTGTGCAGAGATTTCCATAATGTGCCTCATTCCCAATAGGAACAAGTTGTAAAGACCGTAACAAGGATATCCAGTGCATGCATGGTACCCATAGCTGCTTCCGCAATGTATGAAGCAGTTCACAAGACACGCAGACTGTGCTGTAGTAAAGATGCGGGTATGCTTCGGCCAAGTCACCTCTAAGGAAAGTTACAGAAGTCAGGCTCTAACCACGTATGCACCTTTTGATCTATGCAAGACCCTGCTGGAGGACTGCAGGTCAACTCTAAGCCCCTTTGATCCTCTTCCATTGCTTACAGACGTCTCAGTGGAGGCAAATCCCTTCTAAGGGGCCCCTCTTGGCAGATGGGAGGATGAGAATGCTGATCAGCTAACAGGAAGCAGCTAACTGCGTAACATAAGAAAGGCCTCAAGAAGGATTTTCCACTGTAAAATGTTACAGCAGGAAGAAAGATGTGTCCAATACGATGCCTGGATCTAAGAAGGTTTTGAAGCTGTTCTGAGTATTGAGGGGGCCTTTTTGGTGCTGCTTATGTCAAAAAGATTCAAAATGCTTATAAATCTCTCTTTTTACTATGACTATCATTGCTTAAAGGGAGCCCCTCAAGCCACCGGAGGGCACTGTTGGGCAGTTTTCTGATCTACAAGCCAAACAACAGCTTTGAAAGGCAACCATCAAAATTGGCATGTTTGTTTCAACTGGCTGCGTTGCAGAAAACCCTAGAACCATATTGATGCCTARGGCGCTTAGCAGGCTTCAGGGGAAAAGCAAAATGATCAGCTAGTACCAAAGGAACCTACAATCAGAGCCAAAGAAAGGGAGCTATGCCGCAGCAGGGCAGATAAGCAGCCCCTCACTGAAAGGAACCTTGTAATGCAACAGTTTGCACTCTGTGAAGGCCAAAGAGGGGTTGGGGGGAAAGAGAATTTTGGAAAAGCCCCCAGCTGGACCTGAAAAACAAACACATCTAGCTGCACTGTGTGAACACCCACAGCTAGTGTGTTCTCAAGCAGAGTGTATCCTCCAAGTCCCGCCACATGCTGTATATGACACCTACCTCTCTGCCATGGAAATCACACCTTTGAACACTGCATAAATCAGCAAGCATTGCTTCATTTTCTTTTCAGCTGTAATCTCTGTACTCTCTCACAGTCTTAATGCATATAGTCTGCTCTGCAATGAGGCCTCTGGGAAAAACTAGGCATTGTTACTGCAGTAGGGAGCATGAAATAAAATGACTGCAGACCATGGAAGTGTCAAATGTTGAGGAATAAGTGATTTTCTCCAAGAAAGCAGAGGGACTTACCAATTTACACTTACCAATTGAAAGACAAGGGACAACTGTACAGAAGCAGCCCCATGTAAAATTATCCAGCCCACAAGCTGGGGAAGCTGCACAGCTAGCTTTAGTATCTTAGGCTTGCATACTCATGATTTTCTAGGCCACATTTCACATCAGTATTAGCATAACCACTGACTGAGCCAAAGTGAACCACAGTAGCAACCATCTCCTAACTTAAGTTCTATTTTAAGAGTATTTCACAGACTGAAACTCCCATTTCTGAGTCAGTTATTTCTTCTTCCCAGATGCCCCAGACTAATGGCCTTACCTGCACCGTGTGTACAAAAGTAGCTGGGTCCAGTATCACTTGGGTAAGAGGGTCTAGAAGCCTTGCAGTGCAGCACACACTGGTAGGTGGGAAGAGACATTTTGTGTTGCTGAGATGCTAAATCCTGGTGTTTCTATTGCCATCCATTTGTCACGTTGTTTAACAAACCTTTAAAGACAAATACTGATCTTAACATATTTGTTAACACAAAAGCATTCAAGCTCATTCTCGTGGTCCTCAAATGGTGCTTCAATCCAGTGTAAAAAACATTGAATTTATTTTGTAATTAGGACTTGAATAAATATCTTGTCACCACAGTGGAAACACAGTCATGCTTGTAGACCCATTCTCTATCTATAGAGTTCTCTTAAAGAAAACAAAAAATCATCTAAGTCAGCAAACACACAATTAGGCATAATAAGCACATATAAGCACACTCTTGGCCGCTACCTTCTGGCATAGAAAGCTTTTGGTGATGACCAACTAAACTACTACACTGGCAGCACTAATGTCGGATCAAAACAATCTGAGGTGAAGACAATCCCACTTTTAGTTGATGTTCCGATTCTCTATTGATACTGCTGCATTACTACAAACTAAAAAACAAGGATTAGAGACCTATGCAATTAGACGTTATGGAAATACACATTCCCTACCGAAGATAACTCAACATCAATTATGATAAATACAACAGATGAATTGCATAAAAATACTAAACATGTTCCCAGCTCCATACCAGTGAAGGTTTATGAGTGACTGATCAGTTGCAGGTCTTGAAACATCTGTAATCTCAGCAAAATACTACGAACTATCTCAACTTTTATTTCAAAGGCACAGTAAAAAAAAAAAAAGAAAAAGAAAATCTCAAAACACATGCCTACCTTAATTCTATGATGCCTGCACGCTTAAGAAATCAGGCCTATCCCCTCAAGTCCTTTTCTGAAACATATCTGTGTTTGCTTCTAATCACATAACTGGACCAGAGATCAGGGTAGGCTGAGGCGTCTAGGGCTTCAGCACTTCCCTGTGCCCTGAGGGAAGCTCCAGTTTGCTCTGCTTCTCTTAGGGAGCATGGTCTGTGGACACCTTATCCTTTGTGTCTTACAACAGCAGGGAAGGCAAGCTCCTGCTGAGCTTCTGCTGAAAGCTGATACTGATCTGCAGCACAAGTGTTTGAATCTTTAGCTCTGCTAACTGGCATGCTGAATGTGCACAGGAGTTCAGTAATATGTCTGAAGCAAAATCTGCTTGATGGCTTCTGAAAAAAGAAAAATGAAGCTGTTATAAGCATGCTGAATTAAACCCCAGCCTATAATCTTGATGTAAAATTAAGAGGTCCAGCTATGATATACCAAGGTTCACATACACAGTACATCCCACTGCACATGGTCAGTATGGTTCTTTTGCTAAAACAGGCAAAAAGAGATGTGATACCTAAGTCTGGCTGTGCCTTACACCAGCTGCAATGATAACACACTGCATCAGATGGAATGGTACAGTTCTAGGAGTTTGACTGTGCATTTTATTATATGGAGCTTTTTTAAGCGGAGGGCCTCTGTTGCTCATGGCCCAGCTGAAATTCAAGAGCAACCAGTCCTGCGGCTGCCATGCCAAAGGCTTCAGATGTGGGAAGAAGCAGCAGTAGCAGATGAATTCTGAAGGAGGGGAGTCCGTAATACACACCAGCACACAAAAACTTGACAGCAGATGGAAGCAAGCACATGGGGTTGTCATCTCTGGAAAGAACCATGATAATTAACAGCTTATTGGAACACTATCCCATTTTAACTCTGTTTCAACTAAGTCACCTGTATATATATATATATATATCCCCCAAAGAAGCATCATCTTGTATCTTTAAAGATGTTTTCTATGCCAGTGCCAGTTTCTCAGCATCATTTATTACGCTTGAATACTTAATGAGACAGAAGTCACAAACCTGACAATTATCATTTGCTTTGGCAGTGACCGAATACGCCAGTGTGGCTATACTATTTGAGCAAATGATGACTCTTTCTGTTTCTAGCTCAGTTTTAGCTCTTCCTCTGTCTATTAAAACACATCACTTCAAAATTATTTCCTTTCCTGTATCTATGACCAGGAGGTAATCCAAAGTACGGCTGGCTGAGCTTCCCATTATAATAGAACAGTTGCTGAAATCTATTTTCCCTCCATGGTATGGATCTTTAGCTCGGTTAACCAGTATGCTCAGTGAGGGTCTAGCAGTGCTTTTCAAATAAAGTCTTTGACTGGAGATTTGAACTCCAACTGATCCTAAAGCCTTTTTAATGCATGACTTTGGACCAGGGACTTCACATATTTCTGCCAGTCTCACTTCCTAGAAGGTCAGTAGGGCAACCACTCTGGAGAAAATGGGATCAGAAAAGCAAGGAGAAAGCCTCTTCAGATGCATCTGTTCTGAGACAGTGACTAAATCACTGTCATTTGGACAATATGAGATTAAATGTAAATTTCCTCAATTCTGGTTCTACCTCTCTCTCTGCAGAGCTTGTTAAAACACAGGTTTCATTTGCTTCTGCATTTCCTTGGTTTCAGGACAGATAATGTAATATGCAGATTAATCATCAGACAGCACCTAGCATCTCTGAGATTTCACAGCTTCATTTGGTTTAGAAAGGCAAAAAGCCAATCTGCAATACTGCCAGCTGCAAGGATGCTTAGAACATTTCCTCTTATAACCCAGGGAATCAAAGAGCTGCCTCCCTGAAATCTTGAATCAGCTAATCATTACCTTGAATTTGTCCTCTGTTAGTCAGGGTTGACCTTAGCCTTCAAGAGTACCCACTTACACACCTCTTATCACAGCAAACAACTTTCAGGAATACAGGAATGAGAAAACAAAAACAATCTAAATGCACAGGAGAAAGCCAGGAAGGTGAATATCAACACATTGTTTTTGTACCCTGGAACAGTTTTTTCTCACTTATTAAGAGGTTATGTCCTTCAGACATAATTTTAAAATTGTGAATCCATTCCTGGCTATTAAATACTTTAATATTGATATTTATTCACCTCACATCTCATTGTTTATTTCCCCTCAGCCACTTAACCCTACGGCAAGTTCTGTTAAAACCATCAAGCTGATACTTTGTGTTCCCACCACCGGCTATCCAGTGTAGTTGTTACTGAAGTCAAAGCCACAGTTCATCCTTTTTCACCAACTTTAAAGCTCATAATCCTCCATGAAATTAGCCAAAAGAGACAGAGATTCACTGATTCTACCCAGTAGAGGACTTGGTCTCTTGTCTTATTCTATTGCTTCACAGAATTGATACTTCAATTATGAGCACATCCTGCGGGTTGATAGAATCCTACTGTTAGGTCAGAACAGCTTCCAACAATTTAGGAACCAAAAGAACTTATTTGGGCATGAACACATGGGAATTGGCACTACAGCAAAGGATACAATGCTTCCCCATTCATTCATCCGTGTTCAGCTGAAACTGAGCTTCTGGGGGTGACAGAAGGTCAAAACAAACTAAAGAGCAATATGGAATCTGTCGTGTCATCTACAATAAGCCAGGTGTCAGGTGCCCAATGCGCAGAGCCTGACCAAGGACAAAATGGCCATTCTAGATGGGGATGCTGGGAATTTTGAGCAGATGATAACAGGATGATCGCTGATGACTTGCACAGTCTCACTGCTTGCACAGCCTCAGAATGCTAATGCCTCTGAATACCAGGCGCATACTGATTTCCTGAAGTGCACAGTTAGATCATCCAGCAGCTCTGGAGAGAGCAGGGAAACCCCTCATAGGAAAAAAAAAAAAAAAAAAAAAAAAGGATGCTTTAAACTAGAGAGTTGCATCTGTCACATAAGCTTTGGGGCACACAAGGAACGCTACAATGCCACTGCATTTACAGACACATACTGAGGTGCACCAAGAACGCATACGAAATCAGACTGGCCCACACTAACAAAATGATGTTTGTAAAGATCATTCTCAGCAGTGCCACTGCAGGAGCATATCAGGATTCTGAGAGCTCTGGTCTGCAGCACTATATATCCACTAAACCAGCTAAGGACATTAAGCAAGCACACTGAAGAGATGAGAAAGGATTCCAGTTGTCCTGAGCTTCCTACTCTCTGACCGCAAAACCACACTCTCTCATCAAATGGGGAACAAAACTCAAGGGACTTTTTAATCCTACACCCCTGCTCTAATTAATAATCCTACTTTATCAATATTTGATGTAGCTGTTATTGTCTCCTCTGACCACTACACTTTCATATAACGCTCTTAATTACACTACTCTGTAACACCGTATCTCCTTCCAAGGTAACACAGATAGAGACCATGGCATCTCCCTACCTAACAAGATGCCTTTCTGGAAGACCTGGCTTCAGGGCTAGCCTATGAGGCTGGCAGCTGTATCATACAGAATTAGGTAAAAGTTTATGCAAAAAGATATACTGAGTCTTCCCCAAATGAACCTCCCCCTTTGTGGCCCACTACACCGCCATCATATGGAACAGAAAAAATATTCTTATCATAAAAACTGTCGTAGCACATAGATAATGCTGAGTGCAACAGAGAACAGTCATTGTGTTTACTGGCATGGAGAAACCACAATTAATAAGGCAGAAAAGCAATAAAGACAATAAAAACTTCCAAATTTTTGCAAATTAAATTGTTTGAGGAGGAGGATGTGGGCTGCCTTCTGCTAAACATAATAGAAACGCCTCCCCTCCCCATAAGACCTTCATTCGTGTCACACATACTCACTTAGGTGAGTACATGATTAGATATGCTGTTGCAGTTGCATTTCCACAGGGTTCAGAGGTTACTGCTGCCACCCCATCACTCACCAGCCCAGTTCCACAAGAGGGTACTTCCCCTTTGCTTTGCATGCATAACTGCAAATGCAATAACTCCCTAAGCAGATGTCGTTAAAATGATCAAGAATATTAACTCAGCAATTTAAAGTGCTTAAACTAATGTGAACTGCTTAGGCAGAAGGCTGCTCATGAACAATTATGTGCAGCTACACCAAGAATAAAGCATTCCACAATCCAGCTTCCACTGTTTAAAATGCAGGATTGTCTTAGGAAACCAGAACACACATCCAAAATTCTCCATCAATGCAGAATCACTAAGATTAGTCCCTGCAGCTGAAGAATCGAGACACAGGGAAAGGCAGTACAAACTCATGAATACAGGAAGGGCTTTTTCAGTATTCTTCAGTCTCTCAGTTTCTGAGAATTGCACCTTTCATCTGCAAGGGATCTTTGTTAAAACAAACAAGCAAAAGGTGAAACAAACATTTAAGAGAAAAATAACCTGTCTATGGAAGAGAAGTACTTGAGAAGCCTGCATATTTTCTTGGTGCTACCCAGCTTATTCCTCTATAGCACAACTATTCCCAAAGCACACGCAGGACCCAAAGCATGAGGAACTATTGGGAGGTTTAGACATTCTTGTCGGGTCACACATTTCCCCATTCCAGGCTTTTACTGCATCATGCAATATTGACACCATAACATGCAAATATCAACTTGCAAAGAAATACAGTGGGAAAGCAGAGAAGTGGATTAATTCATCTCAGTACAAAGGCTGAGCATTAGCGGCTTCACTGTCCGAAGAGCACTACCACAGTAATGGCTGTTTGTGGAAAAAGAGAGGAAAGAAGTAGAATTCCCATTACTTAGAGTCATCCCCAACTTTGCATCAGCAGAGATTAATCACAGAAGCACGGCATCCCTCTTCCCTAGCTGCCTCACGCAGTATCAGGATAAAGACTAGAATTTCGTTCTGCAGTAACGAGGGGTAAAGGGTAAGACAGAAGTGGGGAGGAAGGAAAAAGAAACCAGTCAAAAGCAAGCTTGGGACTTCTTCCTCTCTCTATATATACTAGGAGGCCAGGCCAGTTCTTCCGTTCAGAGGGTGAACAAACCAGTCAGTTCAGCATCTGGAAGTGAGGCCCTCCCCCTCCAAGTCCCAAGCTGAGGCAAGATTCCCTGTGCTCACACTCAGCGTGGAGTCCAAAGAAGGCAGAATTTCTGTGCAGGGCAGGGGAGAGGGGTGGAGTGCACAGAAATCACATCAAAGGGGTTTTTGTAACTTTAGGTTGTGGGAACATAAAGTACAGGTGTTAACTTGGGAGGATTAAAAGAAAAGTAATGAGTAAATTTTGAGATGTTCATTGGACAGCAGGTAGAAGTCGAGGTATCAGCACCAGCCAGAGAGATTGCTGGTTGCTAACAGACTGTMTTCTACGGTCACCATGTGATCCAAAGCCCAGTGAAGTAATTACAGATTCCTAGCAATTACAGGAGGTTTTGGTTCAGGCCCACAGAGACCGTGCTGCTGGGAATCTCAGTCCTGCCACATTCCAGTAGATTGTGATGATTGTGAAATTACCAAGGGCTGAAAAAATTACACAGAAAGGGAATAAGTCCTAAATAAAACCTGTCTAAGGCATTATAAAACACTGGATGATGCAAGGTTTGAGGGAACTTGGAATGTAATGTCCTATCTTTAGAGAGAAGAAGAGATGTGGTTGCACTTTATTTTTTCACAGCAATGATACAAGCACAGTGCAGCAGACAGATGGAAGTGTCATAAGCAAAGTGTGAAAAAGAGAAAAAAAAGGATAAAGCGACAGTCCCACTGCTAGAGATTATCATGCTGTGAAATCCTGTTTGTAATGTTCTGTCAGAAGAACGTCTCGACCACCACAGGTTGTCATAAGCAACGGGATAAGCGTAGGTATATAACCTCAGGGACAGAAGATCCCCACGGACGGACTGATTAGCCACACCTTAAAGCAAGACAGGTCACAGAACCGTAGAGGCCGATGACAGCCAAAACAGCTCTAAATATTTGGTTGCACTGAAATGCTCGAAGAAATCTGAGGCTTATTTCTGTTCTTAGGTCTCTCTCAGGGCCCTGAGTAGGTTGCAATAGCATGGACATTAGTTCCTCCAAATAATCTTTATCCAATCACTCTCCTTGATGGTGATTAAATACATAAAATGTTACATGTCAGATATTTGAAACAAAGGCCCAGGACACCTAACAAATGCTCTCCGAGTAGAGCACTGTTTCCAGGCCAGATGACTTAAGAGTATTAGTTATAATGTGATCCAGTCACAAACCATTGCTCTAAAGGAAAGAAATCCAGAACAGAAAGGAAGAGTAAAGAAGTACAAGAGGTAATACTCAGGTTTTATTTTCCTTTTTATTTCATGTGCAGTCCAGCCTTTTTTTGCAGACCTGCATGAGAATGCAGATTTATACACACTCATTTACTACACCGAGGCTATTCTCAGGAATCATGCTAGTCTAGGCAATTTGATACAGAATTTTTAGTCATTACTGTGAGATATGTATGCTTCATTAAAAAAAAAAAAAAAAAGTGTTAGGTCTTTTTTCCATTAAAAAATGCTATACTTTGAAGTTACRTAGATGTTGCGAACAAACCAGAGGAAACGAATGTCTGCAGAACACTTTGCTATTTTCCGATGAAAAATACAAGTTCAAAATAATTATGCTTTGTTATATAGTTGTACTTTGTTCTAGTATAATACTAATCCTAACACGCAGTTATTAACGACCTGCATTTTGGTAGTGGTTCACAATTGCTGCCTGACTGATCAGACTTGTGGTCCCCACTTGTTCAACAAACTATAGAAAAAGGAAGTAGAAAGACACAGACAAGGCGAACGTTATTTCTGCTTCACCCAGTTAATTTAAATATATGAAAGTAAGTGTGGCTTTATAGTCCTTCAATTATGTATTGCCTCTGAATTATGTATGGAGCAGAGGGCACACAGGAATTCTGGTGGGAAAAGACAGCACTGTGCAATAACGGTTCTTGACTCAGGATAAGACATGACTGTGCCCCTACCACAGATTCACTGCAGTTGAACGGAGCGCTACCATTTTTTAGAATCCCAGAGAGAATCTGCGTACCTATTCTCATTGCAAGAAACTGTCTCATGTAGACACACTCTCATAAATACTCTGTAGCCCTGTTGGAGAAATACACTCACACTGCTGGTGGGCAAAAACTTCCTCCAATATTATATGCTACTGTACTCTTACTGAATGAATATTGTTCAAAAATAATATAATACACAGGTACTTCAAGCCTATTTTTCTAAGGCCTAACCTATTCACCACTCTAAAAACTGCCACTCTAGATCTAAAATATTTACATATGGAATACAGATTGTGTCTTCCACATCAATCGGTGGGTTTGTAGTGTATGGCAATTCCAAGAATTGTTCAATTTATTTTGGGACTATATCTGATCAGTAATTTTGCTGTTCTGTTGAAAAACATGATTATCTTTGCTACTCTAATTCAATATTTACACCTCATCCATTTTTGTGAGGGACAGAAATGAATCAGCTATCATAACGTCATATAATCTAGCTCTAATTTCACTTGGAAACAAAGGGCAACTCTAAGTCTTGTCATGCTAGAATTACACATAATATATGTACACAATATGTGCCACAAGATGACAATACCCACATGAATCATTGTATCAAGTTCTGCCATTGCTACTTATAGTAGATTTATCATAAACATAGACATATACAAGCATTCCATTAGTATAAAAGGCTTCTGTGTTCTATCTTTAATTCCAACCCCTTCTTTCCATTTGCTTCTGTCTTTTTATATTCTCCTTCATTTTAAACACATAGTTGTATATTATACATAAATAAAGATTTTTTAGAAAAGTAGTAATAGATAAATGATTAATCCTCTGAGACAGTTTTTTTAGGTTGGCTAGTCCTTACTCATTTCAATATTCAGACGTAAACAAGAAATATTGTCCCCCTGCTGCCACTTCAGATTGGGTCTGTACCTTGCACTGGACAAAATATTAAGCAGCGTTCCTCCAAAACTGTATCTGAAGGAGAAAAAAAGCAGCTGTCAACTCCAGATATGGAGCCACACACGCAGGCTGATATTTGCTTTGTTTGGGGAAAGCTTCTGAAACTCCAATTCTCATTTTGTAGGAAAAAAATAAAAAAATCTTTCTGCATTTGTCTCTTCCTTAGCRCAATGACCTTCCTCCCTTGAAGCAGTGACAAGTGTTGGCCTGCTGACTAACAGTGCAGCTTTGCTGCCAGACATCCTCTGGTTGGGGCCAATGATAGGCAGTGATATCAAACTGCCACTTGGTGGCAGAGGTTAGATACCATAATGGTATCGCTGGTTCCCAAGAATTCATCGTGCAGTTATTCTCTGCTCAAGGTGACTCAAGATTATTTCTTGCCTCCTCATTAATTACTATACATATTTATAGGTAAATTACAGCTTCAAACTTAAACATTTATTCAATTAATCACTTCGAGTTGTAGTAGAATAAACTGTTTCTAATCAATTCATTAGTTTGGGGGGGGGGGTCGTGACAATTTAAAAGGTTCATTTTCTATTTCCTCTCTGTCGCATGAACTGTCTTACACAAGACTTAAAACATCAAACACCAGCAGGTATCTTTCTAACAGAAAGAGCATAAGAGGCTCTGAACCATCAAACTATTTGCTTCAGCTTACAACCAACAGAAACGGACTTACTGCTATAACTAAATTAGGCTTGCTTCTACACCCCTCCTCCAAAGATACTGGGTTTAAATTTTAAGTCTTTAGCAGTTATTCAATTACTACCTAGCTTATTGAGAGCAACTGTAAACACAGTATACATAAGTCAGTTACTGTGATTTGTTCCACAGTGTGAATAACTAATACTCTACAAACGGAAGCTTCTTTACGTCTACTTCCTGAGACCTTGCTTAGCATCCCACTTCTCAAGCAGCAGCATATTTCACTCCTTAAAGATGCTGCAATAGCTCTGCTTCTGTGGCCACACCTACCCCATGATTTCAGCAGCTTTTCCCAGCACAGGAGCAAGATGCAAGGTCTAGCCAAAAGAAAAAGCTTTCGCTCAACCCAAGGGGAGCTACCTAAATTTATATAATGTTCCCCTTTTCGCCTCGGTCTTCTCCATTTTTAGTTTCACAATCTTTTTAAAACCTTCATAACACTGTGAACATTATAAATGCATACTGCAATAACTATCCATTTGACCTACAAATAAGTGAAGGGGAACTGACAAGTTTCACATCTCTAAGACTTTACCAGAAGGATTTATTTAAACACTATGAGCTGAGTTTATGCCTAAGCTTGGGCACAGGGACACTTTCTGTTCCCTATGGATTTGGTACCCCCACTTTCATTCCTCCCTACCCAAGTCTCCAAAGCTGTAATGCCATTCATAGCAAGTTACACACAAAGCTGCAGAACATCACTGCTGCAATGTTCCAAGCCAGATTGCTTCCAATTAGACAATAGTTAGTAAAGCAGAATTAGAAGAAAGGCTCTTTAAGGGCAAGCAACTTTTATCAGCTATTTTTTCTGACAGGAAGCTCTGGACAGACTGTACAAGTTCAAGTTCAGGACAGAGTTTATAAACCACAGGCATTTAATCTCAGAAATAAATATCTCAAACCCCCTGAATAAAGATTTCCCCTAATAATAGCTGTTAGTGTTTGTTTAGTCCACACAAGAAAAATCTAAGCTAGAAACACTGACATAATTAAAGATCCTCTTAGTATAAACCATTCCACAAAACTTCAGTTAACTGAACTTCATCTAGCCAATTTACCAGGTTAGCCAAGCTGACTCTATGTACACCAGCTGCACTTCATCAACTAGGAGTGCTCTATTTACAAAGTATTCATTTATCCAAATATTCTGGGCCTCTTCTGACACTCTACATTATCATGGAGAGAGAAGCATAAATACACCAAGATGTTTTCACAGTGGTAACTTTCAGTCTCTAGAATAATTTGCTACTGAAAATTTATTAACTTTCTGCAAAGAACTAAATATGAGTTAAAATCGAAGCAAGCACTAACTGTACATGGGTAAGAGAGAAAGAGAGACCAACTATTTCACATAGCTTTACAAATTCTCAACAGCAAAAGTAGTTACTGCAGAGACTGAATGCACGACCTACCAAACTTCCATTAATTCAGAACTATGACATTAGGAATATTATTTTTTCATCCATTACATGAATATTTTCTAAATTCAAGTCATGGCTGTCAGAATGGAGAAGCAAAGCAGCTATACATTAAGAGAAATCACCTTTGCTGAAATCTCTATTTACCTCTTATTTCAACATAGGTGGGGAGTTACCATGATTGGTATCCCTGTATTACAGCTAGCCCCATTCATATTTGATTTTCACATTCTATACTTTTACTCCACAACTTTTCTGAAAAGTGTCTAGGTGTAGAATTGTTGATTGCATCTTTGGAGTCTGGAAAAATATGAATGTATAAATTTAATATGATAAACCTTGGATTTTCAGAATTCCTGCAAATCCTTCTTTTGGAAAAACCCATGTAAGAACAAAAATTTGCATGGAGGATTTCATAGCAAATAAATGTTTTACTAACTATTTTGATGGCTCTTAACATCATGATATCCAAGTTCTTCAGTTATGACAGCAGCATTGGCTTCTGCATCCAYCCAAAGATCCAGAAAAACCAGCTTTTCTTGCTTCTCCTTCATCAAAGTAATGACATCAAAGCCAGCAGCCAAAAAGTTCTCTGAAATGTATATTCTTTAGTAGGAAATCCAGCTGAAGCAGTTTTTGTCTATGTAACTCATTTCCTAACATTTCTGGAGCAAAGCAAATAATGCCTTTTCTAGTCATGGCATACTGAGCAACATAACTTCTTCCTCTTGGCACCTCTGCTCTGATGGTAGTCTTAACAGGGTGAATTTACAGGGTAGCAGTACTGGGAGATAGTCCCAATACATTTCCACCTAGAGCGTTAACTGATGACCGAGCATTTCTGAGGCATGGTGCTTGAATTGTTTGATTTTATTGTTGCTTTAGTTGTTGCTTGTTTAATAAGAATACAATTCCAAGAAACAGAACTGGCAATTAGGAATAGTAACTGATATTCTAGGGACTAATTATTGGTCCAGCCTGATGAATTCCAGTACTGGGGTGCATCATTTCAATTGCAGGAAAATAGAGAATATATTATTTCATAGATATGTAGATATGTAGATGAGAAAGAAAACTTGTCATATGCAGTAGGCAGTTTGCAAATACTGAAGGCAGGCATGATTACAGGTGACATTCTGGGGAGGTCCAACTGTTATGATCACAGAAAGGTAATATACATTGAAATTTGTAGGAGGAAAGATGTTACTGAGATCTGCAGCATGCTGTAAATCGAACAGGCGGAATACACGGGACACATTGTCTCACAGGACATCAGTAGGACTTAGTGATTAGTTTACATGAAAATCTACACCCATGAAGGAACTGTATTATTACCCAGAACATCCTGAAACTCTACCTAGCTCAAGAGCTAGATTTTTACCAGTTTGATGCTTCATTTCTTTACAACAGCTTGCTACGGCTATGTTCTCTGCTGACAAGCAAGTTTCCTGAACTGAGTTTCCTGAACTCATTGACTTCCTATTCCATCCCTCCTCGTGTCTCAGAATACTATCAAGTGTATACATTTACACAAAACAGCAATTGTGAGAAAAGGTAGCTATAAACAAATGGTTACAAGCTGCAAGTTTTCACTCCTTCAGATATTTTGCAAGCTGTGATGGCTATCCTTAATAAAAAACAGAGGCAAGAGTTTCCTGAACTGTTTTGAGCGTGGACTTTGCTTTGAACCTGAAGAGTTCTCTGTATCAATTTTCACTATGAGCAACAGGAAAAGCAGCAGCACTTTGCTCAAAAATGAGACTAGTTACATCACAAGGAAAAACCTTACGTTACATTCCAGCCAAGATAGTTTCATAAGTAAAGAAATATAATGAGACGAAAAGCAGAACTGCAAAAGCAGTTCCACAAAATACCATCACTAGGTAACAATTCAGAAAGTAAGCAGCTGAGCACAGGAGAATTGCAGGGAGGCAGTGGCAGCTTTATGGGAAAGAGGACTGACATTAGACATCAGTGCGGCAGCATCTTCTTTCACTAGCAGTTTTTAGCAGTTATATTACTTACACCAAGCTCAATACAGTTGTTGACATCTAGCCTGAATTCCTGGAAATATACATGAAAAGAGCTCAAGAAAGCACACATACAGGGCCAAAAGAAATTACTGTCATTTTTGAAGAACAGACATACGTTTCGTGGTCCATTTTACGTATTCTGGTATGTTTCAGTTAAGATCTGAGTCGTCAGTGTTGAAGACATCTACCAGGAAGATCTTCCACAAACTGAGTTTCTGTATGCTCATCGGACTCTAGAGGCTTGTATCCTGCAAACGTTCTGAGCAGGTTTTATCTAGAGGCTAATACAAACGAGCAGTTAGGGTAGTGAGTGCTCTTAGCATTCCCAGATTCTTACAGAGTGCACTGAGGCAAGTAAATAAACCTCCCCAGCTCAGCTGATGTGCTTCTCTCACAGACAGGCTGCAAATCTTAATCAGCAACAGGAAAAAACTTTCAGATCCTCAAAGATTTTATGGAAGTATATAAATACTGTAAGAAATTAATGATGTCCTGATGCCCATAAACTCCTAAACTTCAAATGACATTTCATTTCATTTTATTTGGCTACTCTCTTGGTCTATAAAGATTAAATTACATGCTAACATAAGCTATTTCTTCAGGTTTAAAGCACTTTTCAGAGACAGCACAATACGGAGAACAATGACAGGATTTTTTCTTATCGTACAACTTTGTCTTCTGTCTGCTGGCACTTTTCTCAAGCCTCTCCTCCAGGCAAATTAATAGTCCAAATATTTCTTCATTTGATGTTCACTCTTTCCAATTGGCAGAGAAATAAGTTCAAAAATCAGGTAAGTATATGGAGGTTTCAGTATAAAAATAATGTTAAAAAAAAATCAAAGTGTTTGGGATTACTGTTACAATAAGGAGGATGTTTCCACATTTGTGTTTTCAAATTTCATTTGAAAGGCTAGACCAAAGTTCTGCTCTCAGCTATGGCTGTATATATAGTCCTACCACTGGCAATATATTACAGATTTAACTTGTACAGCCAGAACAGTGAAAACGACATAGAAAGCACTGGTCTGAAACATAACAGAAGAAATCCTGGCATCATTGCAATCAATTCAAGTTTCGCAATACCTTCACCGAATCAGGATTTTATCTATAGTCCTGACAAGTTCAGTGTCTTATTCTTCTTCATGCCTCCTCCTTCATTCAACAGAATTCAGAGAAATCTGTTATACCAACACCGAGACATCCTGGAATCTTCATTCAGTTCAAAAGTCCAGATTAAACAGACTCTGGATCACTATACCTAAAACTCATGACTAAATACAGATCACTTTGTGCTTTTCTTTTTGTAGGTACTATTTTGATAAATTTCTCAGACCAATAGGTATCTAATAAGTAGTCATTAAAAATAAATGTCAATGTTAATCCACTTTCTACATTGTAAGCAAGTAAAGAACCATCAAATATCAATCTGGATCATCTTTGCCTGTTTTTCTTATTTACTGTAGCACTCCTTCCCTCTGTACACTTGACACTTCCTGTATATTTGCCTGTTGAGACAAAATAGCTACTGTGAACACAATTTGTGAAGAGGCATCCTGCTATTGCCACTAAAATGCCACGACTGCAAATAAATGCTGCAGCAGAGTGAAAGACACTAATGTGGTGACCACGTTCCAGCCCAGGGACTTTCCTTTCTTGATATGATATGGCATGGAAGTGATCAGAACGTTGCCCAATAGACCTTATGCACTTTGGAGGCATTTGCTGGTTTGGCCATCTGTCAAAGATTCTTCATCAGTTGTACCAGCTTCCTCCTATCACAGATCTACATGTTCACAAGATTTTTTCAGAAGATCCCTCTATTTTTAGATCAGACTAGACGATTCACCAACCCAACCAGAGCCTTTTACCAGTCTCTGCTACACTGTTCATGAAACCCCTTATAATACTGTACAACTTAATTCTGCCCTCGGCATACCAGTTTTGTATTCAGGCAGTTTGGACCATTTCTTTTACTCAAACTCTACAGAATCTCCTGCTAGTCAAGTACTTAAACAACTAGCATGCTTTCCTAATGCATCTTGTTCTTTATTTGCAGTTCTTCCTTTTTTTGCTAGACTGGACATATGCAGCATGCTACACAGCTTCAAAAAAAGCATGTAAATATCCTCAGAATGGCTCAACCAGAACAGCATAACAGACGGCATGTGGCTCTGGACCACAAGCCATGCTCATTGTACTGCTACCTGCTGAGCACAGCCACCAGCATTCAGAGCATTATAAAAAGGGCATTACTGTAACAATGACAAAGGGAGCGAGCACTACTTGCATAGTGTTTATTGAGCAATACAGACTATGGCATTTGGAGACTGGCAGTTTATACGGGTTTTTTTAAACCCAAATTTCCATCAACTTTCAAATAATAAAGTGCCTGAATTAATTAGAGAGTCAGTTCCGAGAAGGCAGAATGTATGTTTTCACACCCTTTCACAAAAACACACCCGGGTGCCTTTCAAGGCCAGCATGGTGACAAGTCATCTGCAAAGAAAGAACTTTGAAAAGATCAAATTACACTTGCTTAGAAGTCATTCTACCTTTACAGGATCTGAACTATAATTAGAATGCTGATGCCCTGTTAGAATGGAGACAGGAGTAGCATCACACAAAGAGAAAACAGAACAGTTTTCAGAATAGGGCATTACTAACAAACTGAAAAGAACAGGTTAAGACAGACAAACTTCTAAAATCAGTTTTTTCCAAGTTTATGCTATTGCAGAAGTAAAACAGAGATCCTATAAAAAAGCTTATTAAAAATATAACACAACCAGTGCTAGATACTTCTGCTCTTTCCCTTTAAATTTTCCAAAGGACACTGTTTTTGTAGCTGCCAATTCTGTGACCTTGCTGGAAGTCACCAAGCCAGAGATCAATTAGTGAGTGCAGAATAGAGAAGTAGCATTGACTGCATTCTGCCTGTCCCTTGGGAAGAGCAGCTGTGCTTCAGGGTACAAGCAGCATAAGCCTGGAAGATTGTTATCCTGTGGGAGCACTGATACACAGGTTGGTTACTAACTGCAAGATGCAAAATGCAGCAGAGCTGAAAGGAAACAGGAAAGTCTTCTTCCTTTGCCTTCCACATTTAAAAATTTTCAGTAATTTAAAAGTTCATTTTGCATAGGATGAAACCTTATCACACCAAATTATGTGTATGACAAATACACCATGCTGGTTTCAAACATATCAGTTACAAGACCCCTTGTTAGTGCTCTTCCTACTGAAAGTGCCCTATAGGAAGTTATTCATTGAAAATATTGCTTGATCTTCACAGATCCCATGTTATCATTTATCAAACTGTTAGGAAAAGTTTGTCTGTAAATGTTAACTGTGAATATGTGAGAAGAAATTAGAAGAAACCTTTGCTGAATCTCAGAAAAGCTCTCCGGCGTTTTTACTGGCAAAGGAGGAGAAACAGTGGCAGTCGCATTTAAGCATGATCAAACACCTGGTATTTCCAACTAGGTGTTTTACCTCAGTAAAGCATGAAACTTGAAAGGCAAATGCACTGAAGAGGATAGAATTCCTTAAAAAGTAGTTTGCTCCAGCAGTACTGAAATCCTGAACCAAACAGATCATTATTCTTCTCTAATGGTTTTATGGACTGGTTTGAAATCTGTTAGCCAAAGAGGTAGAGCAAGTATCTTTAGGCAAGCTGCATAAACCCTCGGGAGATCACCTATAACCCCATTTCATAGACAGAATGAACCAAAAACCATAAGAATTATCTGATTTTATTTGTTTGTAAGGTCATATACCAAACTACTGTGACAGAGAAGGAGAATAGTCCTAGTACCTTAACTTCCAGTTGTATGCCCAAACTACCACACAAGCTACCAGAGACGGTTGTGTGCTTCCTTCCTGATGCCTTCAGAGAAGCAGCAATCTGTATCACTCACTGTCCCCATATATATTAGTTTTCTTTCATTTTAAATAGGAGCATTTCCAATATACAATGTTACCCTGAAAAAGTTATTAGGAAACAATTATGCTATAACCAATATGACAATCACAATTTAAATCAACAATGCTACAACACATACATACTAAATTTCGCAGTTTGCTGTCATCCTTCTCCTTTGACTATAGTAGCACTCCAGGAATGCAAAGCCAAGGACAATGACTCAGACCTCCAAGGTCCCTAGTGCAGGTCCTAACCACTGAATGTCTTTAGAACATAGTTGTGGGGCATTCCACTATGTCAATCAGCAGTTGGATCTTACAGCTCTATTCTCAGTCCTGCATGAATTCCAGCTGTTTAGTATTTAAATCAGTACATAAATATATCACAGACTAAAATAAGTCACCTGCCTGGTTACTACAATGTTACAGCAGTATCTTTGCTTGCCTTAATTTGCAGGCAATTATAATGCTGTTTGTGTGACATACTACTCTGTAAGGCCTCCTAGAAGAAATCTGAGAGATCAATAGTCCTTAAATAAGTAATTAGAAAAGATAAATCTTTTAGGTCATCAAATAACAAGTGATATAAATAAAAAGTCACAGCTCTCTGAACATCTGCATTTAATACTTTTTACATGTATTTGTTGAGTTAAATGATATGAAAGGCTGCACACCAAAGGAAAGGCCTAAGAGGCAGAAGTGCTGAGAACCATCCATAAAAGGCAGTAAAAAGCATAACCCCCCCCCCAAAAGACCCCTCCCTTACTCCATTATAAAGACTGCTTGTTGTCTTACCTTAAAATCCTTTACCTCCTCTCCTCAAGGAGGCCTCCAATCTGCAGCTTCCTAGACTCCTACTGATCACTGGGTCTTACACAATGGCTCTACCACCACATCTGGAAAGACTCCTGCTCCCTCAAAATTGGTCAGGGGAATAAAGCTTGCTACCACCCTTCCCATATCTGGTTGAAAGATGCTCTAAATTATAGCCAGTTACACCGTTCTGAAACTACCTACCTAGTCTGGCCATTTTGAGCTTGCCCTCAGGCAGGCAAACCTGGCGAGTTTCTTTCCTCATGTACGGCCATCATGGGGGGGGGCTATTCTATCAAACACTTAGGGCTGCCCAAGGGGCCACATTTTCAGATTGGGCTCCATTTTCCCTTAAATTAGAAATGCATTCTCCCTGCACCTGATACAGTTCAAACTTGGTAGGTGGCATTTCAGTCTACATACCTCCCACGACACAGCTATCCAAATCTTCCACAATATTCCACCAGTACACACCACTCATTTGCTAATAAAGGCTTATTGGCACCTCCAACTGCTGCACATCCCATGCTTAACCTCATGGTGTATCAATCAAAGTTTATGAAATTTTGAGGTATACATGTAATGTTTGGAATATTATCTGTATCTGTTGCAGATCTGTTTCCCATTTATCACTTTATACGACAATATCAGTTAGTTAAGCAGCAGCATACCAGCCACAAGGCGTAAAGAGTCTCAAATATTGAAAGGTTACTGCTAGCCTATGCAACGCAAGGAACTCGGCACAAAATTGATAAAAAGATGAAAGAGATTCAAAAAATTGTCTTCTCCTGTGATGCTGGATAAAGAGGGACCTGTCAAATTCCACTTGTAAGATCTAGGGTTTAAGTGCACTGGACCACATCAGTTTACTCTAGACATTCACTTACCTGGAGACAAATAAGCATCAGAACAAACACTGCTCTGCCCTCATGTGTTGAGCTGCTAGACTTGGGTTACCAACACATTCAGGAAACACACCAGCTTAACAGGGTCAGGATTTCATCTCAATGTCCAGCTTGTCAACATTTTCCAAATGCCACAGAATTCTGCTTGCAGTACTTTCCACACAAATTTTTTAATAAAGTCAGAAAACTACTGCCTTGTAACTAAAATTCTCATTATAGCGATATTTTTAGACCAGATTTTTGACCACGGTTTAAACCTTTTATTGTTATCCAACAGTTATTATTCCTAACGGTTCTCCACTTTCTGTTAATGAAAATGAATCTTAGCAAAAGCTTCTTCTTTTTTTTTTTATTCTGACTGTATTTCAACTGCCCCCCCACAAACTCTGACTCAAGTTCTAGGCTTCAGGGTCACTGATGGACACTCAGCTATTGCTTTCATCAAAAGAGGCACAGACTGCTACAGACAAAAAGGGATATGTGAAAGAAAAAAACATGCAGTTAAAAAACAAAAGAACAGAAAAATCCCACCACTGAAAACAAAAACTTTTTGTACCAGAAACAGATTGAAAACAGAAAGAAAATTAACATTTAGGAATGAAAAAGCCTATTCACTGTTGATGTTAAATACAACACCCGCAGAGATAGAAGCTGGGTTTATTTTTGATAGCAGCATAAACATTAAAGATGAGCCAAAAGCATTTAGAAAAATAAGGTTGCAGTACAAAGGCTCATGTGATGGGAGAAATTTTGCTTTTAATCTTGACCTGGAAAACCTTTTCTATGACAGGACCTCTTTTCAGTGGAGTCACGGTCCTGTCTAGCTATACTGTCTATTAGTGATAAAAAGGCCACCCAAGCTGTTTCTGCTTTAGAATGATGGCAGGTTTTCAATCCTAAACTTCAAAGGAAAAGGAAAAAAACCTAATGCATCAACCTAAGGACCTATACTAAACTTCCATCTTCCGTTCTCTGGTCCAGTCACACACTTCCCTGAAATAATAACCCCTACAACTGTATAAATATTCTTCTAGTAAGGACATAAATATTCCCGGAAGTATTTGTCTACTTGTCACAAAATCACATGAAAATCTTCATCATATATACATACACCAGATCCTATTCATACAATGGAATAAACAGCTGATTTCTGAGACTGGAGACATAATGAACCAAACTAGTAATACCTAAGTGCTAACCATATTACCTAAATCATTGTGAGGAAAAAGGCATCGCTGGAACAAATCTTAAATGTGCATTATAATGTATTATGACTGGAAGTCATGGACACCTCTGTGAAGGTTGGTCGTACTTTGGATGTCTGTTCATACAGCCAAGGCTTCTTAAGATGTAGAGAATTGCTATCTCTACATCTACAGAGAGGAGTCGCAGACCAACAGTCGGTCTTTGGAACTTTATGCCATCAAATTGCAATGAGAAATCTCCTGTACAAGACACTGCCAACCCTACACATTCAGCTACAACATTAGTGTAGGATCTTCCCTCTGTCACCTTTCCTTGCACAGACTGTACAGGCAGAGATGCCCTGTAACAGCCAGCAGTCACCCCATATTCCTGTGAAACACACTATGTGAAAGGCAAGATCCAGGAGCTTCTGTCCACAATAAAAATAAAAATGTTGAAGACCACATGGTACATCAAGACCACACTTCCCAAAATAATTTCTTCATGGGATAGATAGTGGCAGAGACTTTTAAGTAATTGTGGAAACATTTTTGACCACCCAAATGTTCTTTTTACATGAATTTCTTTTTAAACACATTACAAGTAAGAATTGGAGATAATTTAAATACATACTAGTAAAATGAAGAATGAGGTGGACATTTGCTAGCAACAAAACTATTCTCTCACCTTCTATCCTTTCCACTTCCATTTCCATCAACAATAATCCACAAATGGAAGGGATGAACAGCCTGAGAAGTGTTTTTTCTCTTAATACAGACACTGGAATTTAGAATGTAGGCTGTCTGGGACAATGTTTTATACACTTCACTGCATAACTCTAGAGCATTTTACCAGATTTACAAAGATTAACGAGTAGCACATATTGAAATGTGCACTCTTTTTTTTTTTTTTTAAACCCAGGCCTCTTATTTCTAATAACTAATATAAAATTGTATACGAGTCGCTAACTGCACTTCTAAAATTGTAGCCCAACCTGGGTTCAATCACACATGGCATAACTTCTGTTCTTAGCTGAAGCTAAATCCACCTCAGTGCATGCAGTAAAATCTCTAATAATTGCATTAGTCATAATTTGAAAGTTTGTCCCACTTACCTGGTTCCAGTTTTGCTTGCTTTTCAGGCTGATCCTCATCCCTATCATTAAATAGATCTCTGGAATGTTACCCTACAGAGCCTGCTCTGGGACCTGAAGAGCACTGCAGTGCATTTCATGGTGTGATTCCTCCTCTTTTAGTGCCCAAGTTTCCCCTGATACCATTTTATCTCCTTTGCTTCCAGTCTAAAGACAAACAACAATCATTCAGATTACACAAGATATTAGCAAGCACCCTGTCAAACCCTTAGTACTGAATAGGGCACACAGAGAACTGCCAGACTTGCGCCTGTCATCTTTTGTTTTGCAGTGCAGATTCTAGATTAAGTACCCTCTACCTTAGACAATCACCTGCTTGATCCCCACCCCTTTCTGTCTAACAAAGTTGGGTTATTTGTTTGGTTTTTTTAAAACAAATACAGATCTTAAAAGCATTTTTCCAAATAAAGCTCTTTGTTACATCATGGCACAGATTAACCAGCTAGCAGCTGTGGGCCAAACAAAAACAAAGGCAGAATGTAATGAAGCTCTAAAAGCTGGGATCAGGTATATACAAACCAGAAGGTAGATTCTGACACCTAGGAAGAAAGTGGGATGCTCAAGGAACTGTGAGACAGCATTTAAGAACTACCAAAATACAAGCCCACCTAATCAACTTTTGCAGCATACTCACTAGAAAAGACATGTCAGAGCCCACGTTAAAGTAAAAGCCAGTGATACTCACATGCCTAGCAATGGGGCGAGAACCCACACTCAAGTCACATAAGTCCCAGCATGAACAGTGTGTGAGGAGAGTTGCTTGGATATGCCTTCAGAAGATGGACAGCCATACACAGCCATATGTAGTTACACCTATCACAAGCAATGCTCACCAACCCTTGTAAAGACTGTTCTAGGACGGATACAATCTCTGYGTTTCTCATTCGTCACCCTGACTCCTCTCTCCACATCCTGCAGAAAAACATCCTGCAGAAAAATTCAATCTAAACTTGGCAAGTTTTCACTGTTGACTTCCCTCCCCCTACCCCCAGTCCGCTCCCTGCAATTGACTATTCAGATATTTTGGCCTTTGATTTAAATGCAGTTTTGCAGACATATTTTTAGTGCCTCTGAGTTTTAATACTTGCACAGTCACCCTGCAAAGTTATGATTTTTTGTATATGTTTACCCTTGCTGAATGCAGCTTTAATCCCCTCTCCATCTATTTTTATGCTGCTTATATTATAACCCTTTAACTTTCACCTTCTGCCCTCTATGCTTTTTTTTCCTATAGAAGCCAGATGACATCATGACTTTCCACTTTTTTTCCTGTATCCTTTGGCATTCTACCTCCCTACTTTTCTAGGGATTTTTCTCCAGTTAAAAATAACCAAACAAGCAAATGTAGCAAGACAGAAGAGCGGCTCTGGACCTTTTTTTTTTTGGCATGGAATTGTTTCCAACTTCACCCTTGTCATTAAAGATGAGTTGCATTCTCATACTTCAAGATTTTCTTCAAAACACTTTGCATTTGCAAATCATCATCTTAGCTTATCACCTCTCTAAATCCAAGCCTCCACTGTGGAAAGTACTCAAGCACTTGCCAAACTTCAAAGCATGCAAACAGTCACATTAAATGTGTGATCAGTCCCACTGAAATTAAAGCACATAAAATTATTTATTTTTATAGGGCCTAGGTTTTGTAAAGTCAACTTCCTTTTCAAATTCTCTGAATTTTTGTTATTTTCTAGTTCTCACAAAGCCTACGAGACTAATTTCACATTTGAATATAGCTCTTTTGTGAAGATTTGTAAAATACATGTCTCATACAGTTTTTTGKTTTTTTTTTTTTTAGTGCTCCTATTCAGTCTGTCCTCAGATACCTCTGCACAAATCCCATTAACTTTAGTTCATATGTCTAAAGGCAGAATTTGAAACCTGTAAAGAACTGGGTCACTGGACAACGGATACTTCCCAAACAGAGATTTCTTTTTTGAGTTATAACAAGAGGAAAATACCTCTTCCCTCAAGCACCATGTGAACATTCCCATTTGTCTGTAAACAATACTAAACACTTGAAATTTGATAGGTTACATTTTATCCTTGCTCACTTAGGGTTTTCCCTTTATTATAGCTAATAGCCATTTAGTCCTCACTGTAGTATTTGTGGCTGCTGCTATATCATCCAAACATGCTGTCCCATGGGGCTGCCTCACTGCAGATTTCAGTGCCTGCTTCATTGCTCCCAACCATAAAACCAGTGACTATCAATAACTTTTTGTAAAGAGTTCCTCTGTTTTTCTGGGGTTTTTTTTTTTGGTACACATGCAAATTGCTTTCACATGTTGGCCATATACACCAGCTCCTGCCTTGTTTCTATTTTTCATTTAATATTGGTAGTAATTTTTTTTTTTTTTTTAAATCAGATGTACAGGATACGGCATAACCATGTATGAGAGCTCCAAATAGTAAAATCACTCCAGGCGCAGAGGGTTTTTGTTTGTTTGTTTGTTTTGTTTGTTTGTTTTTTAACAAACCAATTCTACTTTTGYCGTCTCAGTAAAAGTCAGTGAAATAGTCTCAGGAGAATTCATTCACTTAACACAAGTTTTCTCAGTATTAATGTCTTACATTTGTATACTGTTCTCATGTAATTGGTAAGATTCCTGTGATGTACTTGTTACAGTATAAAACCTACACAGTATTTAAAAATAGACCAGCCTAACCTTGAGAATCTGACCAGTCAGGAGACAGAAAGAGGCAGAACAAGCCACTAAGCAGTACTCAGAAGTTAATTATGACTTTCCTTTCCACATTCCTTTTCCTTAGAAAATTTAAGTTTACAGGGGTATATCTAAATCATCAATGTCTTTCCAGAACAAATCCAGATTAGATGCTAACAACATATACTTCACATTTTCAAAGCTGCTCCCACCATTCATACTTGCTTATGCTCATGACTATGTTTCTACTTAGAGGATAGCCTACTGCACTGAGCACAGGGCTTGGAATTCTAATCCAAGCTATGCTACTTGTTGAGTGTGTTACCTTAGGCAAAGTGCATCACCAGACTTAGTTTCTGCATCTTTGAAGTCTCTGCGATTTCCTCAGTTGTCTGGGGCATACTGAGAAGATTCAAGAATACAGGACAAGGTCATAAATAGTTCTATGTAAAAAATTTGCTGTGAAACACACATTATCTCCATCATAGTTATTTTTATATAGAGAGAGAGATATATAGATATATATAGACAGATATAGATATATATATAAAATCTTTCTATGCCAGTATTTTGTCCTAAAAAAGAGCATAATTACAGCTAATTATTTTTAGCTTGTATCAAGATAACTCTAATTTCAATTTCACAATTCAAGTCCCCACCACTTATTTAGTATATTTACAGCTATAAATTCAAATTTCCTTCTTTTTATTCCATAAAGCCTAAAGATAGACATTAACTTTTTTTCAAACCTCAGATGTTCTTGTTAAATTTATATCCTTGTACCATAGTACCAAAGCTCTTCCAATTCCCTGTATTCTAAACTAATCCATCAATCCCCTTTCCTCTGTGTTTTTGCCCTTGGCAAATTACTAGCCCAAGGGAAAATTCAATAGAAAAATGCAGGATTTCATAAAACATATAGCCCAGATCTCAGCTGAGAATATCTTTCTTCTGCCTCTGCAAAAGCTTCACTATCTGAGATGCTGTCTCCTGCAGATTTTTTTTTCTCCTTGCTACATTTTCAGCTCCACTGCACAGCCACTACTCTTTCACAGTTGCCCCTTCCCATTCCACTGTCTCCTCCAGCAGCTCTCCTCTGGGCTACGCTTCTATTATGTCTTTATTTGCTATAATCAATCCCTCCCTCCCCCCAAAAGAAGAGTTCTCTCTTCACATTAAGCCCTTGGACCAGTCCTTGATTTTCCAGCAAGAAAAAGGGCCTACATTTTTAAGGGAACACAGGGGATTCAGGCAAGCTCTTCATTGCTTTGAAAAATCTTGATTCTACATTTGACAGCAAAAATTGAGATTCCTTAGATTTATTTCTCCTTTTAACCCATTTTTGACATCCCTCCTTAAACACCATAAGCACAAGTTTGTTATAAAAGTAGAGTTGTATGTGACAGTTCAGAACTATGGTGACATTTCAGCCACAGCCTTGTGAAGAAGCACACAAACTGCAAGCCGTTCAGTCTGAGCAAGCTGGACCTCTCATCACACAAAGTTAGTCATGCACATGTGTTTTTTGGTTCCACTCTAAATGCTGCAAATTGCTCTTTTGAATGAAAGTTACCGCTTTACTTCAGCACTGCGGATCTCCTGATCCTACCGCCTTTTGCCAAAGTTCCCTCATAGCCCCCTTTAGCACAACATAATGTGCACTGATTATTTTGGCATGGAGCTCCCCAGTCAATTGTCTCTTGTCTTTACAGCTTATACAAAATTATTTTTGAAAGTGTGAAAATCTGTATTATATAAGAGATTGCCATGGACTGATATGTTGAAAGCTGAGTCTGAAAAGGCCCTTAAACTAGAAAATCTGACAGAAATTTCAAAGCACTCACACAATCAGCTCTGGAAATCTTCATCACTTACATTGATACTAATGTGCCAAGTCTTAAGGAGGGGGAAAAAAAATCTTATTTTTGCACAAATTACGGGTCAAATACCCTCAAATGAATCACTCAGATTTGAAGATACTGGCCACTGGATGTTGAGGCAGAATCATAAAGGTTCTATAGAATAGATATAAATTAAAAAATAACAAAAACAAAACAAAAAAAACCACACAGACTCAGCCATCCCCCCTCATACCCAGAGGTTTAGGCATGCTAGCACTTCTCTGAAGAGTTTTAAGAGCAGCACTGCCCTGAGCTCTCTCTTCAACCTCACAGCAGCGCCCAGGGCAGACGGGGCTCCAGAGCAGCCAGATGCCCGGGATTAGGCGGCATCGCCGGCGCACGGCTGAGCGCTAACTCGAACCCGAGGCTTTGTCTCGATTTGCGTGCGGGCAAAATGGAGCTCGCCGAACCCCGCGCTGCCCGCGAAGCCTAACGGCACCGCGGACGAGCCTCGATTCCGCCTCCTTCCAGACAACCGCTGAGGAATCCATGTGGAAGAAGCCGACTATCCACCCGGAAACGCTGCTCCTAGGTAACCGGTCACTAAGCGCACCGCTCTGTGTCTCGACACGGGGCTGGGAAGACCAGGCAGGGTGCGAGCGGCGGCGGCAGCGCCCTGCCCTGCCCTGCCCCGCGCCTCAGCCCGCCCTCGCCCCCCTCCCCTCGGCCCCCCGGGCCCGGCGGCCGCCCCGGGGGTGCGAGGCGGCCTCGGCGCAGAGCGGGGGCCCCCGCCGGGGAGGGCAGGCGCCGGCGACGCGCTCCCCCGGCCCGCTCAGCCCGGCGGCGACGCGCGTGTCTGTGGTGAGTACTGACACCGGCGGCCCGGGGCCGCGGCGAGGGGGGGGTCCGACCCCGCGCCCAGGCCCCTCAGGGGCGCCCCGGCCCGGGGGGGAGCGGGCGGCGGCTGCTGCCCCCGCTGAGGGGAGACGGCGCGGCGGCGAGTCTCCCCCCACCACACACACCCCGCCACACACACACACACACCTGCCTCTCGCCGGGCCCGCCGGGGATGCGGAGGACCCTACCGCGCCGCTTGCGTACTCTGCGCCCGGCACGCTAGCACCTACGCCGGCGGCTACGGCATTTGCGCAGAGGAAGCCCTCTCAGGTGCAGCGCCCGCGCTGACGACATTACGGAGAATTCGTAAGGAAGACTAACCTCTTTGAGGKGTTTTACGTAAGTGACGTTCGTAGGTGCGGGCTTGGCCTCTTAACCCACGCAGAGACAGGCGCTCTCTAAACCGTAGGAAGCCCTCTCCCGCGGGTGGGACTGCGCAGTTTACACGAGGCGTAGCGACCCCAGGTAGGAAATCTGACAGACAGAGCCGAGAAACTTTACGTCAATTCCGTAAGGCTGCGTTGGCCTGCCGCGAGGAGGGAGGAAACGGCCGGTTCCGGAATTGGCGCTGCGGCCCGGCATCCCCTTACGCAGTTAGCGTAAGGCTCCCTCTCAGGTGCAGGGAGGGGGCGGGCTCACGTTGCCCGGCAGCCCCAGCCTATGGGGGCGCTGGGCGCTGTCACGTGCCTGAGCCCCGCTCGCCGCTGCGGAGCCGGAGGAGCTGGCCGGGGGCACGG
>NW_020447420.1:146596-160903 GCF_003343035.1 Apteryx rowi | reverse complement strand
AGGGGGGCGCCGCGCGGCGACCGTTGGGGGCGGCCGTTAGAACCGTTGGTGGGGGGGCGGCGAGGGCTGCCCGCGCCCTGAGGGCCGGGAGCCCGCGCGCGGGGGGAGGGAGCGGAGATGAGGGGCTCGGGGCCGTTGCGGGAAGCGGTTCCCCCCCCCTCACCGGCTGCCCTGGCGCAGGAGCCGGCTGCGCGGCGCGCGTACCTGTCAGCGGGCGCGCAGGTGCCTGCGCGCGGCGGAGCCGCCGGCCCGCGAGGGCGGTTATAGCGTCTCGGTCCGGCCGCGGGGCAAACTTCCCCGCTTTGCGGCGAGCGGTCACCTGGCCGGAAGGGTCCCCTGCCGGGAGGAGCGAGAGGTCCCGTCCCTGACGGAAAAAGGGAGCTTCTTTATGCCGGCGAGGTGCTGTGGGACGGGGGGGCGTTTGCGTGGAGCGGGTGCTTTTTCAGCCAGATTGGCTAAACAACAGCAATGGCTCGCAATCAAAAGTTTGCTGTAAGCTCAGTCATTGCAATGCGCCGCAGCGTCCGCTCCTCTGACCTGCTTTTTGAAATAGCGATGTGCACGAGTCTCAGTAACTCGTCAGGGTTCTGCGTGGTACCGGCGAGGCCCAAATTCCTCCGACGGCTTTGCAGCCTTCCTGGTCTTGAGGAAAATATCTTCAGTATTTTGATTTTTTTTTTGTCTTTATGTATTTGCTTTGTACTGGATTTTGTTAATCATTAACCCACTAATTTCTGTGGAAGYGAGATCCTCAAAGAGGCAGTTGAGGAGGCAGGAGAAGGAAACTGAGCAGAGCAAAACTTGARTTTTGAGTAAAAATAGAAATATGCATTATGTAGCTAAATGTCTTATTATTTATTTACATGGCCCTGAAAATGGTGCCGTGTGATTTACAGAAAGTAAGAAGAAAATGTCCTGCTCCAAAGAGCCTGCATTCCAAATAACTCGGGCACAGAATACAGCATTAGAAAAATCTGTAAAATGGTGGAGTCCTGGACATGTCTGATTTTTTCGGTAACTATATACTATAGTTTATTAACACTATTTATAAGGTTAAAGATGCTTTTTTTTTTGGAACACTTAGAATTTCTACATGTGTTTAAAGTAAAGAAAGACTCAAGTGGACATTGTTTTCGGGAAAATAAGCTATTTCAAATCTGTAGTCCCAAAAAAGATTTGCACAACTTTAAATTAAATTAAAATGGCTGTGCTTACACAACTCTGTTCTAGTGAGCTTTTAAAACCTGGCCCTACAGGATAAAGACAGAAAATCAAACTCATTTCCTTCATTCTTGCAGAAAAATTTAACGTCCTTGAAAAGAAAGGAGAAGGAAGGACTGCTTGCAAAATTTGGTTTTATTTTGTTTGTTTGTTTTTTATTTTTTAAGATGTGATAACCATTTAAGAGAGATCCAAAGGAAGCAATTGTGGAGACAGAGRGCCTAGTGTTTGCTGAGAGGAAGGAAGGAAGGAAGATAAAAAGTGCCGCCTGTACTTGGGGAAAAAGAAAGCCTTAAAAACATGAAATATAAAAGCTTTTTGGATGGGGGAGGGAAGGAAGGCCTGTCAATGTCTCTATACTGATTATATTGCTCTGTTCCTTTGTTTTCTGCGTAAGGTGGTTGCTCCTAGCCTCTAAAAAGCAAGAGTGTTTTCCAAGCATTTAAATAGTCTAGGTCTTAGATGGACCATCAAAAATTTGTAAAAGATGGTTGTAGTTACTTCCTGCCAGTGTGGAGAGGAAAAGAAAAGCCATGTCAGCAGACTGGGGCTGGCTCTAAATTCTACTGATTTCTTAGTCATTTTTAAAAAGTTGGACTTGCCTTTGAAAGTTCTTGGCAAGTGTCATTTGTTTCTATCCAAAACTTTCCAGTGCTTTTCCTGTGCTTCATGTTGGTGTTGAATGAAAGGAGAGATAGGAAAAAGAATGGGAAAAGATTGCTAATAGTAAGGTTTTAATATTTTCAGTTTTCTGTTTCTAATAATCATGTCATTGACAGTGTAAGCCTAGTGCTGTTTTGGAATTGCTGGCAGAATCTTTGGTGCTTGATGATTTTCTTACTCCTGTTTTTTTAAAGGGATTATATTTGCATAGGCTGTTCATCCACACTAATCGTTATTATTGAACTATTGACAATATTGTCATCTCTTCACAAAATAGRTGCTGATGAAACAGCAGTTCTTGCTCCAAGGAGTTGACAGGCTAAATGTGAGACAGAAATCCAGGACTTAATTTATTGGGGGAACTGGAGAAAGATTCTATCTAGAAATACTTGGAGGGTGAGGGGAGCCCCAGGTTATAACTGGTATGAAGGCTGCTGAAAAAGTGACCTAATCTGGCTGTATAGATTTGGTTAGAAGAAGGAATTCCAGAGACGATTGGCCTCATAACAAAGATTTAAGAACAAATGGGAAGAAAGCATATGCAAATAAAAAGATGTAATAGAAGAGGTACAGACAGGGGCACAGGTGTGCAGATCCTTAAAGCAAAAAATCTTGACATAGCTAAGCAAAGGATAGAAAGCCATTGGGGAGAGAAGAGTAGTGTGATGAAAGCAGAGGGCAAAAGGTGTGCCTTTCCTAAACAGTAGAGAAACGTTTAAACTTTGGAATGCAGATTTTGGGGAGCCTTGGTTCCGACTCTTGAGCAGAATCTGTTTCTGTGAATTTTCATTCAATGCGATGCTTAAGGTTGCAAAGCTGTTTTGTTTTGAAGCCCCTCAGTTCATGTTCCTCTTAGGTCTGTGGTGGGATGGGACTGGGTTTTTTTTGTTTGTTTTGGTTTGTTTTTTTTTGTACTTTCTCTCATCTGAAAAATGAATCCTGTTTGGAAATTTGGGGGGGGGGGTGAAGGAAAAAAGAAACGAGTCCAAGCTGCTTCATGTTGTGAAAAAGTCTTACTGTAGAATCATAAAAGCTGCACTTTTTCCACAGAATGGAAGTTCAGCTGGAAGCAGCTGAACTTTGAAGCTTGGCATGTAAATAGAGCTCTTTGAAGAGCACGTCCATGGCTGGAAAGAGGGGAGAGGGAAATAACCCTGGCTGGTTAACAAGCTTATGAGCATGTAAAAAGCCACTGTGAGCATGCTCATTGAAGTATCTGTTAAAACATTTAACAGAGATTTGCACAGTCTTGTCCTTGCTTGTGGTGATGTACATACACCTGAAAGTGGCCAGGGTGTCTAAGTGTAAATATGAAACTGAAAGGAGGTGGCAGTTTGAGTGTTTCTCTACACGGATGGGTGCGGGGGAGTAGCCATTGCAATTGAGACAAAGGTATTTTGAAATGTATTGCGTATCTGAGGGAGAYGCAAGGAAGGCAAGAATGCTGAGGTTTGGCCTACATCTTTACTAGGATAACTTGTAGCTTTTGGTGAGATGGGATTTGTGATGAGTGCAGCCATGCCAACAGAAGACTTTAGCGTAGTGTTTTGATCTCTTTAACTTATTTTGTCTTGAGATGGGGGAGGGAGGGCTTTTTTATTATAACAACGTGYGCATGAGGAGCCACTTGGCTGATAGTGTCCTGGATTTGCTATAAACTGAGCAATATTGGCAAGTAAAGGTCACTGTAATTCAAGGCTGTGTATAAAGCAGCAATGAAATTAAAGGGAAAAAAGCAATGTGAAAATTGCAGTTACAGATTTAAAATAGCAGTAAAATTCAAATCTTAAAAATTCTTCTAGAAATGATACTTTACATTTTAGTATGTTTATTGTACTTATAGTGTGCTTTTGACAAATAAAAACTTTATATTTCATATTTAAGGAAACAGAAGCTTAAGGTGCCCTACCTGAAATATTTACGTATTTCTTTGTTAAAAGCAACAATTWATATTAACAACAAGACTAGAAACAATTTTTTTTTCAGTTGTGCTTCTGCATTTCTTGGTACTTTTGTAGTTTTTCTTTCTTATGTGCAAGTCTTTCACTGAGTAATGATGACAGAAAACATAAGTAAAATGGCATATATACTGTGTAAACTCACAGACAGTGTCTCCTTTTGACTTTCTTGAAAAACTTCAAATTAATGTCCCCTTAAGAAAAAGCATACATAGAAATCTTATGAATGATATGGGCCGGTTAACATAAACTCCTTGCACTTTGGATTTTTGGACTATATTTTATAGCTAAATGACCTTGTGTCTCTGGTTGTCTTATTCTAAACATCGTGGAATGAAAGAGAACTGAGAGAATTCTTGGACCCCACTTCATCTTGGTCTGTTGCATTGTATTCATACTTTTGTTTTGCAATGCATATACTGACCTTTCTTTTAATTTCCTATCCAGTACAGGAATGTAGACAAGGTGCTGGTTATAAGAGAAACCTAAGAAAAAATTCCGAGTGTGTCATTTGTTCTGCTGTTACTGAGGGKTATGTAAAGCTGGGCTGCTCTTTCCCTCATTCTCTGCTAGCTAAAGCCATGAATTCTGAGACTAATCTTGTATGTGGATTTTCCATGCAGCTGAGTGGGGCTGCAGTGTTACTGGACCATCTGCACATTTGCTGATTGGTTTCTCAAGTAATAAAGGCCATGGATTATTAAAACCCATGCCCTTGTTGTTTTATTTCATTGATTTTTCTATAACTATGCAAAATTTCATTTCTCTCTTGTAGTAAAATGCTTTTGTAACTGGCTGAGAAATTAAAGCTGTAAATGGATGTTGAAGAGGATTAATCTTATGAAATCCAGTTGCTAACTCATTTTAGGAGATCTCTTGGATTATGGAAACTTAAGTGATCTTGCTGAATGGGATGATTTAAAGCAGTTCTCTTATGTTGTGGTTTGGCATACTATTTAAGAGCCTCAAGATGCTACTTGTGATTGACATAACAAAATGTAAATTATATGCTGTTTTACTAGGCTCTAATTTATCTGTCGTAAGGTTTGTGTACCAATAGTACTCAGCTCTTCTTACAGCAAAGTTTCTCTTTCATGTAATATCTACATAGGGAAATAAAATTACTCTTAATTGTATGCTTAAAAAATAAAATGGAATTGGGGCATGTCTGGCTACCACAGTAAATTAAATTTTGCTGCTTCACATTCTTTTTGTGCATTTACTTACTTTAAATTAACAATTGAAAAATTAAACGTTTGAATTTCTGATTGGGAAGAACACTCTCTTGCTGTTGGGTAATTGTCGGTGGACAACAAATTGAACGTGAGCCAGCAATGCACCCTTGGGGTGAAAAAGGCCAGCAGAATCCTGGGCTGCATTAGGCACAGTTCTGCTGGCAGGTCAAAGGAGGTGATTGTTCCCCTCTGCTCAGCACTGGACACAGCACTCAGCCACATCTGGAATGCCGTGTCCAGTTTTGGGCTCCAGTACCAGAAAGACATGGACCTACTGGAGTGAGACCAGCAAAGGGCCATGAAGATGCTAAGGGACTGGAGCATCTTCATATGGGGAGAAGCTGAGGGAGCTCGGACTGTTTAGCCTGGAAAAGAGAAGGCTTGGGKGGATCTTATCAAGGTGTATAAAATATCTGATGGGAGAGTGTGAAAAAGATGGGGCCAGACTCCTCCCAATGGTACCCAGTGACAGGATGAGAGGCAATGGGCACAATTTGAAGCACAGGAAATTCTGAACATAAGAATAAACTTTTTCACTGTGAGGGTGGTCGAACACTGGAACAGGTTGCCCAGAGAGGTTGTGGAGTCTCTATCCTTTGAGATATTCAACGCCTGACTGAACAAGGCCCTTGGCAACCTGCTGTAGCTGACCCTGCTTGAACAGGGCATGTTGGACTAGATATCTCCAGAGGTCCCTTCCAACCTCAACTATTTGATGATTCTGTAATCACTGGAGAAATCTTAAAGAACGTAGTCCATTAAGATTTTAGACTTTAAACTTCCTGATGTAGTTAGTGCTGCAGGAAGTGAAATAATGATTCAAGATGAACCTGACGTTTGACTTAACAGTGAGAAACTGACATTGGCTCTTAGAAATTGTCCTGCAGTAAGAGCAGAAATGAGCAAGTTGAAATCTGAGGGCTTAACTTCTGTTTCCGTTGATTCTTGGGGGGAAACACTTTCCCTGAATACACTTCTTGTTTTACTTGTAATACAGCAAATTTGAGTGTTAACTTAGTTATACAAGTATTAGGCCCTGAGGTGTCTTTAGTACTCTGAGGCACGGGTATCGTATTACATGCAGAAATGTTTCTCAAGCTATTGGATTAATTCAGTTGATTATACCATTAAAAACTATCTTCTCCTAATGGTAGTTCTCAGCTGGCAGTGTCTGCCTTGATGGAAAAGTGTAGACAAACTGCAGGTGAGAGTGAAGCCCAGACACGTAAGCTCTATGGAACTGGTTTGGAAATGTGTGCTCCACATTTCTAGAAATGAGTTTTGACAATGCAGTCATAGAGGATGGAGACTGAGAAGGCAATGGCAGCCTTGAGTCTTGGGAACAAGGATCTTCTTGGAAACACAACACTGCTGATTCCCTCCAGTGAGACTTGACCACAAAACTGTTTATTCCAGTGCCAATGATACTGTGAAACTGATATGCCATTTTTACTTTATTTATTTATTTATTTATTTATTTATTTTGGAAGGTGGGGTGTCAGTAACAGTAGGTTGTGATAAATCCCAGAGTTGACCTTGGTGGAGGAGGCATAAAAAATTTTATTACTTGTTGCAGGACTTTTGGTGGCTCTGCTTTTTGTTGTTTTGTAGCAGCTAAAACGTTGTCACCCGTGTAACTTATTTAACCCTTTCCATAAACATGACCTCTCTCTCGAATGCCCTCATCTTTGTCCTTTAAAAAGAGAGAGTATACAGAAGTCAGCAAGGAAACAAAGGCCAATATGCTACTCTCCAATGACTTCAGTTGCCATTGTTGAGATGGGTAAAGCTCTTAAATTTGCTGACTGGTATATACCTGAAAAAAGTAGGTATTAATTTAAATAGTCCTTTTACTGCCTGCTTAGCATGGCATTGAATGGTTGCACCAAACATATTACCCGGACATTGGATGAAAGTGTACATTTAAAACAGTACAAATCAGTCAGGAGGAAAGGTTTTGTTTTATTTCAAAAAGAAATTAAAGCTTTCTTTTTAAGTAGGAAACACTTGAGGTTTTTGTCTTATAAGAGTCAGCTGTCAAAGGTAAAGCTGGTGCCATGTTTCTATTATAGTATGATGATAAAGKGTCCAACTCTGTAACCATACATAGATAAGATGAATGAAATTGGATTGCGATGTTTTCGTCAACCCTAGAAACAAATAACACGTTATCAGTAGATCTCAAAGTGCTGACTAATGTGTGTTAACATTTAATCAGTTTTGGAGTTGTATTTAAATAACAGCTGTTTATGTGTTGTTAATTATCCCGTCCTAAGCATGGCAAGGAACTGGTGAGAAATGCCACATAGTATAGTGCCTCTGCCGCTCTGAGCGGGAGGGAAGTGGTAGCAGTCAGCACAACTTGCACAGCTGGTTTTTCCAGCTATGCTGTGAGTGATGTTCTGTGATGTAAGCTAGTGATGTTCTGCTAGGTGTGTAACTGATGCTGAATCTGGGTGAAGACATCCATTTTACAGTATGAAGACAAGACAAGATGAAAAATTAGTCATTCCTACTCTTTGATACTTCTGTGCTGCTGAAGGGGCAGTTCTTTGTGAATGGAAATCTTGCTTTTTCTCTGAAAATGGAGTGCTGTCGTTTGTTCTCTGACTCTCTACAGGCTTAGTACTTTCCTATTTTCCCCGTGTATAATGTGAAAATTTTTGACTCTTTACTTAAATGCAAAGGACTCTGGAATAGAAGGGTGGAGTTGGAGGTGTACAGAGTCTGTCTTCAGGGATTGAAGTAATGGAGAATACAAGAATACACACAGCTATACTGGTATGGCCAGCAGAATTGGGGGCTGTGGTATGAGAAGGGACAATTAGGGAACGTGGAGCTCCAAGTAAGAGATTTGGGAGGCAAAGGTTGGAAGCAACCCCTGAAGTAGGAGGATATGGAGGAGTATAGGGAACTTGCAGAGAAAACTGAGGGTTGCAAGGTACCCATGAAAAGCTAGGGAGTGCTTAGCCCCATAAYGTTGTGTGCTCTGGTAGTTTTGCACCATGGTCTAGCTAGGCAAGACTGACTGTAGAGTAGATTAGTAAGAGGTAGGATTGTACTTCACTGTGGAGGAGAATTGTAGAAACCTGACTGAGTGGTTTGGTTGTTGTTGGGGGGGAGGAGGTGTCTCTTTTTTTTTTTTTTTTTTTTTTTTGCTTTTTATGTAAAAACATGAGAAGCATGCCCAGGTGGGGTCCTCTGCTGTTACTGTAAATTAGGAATACTCTAGATGAATGTCAGTTATGTAACTCCTCACCCTGAAACTCAGAAATGGAGAAGAAAAATTTCTGTGGCCTCAGTTCTTGGCTTCTGTGATCCTGTTCCTGAACAATAGGTGCAGTGAGAACTGGAGGGTTTTTTTGTTTTTGTTTTTAAGCTTAAGTTAATGGGACTGAATTCTTACCTGAGAACCTATTGGAGCTAGTGGCTGTACTCTGACTAAAATGAAGAAGCTTGGACTCAGCATGGTTGCATCACAGAGACTTCTGACTTGGCTAGACTGACAGTGAGATCTCAAATATATTCTGAGATATCTGCTGGAGTTGTTTTATAAACACGTGTGGTGCAGATACTTAGAAAACTTGGATTTCTACTCCTCATCCACATCCAATTCTAATCTCTTTCCCTTTACTCTGTTAGCTGGTTTAGTTTGACAGAACATGAGGGGAAAACATAAATGCCCAAGAACTGATTTTCCCTCCCCTTCCTTCCCACTTTGAAGAACACATTTTCTGTGTCATGTATTCTTAGAATGACTGTTGTCTTTTCAGAGAGCTAAAACTGTTTGAGTAAGCAGCTATTCAGCATCTTAACGCTTCATGATCTCTTGACTTGATGTCCAGATAATTAGACTTAACAAACAGATTAGGGTTTTTTTTGGATTACAGTTTTGCTGTCTAAGTGTTTGATCATATAGAGACTTGATTTGTTTCTTCAGAGAAATCGGCTATGCCACTTGGATAACCTTATAGAAGGGTGAGTGCATCACTTTGCCTCTGTACACTTGAAAGATATATGAAATGTGTGTGTGTGTATACATAAAATGTATATTATACACTTGAAATGCATAAGAAAATATATGGCAACCCAGCATATTATGTTATGTGTATGACACTTAAGCCTGAGATAATTGTGAACATTCTTTCTAAAACTGGAAACAATGGTAAAAAGCATAGTGCTTGAGCCCTTCCAGACCAGGGACATAGCAACCTTGTGACCTAGTGAAGGTCTGGTGATTAAACAGAAAATGTTGATTATGGGGAGCATTTGGCCCTTTGGGGGATTTTGCCACTGATTTACTATGATTTTATTTCTTCGTGTCGTAAGTTCCTCTATGAAGACCCGAAATGTTTCCCTGTGTCACTAAAGTTATTAGTTAAAAAACAGTAATATATTGCTATATATTGCTAGGGTAAATACAGTGACAAGTGTTCTAGAAAAGCCAAGAAGCAAAGCAAATACCGGGGGGAGACAATGCTGATAACTTCTTTGCTTCTGGTGGGTGAGGGTGAAACTGGTGGCTGCCAAAAATATGAGCTCAGAAAAGTAGCTTGATCTGCTCTGAGCCCACATCTGTATACACCTCCTCATCTCTACAGATGGCCAGGAGGCTGAAGAGAGAACACAGTTGTCTAAATTTGTGTAAGAGAAAAGAATCATGACTCCCACCTGAAGGCAAGTAAACCTCCTGTAATTGGGATATTTTCATCAAAGAATTTGGTTTAATTTTCAGCCTGAGCAAATTATGTAAAACCTGACACTGTTCTTGTTTGCTAAATAAATACTTTTTTTTTTCATACTTATATTGCTTTGTTTTGAAAGGTGGGTGGTTGGAACAGGACTCTTTATTCCTTTCATAACTACCCTGCTAAGGAATAAATTCGATTTAGAACTTTTCTTTGCGTGTTTATTCTGTAACTACATATCAATAGAATACTTTTCCATTTTCGATTTCACAGTACTTTACATTTTAAAAAAGAGCAACTGTCACCRTCTAAATAGTAACAGTGCTGTTTGAATCAATCATGATAAAAGGCACACAAAAAAAATTTCTTTCTTCTTTATGTTTCTTTTCTGCTATTATTAGTGTGGGAATAAGATTGTCAAATTTTGTAGGTCATTTCCCTACAGTCTGCCTTACATCTTTTGGGGGGGTTTAGTCATTTTCCTCTGTTTTACCATAAGATACAGGATATGGTTTAGAGCAGGTAGCTGGGAGTCAGCATTGTATAAGCAGTGAAATCTTGACCAAAAATCTGTTTTTGTGGATGTGGCGTCATGTAATAGAACAAAATAGGAACAGTTTACAAAGTGCATTTTTGGCACTTCTCTGATTAACTTTGATTGCAGACAGTGATTGATACTTAAGATTTACCTGTGCTTTAGACTGTGCTTCTGGATCTCTGATTATACAGTCATTCTGAATGATCTGAAGTTCAGCTGTATATATTGCTGTCCCACCCCACCCCACCCCCCTTCCCCAGAAGGATCTGAAGCTGGAGTCTTCCTGCCCCTTTCAGAAACAAATGAGTAAAGTTAAGTTGTTTAACTTCTTGCTATGGGTCAGGACCCTGAGCTTCATGCCAAGTTTCAGCATGAAACAAAGTAAGACTGCAGAGCCAGGGAAAAAACCCTTAAAAAGACAGTTTGTAATGAACCACTGATAAAGCTACAACTGTTGAACTACTGTGACTTATTCATGCAGGTCCTTAAGAGGGAAATGAGATATGGCCTGCCTTAAACAGTATGCAATAAGTTACAGTTCTTAGCTTAAAAATGTATCAAGTGTGTAAATGCGATATTTTATGCTCCTTAATATGGATTCCACATTAGTGTTAGAATAGCTTTATGTTTCAAATGGATCTGCTTTTTCTGTGTAGCTGGATAGTGGCATGCCTCCGTTTTGGTTCCTGTTGAGAAGCTTCCAAGTGTGCTTTTAGTAATGCAACATAAGCATAGTGTCAGTGTCATAACAGCATTCCGCTTTCAGTGAGAAGCTGCAGCGGCACCGTACAAAGGTGCAGTTGGTCTTTCTGTAAAGGATGATGTCAGTCATCCTTGCAACAGCATGTCCACAGAACTTCTTGTGATGACTGCAGAGTTCCATGAAATTTTGGAGGGAAACAAGCAGACTGGAAGAATATCAAGGGTGAGGAGGTTTCAGAAGAGTTTGTAAAGAAAAGGACAGATACAGAGTTAAGCTAAGCTGATTTGGGTCAATGAGTTGCCCGTAGGCAGAGAAAGTCCAGGTGAACATGTCAAAAGTTCCTTCAGTATTTTGACTACTCCTCTATTGGTGTTTTTGCAGTTAATGCAGTGTTTGAATATCCTTGTAGTAATGCTTCTGTAGTTGCTGTAGAAACTGTTGGCTTAGGCTGTCTCCTTGTAGTTCTCCTTCCTAAGAACTGCTTAAGGAGAGTTCATCTGGGCACAGGACATAGTGATACATGTATTGTTTTCTTTCACACTGCAATCTGTAATCTTTATTTTCATATAAACCCCTTGGCTAGCTTCTTCCTCCCGCCTCTCTCCCCATTCATAAATGTTTGATCTATGTGTGGTGTTCACAATGAAGGAGTATTCTTTTGCCAGAAGAATAAAGAGTTGCTTTTTGTTTGCACTGGGCRCTACAGAATGTCAAGAGCTGACTGGCTTTACTGCCAGTTTAAGCAGGTGCAACTTGTTTCAAAAAGTTCCCTTTACCCCCATCACACCACACAGGAGCAAGTCTCATGCACAATACATAGAAGATTGAATTTTGGCTGAGAACTGAGGAGTACAGGGATTTGCTGTACTTCCCCTGTCTCTCCTTTTCCTTGCTGTTTCCATTTCTTTTCCTCTTGTGTTAAGAATGTTTGGAATATCTCCTGGACAGACTTTTTGTGTGTGTGCAGCATTTGTTTGGGGAGATTGGATAGTAATTGGATAGCGTGCTTGCACAAAAAATAGTAGTAGGTTTTCTTCATAGATCAGAATCTTGAAACCGATCAGAAAACTGGCAGCCTTCGTACAGTACTGTGAAAGGACTCTGTAGTGTTCACTTASAGAATTGTGTAGATAGAAGGTTGTTGATGTGGGAAAGACAGGAAAAAAAAGTGCATTTAGCTACTTCTGTGGAGAAAGAAAAAATCTCTTCCAAGTTTGTCATGAAGTTGCAAAAGCCTACTGCTCTCTAACCTCCCATTCTTTATGTATGAGGAAGAGGGAAGAGGAGGAGCAGGCAAAACTCATGCAGGGCTGGTTGATATGGCCTGTGCTGTGCTTCCACATTGCGGTGCTGCAATCTGCAGTCTGCAGTAGCACAAAACTGTTTGGCTTTCTTCTTGCCAGTCTCACTGTAGCTGTTCAGCATGGCAGCACAAGAACAACTTGCAGATACTCCAGCACTGAAGTGATGAAACAGGGTAGTTCTAAAGACTACCATGGCGGGGAAGAGGAGAGTAGCCAGTAGCTCTTACCTCTGCATTCTCTGCTGTACAGAAGACAAAATTTCTTGCCCAGAGAGCCCAGTGTGGAGAATGCATGGAGTCCAAGGAAAGCAATAGCTTTTTGTTGCATGTGTGCATTTGCTTTTCTTTTGCTTGTTTCTTAGGAGCATAAGAGAGGATGGTTTTAGAAGGAGGAAAGAGTAGCATAATAAAGAGGAATGAAAAGCAACATTTTGGCAGAGTTGGGCTTATTGTAGGGATTACAGAAAAGGACCTGGGTCGCTGCTCGACCATCATGTTGATACACATGTAGTCTACTTGTCATTAGAAGTAAGATTGAATTAACCATACTGAATGAACTCACAGAAATGAGGAACTGCTATTAGCCAGCTGGAACTTAGTGTGGAGGAGATGGAAGAGATACTGCTTGAGGTGTGTGAATTAGATACAGGTAGGGGAAGTGATGACATATGCCCTCCTGGTCATCTGGGAGTTTCTTTTTCAATTTGTAAGAGATAATGATTCAGGGTGTCCATCCTTTTTTTTCCTGAGATGGCCACCTAACACCTGGTGTAATGGCTAAAGTCTTTTTTTGGAGAGAAGTGTGAACTCTTCTATCATTCATGGCCTGATCCTCTGCCATATAGAGCTTTAGAAACACCAGGTGGCAAAGGCAACTACCTGCTCCCTTAGCAGCATGTTCTGCAGTGGCCATATGCCACTGCAATCTAGGATCTGCACTGGTCTTTTGGCCTTTCATTTGTTGATGCATGTAGTTCATTATATGAGTTTTTGACTGCCCTGCATTTTTTGATTCTTGGGTGCTTCAGGGTGGACCAGCTATCTCTTTCTGTCCTCGGGTTGGTAGCAGTGGTCTGAAACAATGGCCTGGAATTCTGAGAATGTGTCAAGACTTGTCCCTTTGCACATGCCTGTGGCCAAAGGCTTTTAGGACTCCAAATTCTTTGAGGTCTAAATTAGTATCATGATTTTGGTAATGTGAAGAATTAGTTTCTCTACATATGCATTTTCTGCAGTCAGCGGTTTGTATGTACCTACATTTTTTCCAGTCCCTAAAAATAAGCAAGAAACAAAATCATGGTGATGGAGTAAACACCAACACTGTGTACTCTATTCTGTGTCTCAGAAATGCACTTCATTTTTTTACATCTTTGCACTGAAATTTGGACCTGCTGCTCACCTTCTCGATGTGATGAAGGGTTTGGGATGAGATGCAGAGTGTGATGGAATAAGGTCAGCAGCGGCTGTTCAGTGATCACATGTTAAAGGGGGGCTCTTTTTCCCCTTAGAAATAGCAGAAAGCAAAACTTACTTCTTTTTAAAGTTCTCTGCATGGCCAAGGTTTTGTGCCATGTTGCCATGTTGACTTCAACAAATCAGTGACTTTTGATATTGAAGTTTTACTGCTTGTTCTCAGATGGTATGATGGTAGCAGCTAAACTGGTCTCATTAGCAATGTTGGGAGCTTCAGTACGCAGTGTTGGGTACTTTTTCAAGTACCACTACTGTTGAGCTTACATGGGGACTTTCATGCATGAAGTGCTTTTGCAGGAAAAGAGGAATCGGGGATGTTGCTGTTTTTAAAGGGGAAGGGGCAGGGGCTGGAGTCCTGGAGATGATTAGGTTGTTTGGAGGAACCTCTGCAGCATCACTCTGTTTTCACAAATCAAAGAGGAGGCAGAAGTATCTCTCTTTTGTGTTGTTGAAAGATTGAACTAGAGGGCACCGTTTTGAATGGCTTGAGGCTATAAAATGATTAGGAAGGCTATCCCTTCCCCC
>NW_020447420.1:27376-146561 GCF_003343035.1 Apteryx rowi | reverse complement strand
AAAAAAAAAGAGGAGAGACTAATTGGAAATAATGCTTATGCTGACTTTGGACATCTTGTTTTATACTGTAAGTAGGTGAACTTTGGCTTACCTTTCAGATCAGGCTTTGTACTTCTATATTGCATATCACAAGCAGTTCTTAACCCTAACCACGATGGTGTTGCTGGAGCTCGTGGGCTAGTCCTCTGTATGTTGTGCTTGCCCTTAGTGTAGGAATGGAACTTACTCTCTTCTGAGAAATTTTGAAATGTTCTCATGAGAACATTATGTGGCCTTTGTTTTTTTTTTCACTTCACCTCTAGTAATGGACACTTGAATATATGCCTTTTACCATCGTTAGAGGCAGGGTTGGATCGTCCCTGAAGCACCTTATGAGTTGTTGATTGGAAGGCTGTAGAATGTCTTTGTCAAATTATGCATTTTTGTGCCTGCATGTTTTAGCAAGACTCGAACATCTAACCCCAGACTACCTTGCAGGACTCTAACTTGTCGCATCTACCCTGTGTGCTTTGCCTTTCTTTCAGGGCTTTATAGGCATGTAAAGTGGATTTCCTCTAGAGGAGAATCTGCATGTACTGTGAGGCAGAACTTTCTTTCACCAAGTGTGATGAAGTTGCCTACGCTCCTGATAGAAAAATCCATTTTAGTTCATGCAACTATAACGTGGAGTATGGTCTGTCTAGAGCATTCACTTTCAAAAGTTTTAATTTTAATGTTGCTTTATAGTAAAAGGTAATTTGCTAATCTTTGTCTATTATGCAGTTTTACATTTCTGAATAAATAGGATAGTCAAAACTTTTTTTTAAGGAACCATTGTGGTGTATGATATATTCTTGAAAAAAAATATTTATTTCTTCTGGATTTGACTGATATTTAATAAGCTATTTCTAACACATACCTCTCTACCCATTGAGTAGTTGGTGGTTTTGTATCTTTGTAACTATGGGGTTTTGAATGTGTAAAACAAATTGGGTACATGTATGTGACCTTATTGCTTTACGATTCTAGAAGCAGACAATTATCCAACTCTTATACCATTTATCTTGCTTTACCTTTTGCTTTACCTCTTGCATGCTGAATTTTCAGCATTTTCATTTTTATGAATCCTTTTAAGGAAAATAACTACTAAATGTTTGGTGAAACCAACCACAGTCTTATGGGAGATAAGTGTTTCCCTTTGTGACCGATGGCAAACATGCTTGCAATTTCATTCTGGAACATAGCCTGCACATTAGTTGTCAAAACTAATGGCTCGCTGTGTATTTGGAACTGTTTTTTAGGTAACCCATGGTGCCTGAATACAGTGCCCTTTGAGAAATCACCTGTTTTCTATTATGTCTGACTAGTCTCAGTTTGTTTTTTTGATCTTTAAATGAGCTCCACATAACGGAGAGGGGAGGACAGGGCCTTCTTATCAAGGAAGACTACATTTAAGAGTGGTGCTGTGAGCATAAGAATCTCCTTTTTCTTCCCACATATCCACTGGGATATGGAACTACTTTATTGGAAGTACCAGTCCCAGGTGGTATTGGCATGTCACCCATTGCTACTTTGAATGTAATTTGGCATCAAAAATACTTTGCTCTGCCGGGCTGTTCTGAAGAAAAATTGCAAGGGTTGAATGCTTCCATCTATTGAAAGACAATTGCCTGTCAGTGCATCAACTTCACATGTGCTTTGCTATGTAACAAAAAACTGGCAAAATCATGACAAAAGGAGCAGTTGCTTCTTTCCTTCTTTCCCCCAGCAGTGGTGCTAGAAAAGAAATTTGGAGAGCCAGCAAAGGTAGTGATCAATAGCACACAACTTTTTAGAAGTTTATCCTGTAACACAAAAATTCTACCAGAGACTACAAATTGCTAACAGACCTGAGCAGCGGGCATGACATACTGGTAGGTTGTTATGACTGACTTTGAAGTTATTCTTGGAAAGCTTATGCAGTGAAGCCCTAAATGTGTGTCATTGATTACAAGAAGCAGCATTTATAACATATAAACTGAAAATTTGAACCGATTTTTCTGTGGCATTGGTCAAGTCACTTAAGTCTTTTGGGACTGGGGTCTTTTCTAAATGCAAACCATGTAAAATTTGCATCTACCTCAGGAATGAGAGATGTAATGTTTCTGAAGGGTTGCAAAATTCTTGAATGTGTATAGCTTTGTTCAGATGGCAGTTCTTTGCTCTCTAGAAAAGCACATTGAAGTTTGATACTGCAATCAAAATGGAGGTTACTAAGTAGTATGTTCTGGTCCCTGCTGTTAAGTCCAACCTGAAAATTATTATCTCCCAGAGGTTAGCAATGGAGCATTGAGTAGTACTGTCTGTTTACCGGCAGATGGAGGAGTTGATTTCTTTGGTTTGTAACCTCTGAGCGGTTTCATTCAACTTACTGTTTGTGGTATTGCAAGAAACCTTTTGAGTGGCTGCAGAGGCAGCGCTAGTGAACTTGCACAGATTGCCAGTCGCTTCCACAAAACAGCTTGGTGACGCATGCTTTGTTAAGTATCTAGTTGCAGTATTTAAGAGCAAGTTCAAAGAGTCTAGAAATGTCATATATTCTGCCCATGGTAAATGGAAAATATTTACCACAACTACTTTGAAAATGAGCTGGCCTGGTGAATTAATGTAGTTATGTAAATAGTCTTATTCAGAAAACTATGCTGATCCTCCTATGGAGATAATTTTGATTCCTTTACTAGCTTTTAATTTTCATGATGATATTCCAAGAAGAAAAACCACTGTACTTAAGTTTTGTTCTCAGCACAGAGATAAGTGGAATGTCTCTGTCCCTTGTCTGAAACCATGTGTTGAAAGACATGATTTTTTCCTAACAGTTTTGCAGAGTAATAGGACACAATATGATTTGGATTACAGAAGGCACATGCTGGGTCAGTTTACAACCTGCCAAGTTATAATTTACAGTTTCTAAAAAATTTAAAGCAAACACTGAGTGCCTGCAGACATCATCATTCTAAATTTAACTTGCAGATTTTGTCTCAGTAAAACATGGAACTGTCTGTTAGCATTTGTCCTTGGAATTCCAGGGATTAAATTTTCTTGTGTTAGGGTTCTACTCTGGTGGTTCTGGCATTCTGTTCCTGGTCCTGCAGTGTATGAGTTGCAAATGCTTCAGAGGAAAACTCTAAATGAAAAAGTGTTAGCTAAGTTTAATTATTTTCTTTTTTTTTCTCTTAAAACAAAAAGTCTTTGGAAAAATGTTCTTTCTCCTTGTTATTATTTTCTTTACTGTGTTCCAGGAATTAATTAAGATGAACTAACTTTTAAAAATGGTTCCAGTGGACTTCTGAATGCCCTGTTGCATTTAAGTGTAGGACTTTCCAAATATTACTGGGAAGGCCGAATCGCCAATATAGTGATTTTTGTTTCTGCAATGAAGGTGACATGCAAAGTGCACAAAAAAACTCATACAACAGTTGAAGCAAGTGCCACTGCAATGCACAAAACATCCTGTACTTTTTTTTTTTTTTTAAGTATGTGGATGTTTTGTTTCTCATTACACAAAAAGTTTCTAATTTTTTAGAGTTGAATCTTATTGGAACTGTGGAATAAGCTAGACTGACAGTGTTAGAAGTTGACATTCTTTTACTGCTAAACAAAGTACATTTTAGGCATTAAAAACCAAGTGGGTTTTTTTGGGGGGGAGGGGGAGGTTGTTTTTTTTGTGTGTGTGTGTGTGCTCTCAAGAAGAGAGTTCAGTGTCCATGTCCTTTTGGTTCTTGTTCTCTTTTCTCTGGTATCCTGTATTAATGATGGTGTTGTGCCATGGGCATGAATTTATATTGATGGCTGAGCAGATCATTTAACACATGAAGACTCTCATCTAGGTTTGTCATAACTTCTCACTGAGGGATGAAAGACTTCATACCATATTGCCCAGCCTAGGAGGATACTCTGAATTTACCAAGTAGCTGCTTTTTTATTCTGGTTTTGAACCTCCCTTCAGTGTCCTGATCTGTTCACTCTCCCACTTTAATGTGTTATGCGCTTTCCAGGTGCACCTTCTTTAAATAAAGAAATAAATAATTCCTTCTCATTTGCTTTGAGGAACAGCAGGTTCCCTGTTATCAGGGGAAACCGAAGTGGCTAGACACAAAATGTAGTTAATGGCCCAAAGTAAACAAACTTGGATTGTTTTTCTCCAGTCTTTCCCTTGATAGTAATTTCAAGCGTTACTTTTAGCAGCTGTAGTGTATGGGGGGAGCTTTGGCAGAAAAGTGAAATTTTTGTCTTTGTTGCTGTAAATTGATCTCTGCAGAGCTGAGAGCATTTTGAATGCTGCTATTGATTGTACGAAGTCCATTTCCCTCAAAAATGAGTATGCGCCCTCTTTTAGGCTGGAGTTGCAACAGCTTGCTATCATGTTGTTCTGCTCCCTAACCTGGATGTCATCTTATTATTATGTCATCTTATTTTTGCAAACTCACTAAAACTGCTCATTACTGTACCTTGCGGGAAGCCTTTTGCCTCCAAGATACTGGTGTTGATCCACAGCCTTATATTTTGCTGGTCGGAGATGGGTTGCTTAATGTTGACAGGGAGAACAAGGTATGATGTTGATTTACTTGATCTAAAGGCAACAGTGGTGGGTGGCAAAGATTGAGGGAGCCTTCTATTAACAAATAAAGAACAAAAAGTGTTTCATGCTCTTCTCAGTAAAGTTGTATACTAGAGATGACATGATTTTCCATAAAAAGAGAATGAAGAAATTCATAGCTCTGTATGTAATTTAAGGAGACTAAAGTGAAAAAGCTTTGTCCATGTTCTTAAAATGACATCTGGGTAGGATTGGCAGACTTTATTGACAGTTCCTTGCTTTCTGTTTTTTGGGGTTTTTTTTAATTATTATTATTCGAAAGGTAAAAGTAGATTGAATGTAACTTCTTAAGTTCAAGGTCATCTAATTAGAACAGTCGTATTTTCCAAAGACATTAGAGAATATAGTGCTATAGTCACCTAAACATGTTAAAAATAAAAAAGGCTGTGAAATTCAGTGCTCATCTTGGGCAGTTTCTAAGGATGAGACTGACAGATAACTTATACTATGAAATTAATCTTGCAGACTAGCCTGTGGTCTTCAATCTAAGCATTGCCACCATTGGCCCTTGCAAAAGTCATCTTTTTCCCTTTTACATAGATGAACTGTGCTGTACTAACTGGAGAGAGGAGTAATAGATGAATTCTATGTCTGAAGTCACTCAGCAGATCTGATAGTGCTTGCATGCAGGTTAGATATGCTGAGGCAAGAAGATGCAGGACTAAGCCAATTTAAAATATTTTTAAAACTGTCACGGGTATTCAGCAAACTGGAACAGTTTTTTTATATTAGTTTGTAGATCTCCAAGTTTGTTTGCATTTTTTTCCCTCCTCTTAGCCACGCTAGGACTTGTTACTGCAAAGCCTTGTTCATTCCATACATTAGCAACTGAGGTCCACTATTTAAGACTGATAATTCCTTAGCTCTGCTGTCTGTCATACCGGTGTGGCATAGGTTTTTTTACTTTCACTATGGACATTGTTGTTGCCTTTCATGCCTAAATAGACTAAAGCAAACTTGATAGGGTTCTCGTGCATTTGAAGTAAATAATCACTTTCTGAGGTTGAAAATAGATGACAGTCAGGATAGTCTTTCCTGGAGAGACATCGCCCTTGCTTTCTGTTGTAGGGGTTCTTGCACTGGTCTCTGAATCAAATTTGGTAGCTTCTGCCTAGCAGGTGGTATTTTTTTTTTGTTCTGTTTGCTCCAAATCCTTCCATTACTAACACTGATTCTTTGGCTTTGAATACTGTTTTTGAAAGATGTACTCTTTAGAAACAGTGATATTTAAAAAAAAGAAAAAGAAAAAAAAGAAAAAAACCCTTCCTTTTCCCCTCTTTTTGTGTGAATGACATCAAATTAACCTCAAGTCAGTCCTATGAAAGAAATGAATTAACATCTTGTAGGTGTGTCAAAGGGAGGAGACTGGGAGTAGTGCAGTAGCTACCGGGAGCAGACAGGATTCTGCTCCTCTGGGCTGATGAGATTGTATGGGTTGTATCTGCAGCATTGCGAAGGAAGAGTATTTCAAAAAGAGGAGGTTTCTGTTTCTGAAGCAGCCCAGGATCATAGTTGCAGTGTTTCCGTTTTAGACACTTCTGTGACATTATCTGTTGAGATACTGAGCTTCAGACTTATAATCTAAGACACAATAGAACACTGAGACAAGGCAGAATAATAGAGAAACAAACTGAAAATGACTGGGTTGGATGGATGAAAGATGGCAAGAAAAAGAGATGAGGAAAGGAGCTGAAACAAGCTAAATGTGAAGGGGAAGAATGTGAAGGTAAGAATAGGCGAAGAACAAAAGGTAATCTTGATTTGGAATGAAGGGCCTTACTATTCCTGCCTTACCTGAGTGAGTGCAAACACGCAGATAAGGCAGCTTTTTATGGTTAGCTTGCATTAAGAAGTTTCCTCCTTGGAAAAGGATGTTCTTGGGGAGCAAAGCATATTTTTACTTTGGAAAGCAGTCAGTGGTGAGAATGAATGAAATTTTAAAAAGTAGAAGTACACATCTCTAAAGCTTTCAGCAAGTTGCTGATTAGTCCTGTGACTGATGTGCTTTTTTGCCGAGCAAGTATTCCATTACAGAGGAAATTCACTTTTGAACACACTGAAAGGAATGTCTTGCTGTTGAGTGACTGAAAAAATTCTTCATGGCAATGCTACTAAGATCAAGTAAGAATTTATGTGACTCCAGATCTCCAGGTCCTCTTTTCAAAGACTTGGGCATATGTTTTGGTACAGATGTATTCATAGAGGCAGACTTTGTTTTTCTGTCATCTCTGTCAATGTTTTTAAAAGATATACTGAAGTTTTGGTCTTTTCCTTCTTCAGGTTGGTGACATGTTTTATGTCCTGCCCCCCCCACCCCATGATAGCTCGTCAACCTCAACTGACTTTCTTTGAAGCTCTTGACCCAGTCTTCTAAAGGAGATGGGGCTTTGAAGAAGTGTCCTCTGCAAATACAACCCACCATAAGATTTCAAACTTTAAAAATCTTACTCCTTTCGCAGTGGTTTTGCATTGCTTCTTTCTTTAGAATACTTTACAGTACATTAACATATTCAGTAGGGGAAGGGGCATCCACCTCCTATTCCCAAACCTTTGTTCTGACTTTTTCTGTCTTTATTGCCTGTTACTTTCAGGTGATCCTTCTCCTTTAGAAATCAGTCTAGCTTATTTCCTCTAGTACATTTGTTCGATCATACCTTGGTATTTTTCTAAACATTGCAAGCAAAGGGTCTGCTACCCTGTTCTTTGGTGCACTGCTCCTTAGCTGAAGAAGTGCATTTCTTTTTCTTCCTATAAATTTACTTCTGTTGTGCAAAATTTCTTTCTTTTCATAGTGTTTACCTTCAAGTCCTTAAGACTGCTTTTTTACCCTGCTGAGATTTAATCCTGCTTCAGCTCACCTGTTTTAATAACCTTTTTATATTTTTCTTATATCATGCTTCATGTTCATTGACAATGTCAATGTCAATCAGGGAGATGCTACTATAAGGACACTGTTCTGTCCTGCAACATGATGTTCCTGATCTGTTCATGCTGCCCAGAAACTACAATTATGTTTTCTGTTGGATCACACTCCAGCCAAACTAATATTTTCACTTGTAGGAAACTTTCACCTGAATGTCTTCTAGTTTCACGTATACAAACAGGATTATTTCTGTAATTTTCTTGCATTTTGTACAGTGGGAGGTGAATAACTGGGAAAAGAAACAAGTTCTGAACAGCACTTCTCATCTGTGAGCGCAAGTTGTTGCTGCCCTCTCCACTTTGTTGTTCCTCGCAGAATCTCTTCTGGAATTACTCCCTCAGAGGCTTGTTCCCAGGAACAGGATTTTTGTTTTGTTTTTAATTTCAATTTACACAAGTAGCTTTTTGTATTCCCCTCCCCCCCATTATAGGCATTGCCTCTCCCTTCTGTGGCTTTATTAATGTTTTATATCCCCTTTTCTAGGTCATCCAGAGTAATGAAAGTAATTTGAAAATTCATATGTAAGTATTCCTGTCAATGATCATGGAATCTTACCCTGGACTGACATTATCTAAGTTGTGTGTGTTGCAGTATCTGTGTTTAGGTTAAGAGAATAGAAGAATTCTGACTCTGGTTTCTTACTATTTATTTACATGTCTTAGAATGGATACTTCTGTGATTCATATCTAGACTTAATTCATTGTTATCCTGAAGCTTAGTCTCCTGTTTGCTCAGAGTAAAACATGTCTGAATAAACTTGTTCTGTGCACACAGCTTCTAAGAGCCATCAAGCCAGCATTGTCCGTAGGATAGAGAGTGCTCGTCTGGAGGATGCTCAGAAGACAAAGGGGACTCGGTGTACTTAACCAAAAGCTTCCCAAAACTTAGAGAAGCTTTTAGTAACCTAGAGCCTTTGGCAAGATGTTCTTTGACAAAGTATCTGGTTATACAGGAAGTTTTTAAAAAAAAAAAAAAAAAAAAAGTGTTCAGTAGCCATAATGGAACTAAAACATCTTCAAGTCTGATGGAGGACGTGTACTGGCTAAGAGCACAAGAGCTCTTTGCACAATCCTCGCAGGTAGTGGTCTCGTCTTCCAAATCCTTTTAAATCTTATCTCCCTCTAAAAAAATAAAATAAAATAAAAAGTCACTGAGGCAGCAAGACTGACATACTCAGAAATGCATTTAAGTGAAATTTAAGTGAAGGCTCATGAATGTTTAAACTGACTGAAAGGCAAAAGTGCACAGTAGCCAGTGTGGTTTAGCAATATTAAAAATGCCAGCTTCTTTAAATGTTGTCATCAGGAGCATCAAGGAAAAAATCTTAGAGGAGAAACAGTTGCTTAAATTTTTCTATTAAGGGTCACTGGGACTTCAATCACAACAGCATTTGTTTTTAAAAATTTTTAATCCTTTGAAATTTAAGCTTCATTTAAACTTTATAAAAACGTGAATCCCAAGTCTGTCTTAGTGCATTTATACTGTATTATTTGCAGGAAAAGAACTATTAAACCTGTTTTATTTACAGCACAGAGCTATAGCATGCATGTTACTTTTTTCTTGCATCTTACTAATCGCTGAGGTATGTATTAGCTTGAGAGGGAGAATAGGAGAGAGCTAGTAGAGCATATATGTTTTGCTGTTGGATGGTTTTACTGGTAGTTCTAAAGAATTGATATGATTGGGAATACCGAACAGTCTAATCAAATAAGGCTTTTGTGAAAACTCACAGCTCTATATACTTCCTACAGTAAGAAACTTGTAATTAGTATCATTAGTGCTTGAAAGCTTCTGTGGATTTCGGTGGGATTTGGCTTGAGGAAGCAGTCCCTAGCACTGATTACATTTAACAACCAAAAAACCCCTTGATCTGTTATGCTACGTTTGGCGTTTGTCTTCTAGCCATGCCAGCTGCTGCTGACCTATACCTCAAGCTATTCGTAGCACTGCTTCTGCTCAGCAGAACATTTTTGATTGGATGCAAATGGAAAGCTAATGCAGAAACTGTTCAGCATCTTTTGCAGTCTTATTAATTAGAGAGGCAGTGATTGTATTCTAAGCTAACTGTATGTTAACATGTGTGTCAGATGCAGGTAGTTGGTAGACTGCAGTTTAGGTCAACCTGCAGTCTGTGGCACATGAATCATAGCAGGAAAGAAACTGGGACACTGCAGCTATTTGAGGTATCTTGAAGGTTGCTAGGGAAGGAATGTCCTTGTTCTTAACCTCTTCAATATTGTGGCTGCTTYCCACTATGTTTCTGGAGCAAGTAAAGCCTCACAGGTAAGGAAATGGACACAAATGATATGGAAATGGTAAGTGCCTAGGAATTCGAAGGTGTATAAAGACTTAAGTGTTGGGATGCAAGTACAGAACAAGACTTGCGCAGTAAGAAGCCCAGCATGGCAGGAAGCTGCACTGTGTGGTTGAGGATGTAGAACTGTGATTCTGTTTTGGAGAATGTGATTTCATAGATCCAGCATTTTCCTTAAACCTGTTCTGTCAGTGAAAAATGATATTGCCGATAGTGAGTGTCATTTCAGTGTAATATAATCCTTTTTCTTAATTTACTTAATTCTTCCACTGTAAATGCTGTAGCTGTGTTACAGATTTCAGATCATTTTGAATGTTGATGTTGAATTATGGCTGCTTCACAAACAGGTGTGTACTCTTAAATGGCTTCAGGTTTCCTTTGTAGTTAGGATGCTGGAAGTTAGAAGTCAGTTTAATATTTCACAGATGCATTCAGAATCTAGTAGTGGTTTCTGTCTAGTCACGAGACAAACAATATATCTTGCCATTAATTGTTTATGTACTATTTATTATTTTATGTACTATCTAATCTGTGATTTTTGAAGATCATAATGAGACAGGACACCTGCCAAAATGATGTTCTTTTAATTTTTTTTTTTTGTTTCTGTAGTGCTCAGTTTTACAGGCAATTCTGTTTTGGATGTTTCTGACTGGTTAAACAGGAGGTGCATTAAAATATATTAATGCTCATTTATCAACTTGCTATTTAAGTGTCAGCAGCCAGTTCTGAGTTCTTTGCTGCACTTGGTCTGTTTCAGTGTCAAATGTGGACATCCATACCAAGAGATGAATGGATTTTCGAAACGATTTTATTGGAGAGCCTTTGTAGCACTGACTGTAGCTGATGTGCTGGGTATTGTGCAGGTGCCAGAAAATGTAAGGCTATGTAAAAATGTGAGAGAGATGTATAAAAAAATACCTTGAGGGTTATCTGATGTTCTACTCTAATGACCATTTTGCGAGTTTGGTAGGTATCTTCCTGTCCTCAGTAGTGAAGAACAGTTTAAATCCTAGAGGAGGAGGATATATATTCCCTCAGAAACTATTATTCTTTGGTGTACATTATAATTTGATATCTGCAGTTATTCCTTCTAAGGTTTATGTCTTTCTGTGATTCGATGGTGTGACTCATCAGAACATAGCTTTGGTCTCTCTTCAAATGATTATGTACATTCACACCGTATGTCTGTGTTTGCCTATTTGTTTGAAGACTCAGATGCTTTTTTTTTAAACCTTCCTAGTAGGTAGTTGTGGTCTCCCCTTAGACTGTCTTTTCTTTACTCTCTTTCCTTAGGCTCTTCCCATGAGCTAAAAATATGAAGTATGCTCTGCACATTGCTGTTTCCTTTCACCTTAATCAATTGATCTAGATTTAATTCCTTATTTGGTTTTGATTCTTTAACTTCTTTGGTACCTTTACCAGTATGATTTGATTTTTTTTTTTTTTTTTTCTCTCTCTGTTTTTTATTCCTTGCTATGCCACCGGGAGGAATCCATGTGTGGTCACCCATTTTCGGTTGCATATGCTCTGTTGCAGCCTTGCAACCATGGTTCCCCAAATTTAGTTTCTATCTGTGACCTCCTTGTGACAGCTGAATTCTCTCTAGGAGCCCATTCAATAGATTCCTCCACAGCCTGGCCTAAACACCRACAGGGCTGCTGCTTTCCTTATACTGTGGCATAATCAAAGCTCTAGACCGTGGAAGATGACTTTGGTGGTTCCTCCATTCTAGTGATCATGAGTGCCATGATTCCCGATCCGTTTATCAAGCACGTGCCTCCCCATCCTTGACATTTGTGAAAGCTGAGTGTTGGGGCTACCTGACAGAGGCTATTCTTAAGAAATTTCTGAGCACAGGAGGAAGTATTTGCCTTTGTTGTTTTGGCTCCTGCCTAGGATTCTTCTCTTTTTTTTTCTCTCTCTTCTCCTCCCCCCCCCATGCTAAAACAAAAATGGCTTAGCTGCATACTTCTATGTTGTTTACTTAGCTGCACAGCTCACCTTTAAGTTGAGACTGTATTTCATTCTTCTGCAGGATGCTGGAAACCTGTAAAAGTTGTATCAATTTTGTTAAGCTCTGGATGTTGTTCATAGAAAAATTCTTATTCCAATTCTTTTCAGATTTGTAACACTTCTGCATCACGCTAATGGAAAAGAGGATGCTTTCACAGTGAGACATTTGACTGATGTCCAGGAAATGTAAGCAAGAATGTTGTTTTCTGTGGGATATCTTGTAGGTGAGCTGAACTGSGAAACCTATCTGCAATTTTGAGAAAAAGATAATCTTCACTGTGTGGAATTTCCTCATTGGAGTCTTTGAAGTACAGTTTCTGACACTTTTAAAGAACATTGAGACACATAGTTCCTAGGTATAATCAGGGCTGCGTGAGACTGATAAGCAGTTTAATGTTTAGCTGTTGGAGCATGCAGTCTTTCATAAGAAAAACTGATTTATTTATGCACTGTGTATGTTAAACATGCAGCTTTAAGAAGTTTTTATGTTGAGACTTTTCCCCAGGTTGGTGTAAGGCCTTGTTTTATGTGGGTTGAGGAAAATGAGATTTAACTACTTTTCTCAAAATGTCGTGGGAACTGAAAAAGCAGGGGTAATACTGGACTCAAGTATTTATTATATAAAGTGTAAGAATTTGACAGAGGAAGTACCTTAACTCTAGTGTTGCTCTGTAATTATTCATTTGGCTGGAAAATTACAGGCTTCTAAAGGCTAACCCCGATGCAACTTTGCCAGGAATTGCATTACTTGAAAAATAGTAAAACTTGTATGAATATGCCATCTCCAGGTGAAATGGACTGCTGAGCATATCTCTGGAAGCAGTCTGAGTTTTATTAAATATGTATCCCAGTGTCACAATTGCATTCCTTTACAGAATGCTTATATGATTCTGAGTGGCAAGGATTTTTCTCTGTATGGTGGTGAAGAATGAGGAAACCAGAGTTCAGTACAGCATACAGCAGGGAGTTTGGATTTAAAATAGTAAACATCTGCACAAGTAGAAGGTCAGTCCTAGTTTGTAGACTTTTCTACTCCACACTCCTCACTGAATCTTTGTGAATTGTATTTCTTAAACTGTTCCCCTCTGTTTGTTGATAGTTTTCCCTTGTGTTAAAAGTATTTTGCTATTTCTCTGTCAGTTATTTTGACACTAATCAACATTGCAGATCTTGTTTTGTTTGGTGTCTGGGTACATCATAAAAAGAGTTGCAGAAAGAGTTCAATTATAATATCAGCGTCTCTGCCAAATGTATTGAGCTGTTCTGAAAAGCGACTTGTCTCTTCTGACCCAGATACACAGTTTCCAACTGTGGTAGATGCTGCCAGAAACACGCTTGGCAGAAGGCCAGCAATAAAATTATATTGCAGAAAAACACAACATATTTTCAGCAGCACTTTATATGGTGTGACAAAAAATTACCTGTCTCCTGAATGCAAAGCAGAAGTTAAAATAAACTCTCAATTTAAAGTTGCAAGCCTCTTGTTCTGACTTAAAAAAAATAACAAGGATATAAATCCCACCTTTTCTCACCCATTCTGTATAAATTGCAGTTCTTCTCTGTTACTGTGTCTGATACATCTTAGTCTGTTAGATATTCACTCTTTTATGCTATTAGCAACCTTAGTTGTCCCTCTTGCTCTTCCTGCTCTTTTAACATCAACTTTGGGTAATCTTAGGGTGATGTATGCTATAAACTGTAGTTCTTGTGGGCAGATTAGATTGGTGGAGGCTGTTTTTAATGTTTCAGCTAAATACTGCTGGCATGTGCCTTCCTGATATAGCATTCAAAACAATTTTCATGGTCTTTTAGTTGGCCTGGCCAGGTGCCTAAACAGCAGCTCCTTAAAGTGAGGATTTAGAGGACTAGAGTCCAGCATACTGTGCCCTGCTTCTCTTCCCTGTTGTACCAGCAGTGTTTCTGTGCAAGGTACTGCTTCATGCTGCTGGAGGGTATCAGGGCTCAGGGATATCAGGTAGTGTCTCCTTTCTGGAAATGTATAGCTAGCTTGGATGTTAAATTGCAATCCATACAGAGTGCAAGTACCTGTTTCTCCTGCTTTTTGCTTTTCTGTTCACAAGGACGCAAAGCTAGCTAAGCATATTCATTACTTCTGGCTATTTAAATATCTGTCTCTTGGGAATACAACTGACAGATGCAGGAATAAACCCTACTACAAAGGCCTCATTTGAAATTCTTTTCCTTGTTTGTCTGGTGCCAAAGCATAAACTTCCTCTGTGAGGGATGGGATGTTTAATGGAAACGTTGTTAGACTGTCACGGTGTTTTAATRACATATCTAATGTGTCAAATTCCCGGTGACTTAAAATCACTTTCCAGAATCTTCTCAGCTCCTCTGTGACCTGGTTTSGAGACAGCGAGTATTTACAGTTTAGCACCACATGATACAGAGGCAAAGTGACTTTCTCAAAATCACCAATGGTCTTGTTAGTGCTAGTAGATTTTCTTAGAATTTTTGATAAAAGTGCAGGTGGCAGGCCTTGCATAAGACACCCATGCATTCTACTATTGTGCTTCTTAGTCTGGGCATCAGTTGTTATTCAATGAGGACGTAGGGGCAAGTATCCTGCTATAACTTGGTAGCAAAAAAAGGCTGCTGGATTTACGGAATTGCTGCTTACTTCACATAATGCATTTTGATGTGTTTGGTGCTGAGCTGTGTTCTACTGCCTTAGTCCAGATGGTTGGACCAGATCTGATTTTTAGTTTTCCTTGACTTAATTCTGCATGCTGTTAAGTGTGCTTTGTTCTCTATATTGTATTTACACTTTTTTTGGAACAAACTCCTTTCTGTCCAGTGATTTTTTATTGGAAAATTTTCTCTCAAAATCTGAACTATATTAGGTTTTCATTCCTATATACGTTTTTGTGAGGTATTCTTAGGATGGTAATGACTTGAAAGGAATCGTGCCAGCTTCAACTCAACTTTCAGGATTTTGTTTTCTTTCTGAGTTGTTATAATAAAGGTGTTTTTGGAAATGAAAGTCCCTTCATAATCCAACTGCATATGCCCAGACCTCAGCCGTTCACTGATGGGAAAAGGGCAGGTAGAACTGGTCTAATGACTACCTTTGCTCAACTTCTTTTGCTTGTCATTGAAGCTTGAAGCCTCTCTTAAAAGCAATGTAGTTACTACCCATTTAAGGCAGAGTATTGAAAAATGGTGGTTCTTGCTTCTTTCGTGCAGTAAAAGATTAACCTCAATCATAGCTGTAAAACGTTTGTTTTCAGTCTGTTTCAGATTTTCAGAGAGTACTGAAAAGCCCTCAGTTCATCCAGAGTTGTACCCTGAGGTATGTCTGTTATCAGACTTTGCAAGGTAGATTGCAGACTTGCCTTCTAGACAACAGCCTGCTCAGCAATTTTCTGAAGCACCAGAATTTGCTCAGCCAGCCATCTTTGTCCATCTGCCTTCAAAACACTTTACAAGCTGATAAGCGATAGCTTGCAATAGTCTTCAGAGGGAATCCAGGCGGGAGCGTTGCTTGCAGTCTGGAGACATTGTATTGGCCGTTCGCTGAAGTCAGCAACGCATTCCAGCACCCTGCTCTGTGCCTGGGATGGAATTGCCAAGTTACAATTATGAGAGAGGGCAGCAAACTGGAAATGTGAAACGTAGAAGTCACAGGGAAGAACAAGTATGTGGAGAGTTCTGGGATTCAGTTTGAAGAGACAGCTGATTTGAAATAGATGGATGATCTGAAAGCTTGTGTAGTCCCTCTAGCTTGCCATCCACTGACTCAAAAGCATATTATTATTATAGAAAAGCAAAACAAAAAGACCCCATAAAGAGTCTGCTCACTTTCAAGGATGGTGAAACACTATTAAATTTGGAGGAGCTTATGACTAGATCATAGGATAATAGTGCCAAAGCATTAATCTTTGCTTAATTTTCCTCCTAGCTGTCCCTGCTTGGCTTTCAGAATCTCTGAAGGAAGGGATCTGGTCCTATTAAAGAATATCTCCTTCCTTGATTGCTTCTGGGAAGCTATTTGGTAGTGTGAGAGTATACCTGGGTAGGGTATGTAGCCTTTGTGGTAAGAAACGAGTCCCTTCAAGATTTTTTTACTAGCTTGCTTTTCACAGGCATTTTTAGTATGACCACATTTAAGTCCTTTGGGGTTTCTTGCCTACCAGCCTTTAGTTGCCAGAGCAGACACGTCCCTGCAGATTGTTCTTGCCTCACTTCTCTTCATTTTACTCTCTCCTATATCCCAAGTTCTGTCGTGTCAGATACAAAGAAATAACTGTTAGGCACTAGCTGCCAAAGCTATTGGTCCTGTAAACTTGCTTTATTTCTTCTTAAGTGGAGAAAATAGTGAAGAAGAATTTGTTGTTGCCTTTCTCCTGGCATGTTCAAATCTCTATGGGATGCAGCATTTTAATTATTCCATCACACCCCGAGGTTAAAGCGTCTACTCAGCTTTCAAGTCATCTCTCCTATCTCTGTGCTGTTGCCGAACATGCTTTTAATCTCTAACAATGTCGGGATTCTTTGATAGACAATATGCAATGTATTGTTGGAGAAGCAGGACTGACATATAGGAGGAAAGCAAAACATTTGAGTGTATGTGTCAGTCTGCAGAAATGTACTGACTGGGTTTCCAACTGCTGCAAAATGTCACTGAAAAGCTGATGCAACAATATGTGCAATGAAAGAAAACCAGGAGTTTTCTGCAAGAACTTGGGTGTTGTGCTATGCAGTGAGCTTATAGTTTCCTCTTGCTCTCAGGTTACCTGCTCTATCGTTCTGCTCTTCTGTTGTCTCGCAGAGCGTTTATTTGCGGTTCTTTATGCTGTTGTTTGTTTCCTAGGTTAGTGCAAGAGGGGCTGCTCGTATAGGATCTTTTAACTGTTGTGTTCTGTGAAAAACAATACAGGGGCAGAAAAGGTAGTGTGAATGATTTCGGCCAAACGTTCTCACAGTTCTTTTGCCTTCTGGTTTTTGTTGTTGTTGTTGGATTTGTTATAATCCACTTGCCTTTTTTAAATATCAGCTTACAGTTGTTGCCACCTGAAGTCTTGGTTCTTATTGTACAATATCTGACACATTCAGGATCCAGATTTGCACTGGGGATTCCAGCTGATAATTATTTTTTGATAATTAAATATAGTGTATTTGATTCCTAATGAGCACTGTCAGTTAAAAATAGAGACTTCTTCCCCAGCTAGTTTCATATGGAGCATATTTAATGCTTTGGATTTCTAGTCATCTTGGTGTCAGAGGTTTAGATTGTCAGTTGGCTGACAAATCACGCTGAGATAAGTAGCATGAGAAAGTGGCTGCATACATGTGGGCACATTACAAAAAAGTTGCTTTCTGTAGCMACATCTGCCTTTTGTTCGCGAATAAATGGTGCAGCGAGTTCCTCCCCATCTTGAAGCCTGTTAGCTTTAATCAGTGGTTTGGCTAAATGTGCTGCATTGAATAGTTATTGGAACTAACATGTTGTTTCTTCTGTTTTCAAGTTGTTTCTCTCTTTTTTGCAGGTGAATTACAGAAAGTGACTCCCAGAGCATCTTTGGCTGTATGAACTCTTGAGCTGTCAAGGGATTGAGAGGCTTATGAAGAGGTTCTGTCAGGCAAAACAGTGCCTAGCAAAGACACCGAGGAGGAGAGAAAAGGAGAAAGGGAGAGGGAGAGAGCTGAAACACTAACAAACCATGGTAGGTATCTGTCTGCTTTCATAGGGTTGCATTAAAAACATTCTCTGCTCCCAGCCTTGCATGGGGCATGATAAAACAATAGTAAAGGGATTTTCTGACYTTGCACTGAATTAGAGATGGTACTGCATGCTTTGAGCAAAGCAAATGAGGTTTGGTATATTGTCAGCCTTTTTAAACCRGAGTTGGGTCTTGTGAGTCTGCATTACATGAATTATTAAATACGAATGAAGGGGATGCTTATAAGGTTTTCTAATAAAATTGGCATTAGCACGCTGTAGCAAATGGCATGGGTGACCTTGAACTGCAGATAGCATAACCAAATGCTGATATTCCTCTTCCACACTTCTTGCAAAAGCAAATGTTAATTATTCATATTTGCATATGTGTGTGTGAAAAGCGGATTGAATATGGTTCTATGTACACGTTGTTAAAGTGTAGATATGTGTGTGTGTGTAAACAATATTCACCAAGTATATTCGGTGACTAAGTGGGGAATCATTTCTAATCTGCCTAGTATTGGTTGCGAATTGGGAATGTCTGAGATGTTGAATTTGTGTGAAGGATTATGCCAGTAAGATTCTGAAGATGTGTTCACAAAAGGGGAATAAACCCACCCAGTTCCTGAAAAATAGCTGTGGAGAGCAGTTTAAGCATATTTATATATATTTTAAGTCCTCTAAATGTTACTGTGGAGTGAAAGGAAATGAGAATAAATATAATAAATTTTAAATACAGTTCTCTAATATTTGTGTAACTGTTTGCTAATGATAGATAGTCAGGATTTGTTTAAAAAAATAAAAGACTCAAGCTAAGATTTCCAAGATTTGCCATGGATACAGAGTACAAAGGAAGAAAAAACCCCACTCGACACAGCAAAGTTCTCAATATATTGTATTTTAAGTATAAAGTGTCCTGGCTGCTGTGATCTTTTTTTTTTTTTTTCCCCCCCCCTCTGGCCTAAATTCTCTTGAATTGATCTTGCCAGTCCCTGTTTATTAGAAAAGAAGACAAGTGTCTTTCAATTTATGAGTTACTAATTTGTTACTGTTTGACTGTTTTGGGGTTTTTTTTTCTGATTTCACAAGATGGAGATGGGTGGGTGTGGATTAATAAATCCAGCTCTTCAGTTTTCATTGCTGAACTACAGCTTTCTTTGATTATTCTTCTCTGTGTATCCAAGTTGTGGCTAAGGCATGAGAGGGACCTCCTGGAAGCATTTTGCAGCCTATGAAAGCACTGGGGGATACACTAGACCCCTGACCAAGTTTCTTGTGCTATTTGAATTGTCCACATGGGTAGGAGCACAGAAGTTAGGGAAGGAATTATGTGACATCTACCTTTGATGGAAGGGACCTGATGAATGTGATGACCCAAGAAATTGTGACCAGTTCCTTAGCAAGGAATCAGCCCAGAGATCCTTCGTGTCCCTAAGAGTGTGTACTGTTAACAAGCCTGTGAAGCAGGGGAAAAAATGAAAGCTATTTATACTATTTAATATTTAGGAGGAACAGAGTTGATTGATGATTCCAAATTCTAGTAGACTGGCAGCAGTTATCCACATGTCTAGAGAAAACAATATTTAGAGCTCCTCCTGACAGAGGTCTGTGCTGGGAGAGCCACTGGTCCAAGTCACTCTTTAGATTGGATAGGTCTCATCTGGACAGGGTAGCAAATCACAAGCTTCCTAGCACAAGTCACCCAGCCAGTTAGGTTTACCTCACTCAACAATATCACTCAGGTCTTTTGAGTCTCACTGTCTTTACTAATCCCTTCCTACTCTTTCATTTTCCACAAAATTATTTCAGTCTTTCTTTACCAGTTTATTTTCATCTTCATTCATGCTTTTGTAAATCCCTGTGCAGTTTGCTAGTACTCTCTTAGTGGTATGTATTGCCTGTGACTTCATCTGCAGCAGCACCAAAACCATAAGGAAATGGCTATTTAATTGCCTTGTTCTAAGATGGGTTGCCATTGTCTCTAGCATAAATTGAGGAGAGACACCTGCTCTCAGCATTTCCAGAATAGACAAAGTTGTATTTGGAGAGTGTCATTGCCTTTTTCAAAATAGGAATCTCCTCCCCATTCTCCTTGTCTGCCCTCCTTTCCACCTGCTTTACCCAGTCTGTTTTCACCCTAGGATACTTCTGTTCTAAATTTCTGTACCTTGAAATGAGGTTACCTTCTGGAATAAGGGCCCTGGATTTTCTCTTTACAACTGATCCTCTGAGCTATCCAACTGTCAGAAGGTTGAGACAAGTCAACAAAAAGTACTGCAATTCCTGATGTCCTTAATTTCTGCAGGTATTCCAGGGTAGGGAAGCCCCTGTTCCTTTCAGTAATCACTGCTTGTATCTCTGTGGTATGTACGTGCTTCAGGCAAGATCAGGGCCTAGATGTTTTCTCACTGACTTTGAAAACTTAGTCTAAATAAACAAGCTAGTCAAAGGATGAGGGAAGTCACAAAGACACATAAAAGTGAAATGAGTTAGCCAGGGTCCTAGATTGCCTAGTGGCAAAGCTGGGAATGAAACTCAGTTTTTTGGTCCCCTGCTTCAGCACTGTACCCTTACACTTAGCCAGCCACTGCTCCCCTCTCAAAGAGAACTGGGGAGGGGAAGTGAAAGAAATGAAAATGAAAAAAGGAAGAAATAAAAAAGAGAAAAATGAGAGTGGAAGGAAAAAAAGTAGTGGAAAAAAATGAAAATGAGGGGAGGGAAAAAGTAACAGGAAAATGAAAATGAGGGGAAAGTAATAAAAAATGAGGGGGGAAGCAAATGGAAAAAAGAAGGAAAATAAGGGGGAAGGTAATGGAGGGGAATGAAAAAGGAGGGGAGTAGTGGAAAGAGAAAAATGGGAGAGGTAATGGGAGGAAAAAAGGAAATGGAGTGAAGTAATAAAAATAGGGAAGTAATAAAAAATGGGGAGTAAAAGTATTTAAAAATAACAAGGGGAAAGTAATGAAAAAAGAATGGGGAAAAGGAATGGAAAATAAGATGTGGAAAGGAAAGTAACATAACAATAACAAAAGGAGGGGAAAGGAAGGAGAAATAATGACAAGAGGAGGGAAGTAAGGAAGAATAATGACAATGGGGGAGTAATGAAAGGACAAGATGTAGAAACTCCTTTCTAGCCTTTGCAAACTGGTCGTTTACTGGAATTGACCCTATTTTGTATTCGCTGTAACTGTATATGGGAGTAAAGAGATTTGTCTAGTCATAGACCCAAGGTTTTCCTTTTTCTGATTTGTGACTAGTGTGTACAGTGTCACAGCCCCCACTTACGATGGACACACCAGACAAAGAATGGAATTCAGCTTGCTTAATTTTTAGATGTCTGTAACAGCTAATCTGCTCTAGTTGTCTAGACTTCTGCAGTCACATGTAGGTGTGGGGGGAAATGCACCTCTTAAGCACAATTCATCTCATCCTAAAGTAGACGTCAACATGAACTGTGCTCCAAGTGTGCCTGTTCCTCTTACCAGCCTATGAAGGAATTCCAGAAAAGTCAGATGGTATCTAACATAAGGTGCTGTAAATTCTACCCAAATCTTACCAGCTTAATGCTGGTGTTGTGCTGCTGTTTGGTGTGTTGTTTTTTTAATACAAGGTTAAGAAATCACTCCTCCATGATTATAGCCAATGGTCATCCTAAAGCACTTTCCTACATCTATCAGGGAGGATTTCCATTCAAACCATGTTCTTCTATTGATAATCCAATAACTTTGTTCTTTTTTTCCCCCCTTTCCCACTGTTTCCCGCTTCATAACAGAGATCTATCCGATCTTTTGCTAATGATGACCGCCATGTTATGGTGAAACATTCAACCATTTATCCATCTCCAGAGGAACTTGAAGCTGTCCAGAACATGGTATCAACAGTAGAATGTGCCCTTAAGCATGTCTCTGACTGGATGGATGAAAAGAACAAGTCTACAAAAAGTGAGGCTGATGTGGAAGTGAAGGAGGAAGCTGCAGAGAGCAATGCCAAGTGAGTGACTTGAGCCTCGCAGTGTGTTTCCATACTGCCCTGAATGGGTTCCTTTCCTTCTAAGTAAGAGTCATAGTGTTCTTTGATTCTCTTGCATATGAATGTTCTTAGGAAGAAGTGGATATGTCTGGACCTCTTGAGAAGAGAGCACATAAGGTGCATATAATAGTAATAGCACATAGGGTGAGGGGAGCAGTAATAAACCCAGTGTGGGCAAAAGCTGGTCTCTATTTCATTATTTATTTTAATGAGGTGTTATGAAGTTGCACTTAACAGACAAACTTTTTAGTAACTTTAAGTGAATATATCTCCCAGTAACACTCGCATTCGAATCCACAGCCGTGTAGCTTAGGGGCTCTTTCAGTTTAAGAAACAAAAAAAGATTTTATAAACTTGTATTGTTTATCCAACAAACTAACTTGTCTACGGATCCATTACCATACATTATGTAGCTCTATRCTGAGGGAAACAGCTGTTGCTATATGTCCCAGTCTGATAGGGTGCCAAATATTGTTGTTCTAGCATAACTCCAGTAGTTTAGGAAGCAGCTGGAACAACTAGCTCCTTTTTTTAGGTTTCTTGGTATAAAACTTTAACTTGAGTACTTCTGACTCCTCAGTGCTTTCTGGATAATTGGTTTCACCTCCTCTCCAATTCGGGTGAGTATTCTGTCCAGTTTGCAGATGAGGAGGTGAAGCGCTAGGAGACCAACAGCAACTTTGTCATGACCTGAAAGACCTGATTTCCAGTTCTTTGCTCTTTTTGTTAGACAGTACTTCTCCATTGAACTTCTTTGGACTTAATCTGATTGCCTGCATAACACAGCCTGCTCTAGAGATGTAATCAGGGGACTCTTTCAATTTCCTATGACATGTGAAATATTAAGGAAGTCTGCTGCTATATGGGCTTTGCCCAGTGAATTCTGTTCTTAAAACTGACGAAGAAAAACTATTCTTTATCCGTGTACAATTGCTATGTTTCTGACACCTTTTATGGTAGTTAAAAGGTTTATTCTCAGTCCTTTTTAAATTTTTGGTTTCCTGGTAAAAATATTTTATTTACTAAATTGCTACTGGTTAATAAGTTGTTTGCATTTTAGGGCTGGAGGAAGGATCAAATTCTGTCAGCTGCTTTTAATTTTTATTTATTTATTTGTATAGCCAACTCTAGCAGTAATAGATGGAAATACAGCAGCATCCATTCTATAGTAAGGTACAATTCAGTGTGAGTAAAGCAGGAAGGTCTGGTCCTGAATCAGGAAAATTGTATCTGGTTTTAAACTGAAAATACAGTTCACTACCTTGATATGAAAGAGAGTGATAACCAATGTATTTATTAATTAATCCTAAATGCATAATGAGGTATGTCTGAAAATTCAAAAATGAAATATTGCTTCCTGTTTTATCATAATAATGTATTCTTGGTAATTTCCAGGTCTCAAATAAATTGTTAGAGTAGCATTCAGGAATTAAGATATGAAGCACTGCTCTGCTTCACTATCTGAATGTACCAGCTTAGAAACAAGAAATGTGCTACATTAGCTGAGGAAAACTCTCTATGGGCAGGAGGAGCAGAGGCCATCCGTGACTTGGTCAGGTTTTCCAACAGAGTTATGGCTTCTACAGAAAATTCCTCAAGTCCTAGCAGTATTTTTCCAGAAGTTCCTTTTTTTAATATTTAAACTTGTCTTTGATTATCTCTAGTACTAGATTAAGCRCTTAGAATCTATGGGAAGGAATCTGCTTATTCCACATGAAGTTTAAATGGAGCACCATCTATTCAGAATATATGATCCAAATACAAAATGTTCAGCCGTGTCAAAGCCATCATGTGATAGCCTTGAAAAAATAAATGTACAAATGGGCCCTAGTTTGCCTGTGGTTTCCTATATTCCCCTTTTTGACTAATAAATATTTAGCAGACACTTCTGATCATTGTGGCATTTCTGCGTTAGGCTGAACTGTGATGTGTCGCGCTTTTGGTGTGAAATGTACTCAAATAGAAATAGCAAAACTTTTAAGTTCATGAATATTTCTACATAAATTAATGTATAAATTGGTTTAAGACAGCGTGATTGTATTGCCTTTGGAGAATAATTATACTGGATCGATAGACTGCTTCTCTACAGATGGACCATTAAGCATTGTCATCTTCTAGAGGAAGGTAATTAACTGCCATGTTCTGCAGAGGAACATTCTTTCTTGACATGTAACTCCTGACGTGCAATGTGCTATATCTTTAGGTGATTTCCTAAAATTGTTGGCAGCGTTTTAACTTGTTTTCTGATGTGGATAAAATGAGCACAGAATGGATTCTTCCAAAAAAAAAAAAAAAAAAAAAAGTGGGCCTGCATTACATGCTTTTGAATCAATCAGCCTCACTTTCACAGTTGTGTGTGCAGGATATTTCATGCTTGTGCTCTAATACAAATTTAGAGTACAGTTTTTGTAAACATCCATTCTTCTAATAAAATTTGTCTGCAAATGGCTTTTCAAAAATCCAGCAGGCTGAAGAATAACTTACAGGTCAGGTGCTGCTGTCTTTTTTTTTTTGGTTTATGCCCCTTCCCCACCCCATTGTGGGTTTTGAAGTAGAAGAGTAGTATAAATGTTTTGTCAGTCTATAAAAACAAAAAAAAACAACAAAAAAACAAAAAACAAACTTGCAGTGTGGATGAATTAGTAAATGTTGCCTGCTGCCCATAAAGGGATGGAGAAAGTACATGTTCCCTCCTCTAGCGAAAGGAGTGTGCTGCAGTTGGAGGAYTGGAGGCTGTAACTGTTCTGGGAGTTACAGGAACTGGTCCAGAGCCTGATCCGGGGTGTTCAGCGTTAGTCTCTGAGCTCACTGGTGCATAGATCGTTGTCCCTTCCCACCAACATCCCCTGTGTGGGTGGCGGTTGTCATATCCTGACTCTAGTGAGTATTGCTAACATGTGACTGATACAATTTTTCCTTTCCACTGTGTTCCCTCAGACCCCTATCAATTAGACCTGCCGACAGTGCTAATGCAGGCAGTGTTGCGGTGACGTGGAAGCCATGCTGACAGCCTACCTAAGCATCTCCCTTAAATCAAGAACCTGCTGCCACAACAGGCCTCTTCTGCCAGTAGTCTCAGTCTCAGGAATCCTAAAAGTCCTGAATCCATCCTTTAGCCAAGATTAAATGAACCATGGGACATTACTGGCTGTATTACTTTGGGGCAAACCTTGGATACAGGTTAACAGGGAAAGAAATTTAAAGCTTCTGATAGATGAGGAAAGATATATTTTGCTTTGACAAAGATGTGCTTGTCTGTCACTGTGTGGTAGTGGGACAGTAAAGTAAAACTGGGTATTTGTTTGCATTGCCTGTCCCCAATTCACAGCTGGGCATCTCAGCATGGACCACCTGCCTGGGCAGTTTAGGCTGATCTGCTTTACTGGGAACTGAGGTAGCTTATGAAATGGGTGTATGTATTCAGCCTTCTCTGCTGGGTGGGGTAACTTCCAACCAAGAGGATGGGTGAGAAAGAATGGACTGCTGACGGTAGTAAAATCTTAAATTTTTATAACTAAAATTTTCCAAGGTCATTTGACAGTTTCCCAATATAGGCAACTCRTTTCTTCCTTGTTAAGGCTTTAATTTGCAATTTGAATCTTCAAGACCATGTACAAAATATTTAACATGTGAATTCCTCCACATTGTGAAAGAAAGGCAGTTACTGGTCCTGTCACTGCATGCTGCTGGCTGGTCAGTGGAAGCTTTGAAAACAAGGTTTGACAAAGCTTACCAGACACTTACAAAAATCCTGATTTTTCAAGTATTTAGGGAGGTGTATGTATATGCACACCTTTATTTATACTTATAAAATAGCTTATACATTTGTGTGTTTGTTTTGGGATGGATAATTTTAATAATCACTTTACAAGCTAAAAGGGGCTTAAGTTGTATATTGTTCTATCACGTAAAATGTATTTATGCTAATTAGAAACCATTTCTAAAGGAATTCTGCATTTTTTTCCCATGTTTGCATCCAGATACTGGCAAAGTAGCGTGGTTCCAGGGTGGAAGTTGGGAAATTTTTTTGTTTTGTTAGATTTTTTGTTTGTTTGCTTCTGGCTATTCTAGGGTAGCCACTGGTTGGGATTGCCATTTGGTTCTCTAGGTCCTGCCTTCTCTTCTTCTGCCTGTTCTGTAAGCATAGCCTGTTCCTGCCTTTCCATTTAAAATAATAAATTAACATTAATAAATGAAGATATATTTGAGCAAAACTTAGGGTCTGTTTTATGATCGTGGATCACAATGTGATTGATGCTTTTTATATACTTCCCATCCCTCTGCATGGTAAGGATGATGCCAATGGGACTGCTGCCTTTCTGACGCAGGTGGTTTACTACTTTACTGGTTACGCACTTTCTGGGGTTTTATAATGGTGATGTGCCAGCAGTTGGTGCCACAGTGTGAGATGCATGTGTGGCAATAACTGTTTTTGAACTCTCAACAGATAATGTGTTTTTTGCACTTTCTTTGCTGTTTTTGTGCAATCTTAGCCTACTAAATTGATTTTTGTTGCAGTTTTGCTCTCAATGCTTAAAACTAAAGTGTTTTTTATGTTGTTTTGAAAGTTACTGTGGCCTTTAAGTATTCTCCTATACTTTCTCTAGAGAGTAGAACCCAGTACTCAAACCTTTATTTCTGTAGGTTTCAGTGGTGAGACTTGTAGAAGGAATTGCACCAGGAAGACTATTTGAAATTAGAAGCTTTCCTGAAATGTCAAGTTTGTAGTATGCACTAAAACATCAAAAATTGGTTGTATAATTTTAAAGATACAGATTTGAAAGTATGGGTCAATTAACAGAAACATCGAAAAGGTGTGCAGCTGTGTTAAAGACTGAGTGTCAATAAAAGACAATTCAAATCACTTCTGAAAACAGGAATTCTGTATGGGAGCCCCTCTAGATTAATTAGTATACTCTTGGTAGATCTGCAGCTAGTGGGTTTGGGGGTTTTTTTGAGCTCTGTGACTTGAGCTAGGCCACTTTTGCATTCATGTGAATTGCGAATCAGTGCTTCAGTCAATTTTGTTTTTKTTTTTTTTCATAGGAGCTACTTGCATAAAAGGAGTCTATGCTTTTCATTTCTAATTAGCAATGCACCCCTTTAGCAATGTAATCAGTCCCATCAGCTTATGGCCCCTCACTGTGATAGGATAATACAAGTATTTCTAATGCACAAAAATACCATTTTAATTACTCAGAATTGTTTCATTTCCAGGGATCAAGGCGGTCGGACCTTGTGTGGTGTTATGAGAATTGGCTTGGTTGCAAAGGGCTTGCTGATAAAAGATGATATGGATTTGGAACTGGTTCTCATGTGCAAAGAAAAGCCCACAAAGACCTTGTTATATATAGTCAAAGACAATCTCCCAGTTCAAATTCAGGTGAGTTACTTCAGGGTAGTTCTGTAACAGTGGCTGAAAGCACTGCAAGGTATGTGGGTAAAGGCTGAAATTAATTAATTCCAGGAAAAAATACAAGTGRTATAGATTAAAGAATGTACTTTTAGTTTAGGACATCTAGGGTATGTAGTCTTTGATGCGTTACGGTTGAAGTAGCTATTCACAAAATTTAACATCTTATTTCTGATGTTGCCCAATCCCTATTTGTGATGTCAGTCTTCCAGTGCTGACAGCTAAACTCTCTATTTGGTAACTAACCCAGCCAATTTTTGTTTTCTGGTCTCACCTCTAACATGGGCTAAATTACAGTCCCAGAAATCATCCCCACTCAAGCATGAACACATTTTTCAGTCTGCATTTCTTTTGGTTTCGTTTGTTTTCTCCTCCAGAACCTGAAGTTCTACATAGCAGCAGTTTTGCTTTTGCTTAGGCTTTTCCAGGAAAAATGTCTCTGTGCTTCTGAAGTAAGATCAGTTAGTCTAGGTGGTCACTCATTTTAGCTCATGATAATCATGAGCTCATAATTCTTTTTATTTGTGGGTGTTTGGGTCTAATGTTAGCATCCACTAGGTAGCTACCTACAGCAAATATTGGTATCTTTAAAGCAGCTAGGGATAATACCTTTTTGATAGAGTTCTGAGCCCGATTAAGCAGTCCAGCTTCTGGACTGTGACACACTCTTGCCTAGAAACTGTGCCCAAAAATATTCCACTGTAAGTATCTCTCTCGAAACTAAGTGATATGATTTGATCTGCTTCACTCCAGATATGCTTTTCTGCCTTGTGTTTATTTCCACGTGGGCAGTATATGTTTGCCATTCTTGACAGCCGTTTGCTCTCATTGTTCATTTGTTTGCATGAAGGGCCTTGGTTTCAGTGAGATAATGTGCCTGCAGATGTGGCCCTGTCCATAGCTGAAAATGATGGTGATGTATCAAGCAGTAAAGAATAAAATTTACTTGTTTGTAGTGAGATATGAGATGAGAAGGGGTGGAAGTGATAAGATAATGTATGCTTAAAGAAATGAGTGAGAACAGCAGAATGGACATAATTGAAAGACTGTAAGACCGCAACAGATTCAGTGGACAGTGGGTAGGATCCTATGGGGAAGCATTCTGAGGGAAAGAGAATTTAAAAAGCTCAATGTTTCTTAAAGGTAATATTTAAATCATTGCTTTGACTGCTCTAAAGCAAGTAATAGAAAGTCTAAGCATAGTAAAACCAGTGTGACTGTGGCAGGATCTCGTTAAATAAATAGAACATCAAATAGGAATTGTTCAGGTAAGATGAAGCTAATTTGTGAAACAGGCTACAATTATCATGGGCATAAAAGGCAATAAGGAGAGGTTCTGTGGACATATCAGATACAGGAGAGACGAGAAAGTGTAGGCCCATTAGTGGTGAAGGACAGCAAATGATGTACAGATACATTATTAACAATTTGTGCTTTATTCTTCTTTGAAGGCTAGTTGTGAGCAGATGCTTAAATTATTTCATCCCAACAACAAAAGGAGTTGGAGGAACACAGATCAAACAGGGAAAGAAGAAGTTAGAACATGTTAAATATGTTTTAAATTCATAGTATTGCTGAAACATACCCACAGATATGAGGAGCTACCTTTAGGACTCTAAAGCATCTGTGGTTATCTCTGTGAACTTTTGGAGGCTGAGAGAGGTCCCCAAGGGCTGCTTAAAGACCTTGCAGATACAGACCAGTTGAGATAACTCTGATACTGTGCAAGTTATTAGAAAGAAAACTATTAAGCAGTTTGTACTGTTATCTGCAAAAAAATCCAAACAGCTAAGTTTCTTGAGAATGGATCAATTTAAAAACCTCTCAGTTTATTGGTGCACTGTCAAGAGAGAAAGATCAGATTTTCCAGGCATTCTCAAGGGTCTCTCCTGGGGCTGGTATTAATGAGTGAAGTGGGTGACAGTGGAGCTTTGCATCCACTTACAAGTGCTGTGTGGAGACAGACGGACAGGTTGGAGAAAAGCCAAAAGAGAATACTGAGAATGAGTGTCCCGGAAACCATTGAGGAAAGATTAAAACTATCTTCTTTGGAAAAAGTCAAGACTGAGTACAAGTGTAAGTTTCAAAAAAACATTAATGGCTATTTATAAAGGGACAGTGAATTGGTATTTCACATGGCTACCAAGGGTAGGATGAGAAGTAACTGGAATTGTAGCAAGGGGCAAACTTGTTGCAAAATAGGTTGTATAAATTATATCTGTGGCTAGGAGTTAGAATAGGCTATTTGGAGAAGCTGCGAAATTCTTGTTGCTAGAAAATCTGAAGAATAGCTTAGACTGTAAGGAATGGCCAAGGTCCAGTTGGTTTTGCCTCACGGCAGGTAAACGGACTAGGTGAGCCAGTGCGGCCCCTGTACTGGAGCGTGGCCGTGCCCGACTGTCACCCACTGCACTGCCAGTTATGGCTGCGCTGGTTACACTGCGTGCGAGGGCTTTTACGTTTAGAGGCAGCATTGCCAGCGAAGTACGTTCTCTCTAAGAACAAAAGTTGCTGGTAGTATTTCACACACGAGCAACTATGAAAGTGAGCTTCTGTCTTATTAAAAAGAAAAAAGTGAAAAAGTGTTGTTCTAGTGGGGCTACTTAGTATTGTCATTAAATTTTGCTTTTTTTTTTTTTTTTTTTAAGCAATGTGTTCATTTTTTTCTGTTTGTTTTCAATAAAGGAGGCAGGTCCATTTTTGTTGTTGCAATGTCCTGTAGGCGTCTCATTAGTTCAGGAGGCGTTTGCACTTAAAGAGATTCTGCAGTTTCTCAATTGACTGGGAGATTCTTGAAATCTTTCTTGGTGACTTTCAGAAACTTACAGAAGAGAAGTATCTTGTGGAGGAACATGTAAATGAGGCAGCTATTATTATTCATAACACAAAGGAGCCCAAGCTAACACTGAAGGTGATACTTACATCTCCCCTCATTCGAGATGAAGCAGAGAAGAAGGAAGGAGGTACACAGAGTTTTAACTTCTTAAGACTGTTCTATCTAAATGCTCTGACTGTGCAGCACAGGGTTAGTTAGGAAGTAGGTTTTTAATTGTACATCGTGTGCTAAGTAGATTGGCTGTTGCCACAATACGTTACATTGTTTGTGCCTTAAGCAGACAACAGTCATTTAATCTTCAGGTAAATATGCTTAATTTTCATTTGCAAGCAGTATTGTTACAGTGTTAACTCTGACATACAATCAGATCTTAGTTCTACTTTCTTTCAGACTTATTAGYTAATCCTCAAGCACCCTAGCGCTGCACAGTCTTGTTTTCAAATTAAGTCAGTCAAGTGGGATTGGTTCGTAGTATCTTGACAAACTCATGAAATTGTTTCTCTTTTTACACAAAATAACTCTTCTGCAAAGCTCGCAAGTATGTCCTTCTGGCCCTCAGTTTTTATTAATTATTGATACGTATATGTATGTTTCTAGCTTTAAGAATCTCCTAACCAGGATACAATTGGAGTTACAGTGCTATAACACAGCACACTTGCTTCTGAATTAAACATTTTACTTCATATCCTTAGTACAATATAGATTTAGAAAATTATAACTTAGTTTCTTTCTATTCCTTCTCCCTGACTGCGGTGACATCCAATATAGTGACGAGCCCCTCTTAAAGAAATGTTGATTCTTATTATCAATGAGGCTGGAAACAAGGAGAAATAGAGAAGAGCAAATGTAGCCATACTTTGTTTTATTTTTAAAATCTTGTCAGTAATTTCTGCTTCCACTTCCCAAACCTATCCCTGGAAACTTTGCCACTGGATGATGTCAGACCTTTGACCAACTGGCCACTCTCTGTCATGACAACTGAGGCAGCTGGGCCCGTGTGGGCTAGGGAACTCCCTGTTGCTCTTTCCCATTTCTAGACTCGCCACCAGTCCTTCGCTTACTCCCCTCTCCCACATGAAACGCCGAYACAAGGAGAAATGTTGGTCAGTTTCTCTCCATTTCGTTTTGAGGCAAGGCCAGAAAGTATCTGTTTTCAAATGAAATGTAGCACTTTGGCAGCAGTTGGAAGCAGAAAAATCTTACAAAACAGATGAATGGCAAAGATTCCCTAATTGCAATGTCTGCGTATTCTCAAATTAGTAATCATGCTCTTTTGCAAGAGCATTAAAAATAAATTGCATATTACTTCAGTTGCTCTTCAGCTTTCCATAAGATGCTGAGATCAGGCCTGTTTTTATTGCAGCTGATGCATGTTTGTGTGAGAGAGCACCAAGTGCAGAAGAAATTTTAAGGAGAAAGTGTCTGTAAGATTCCCATAAGGGGATACGGTTTTGCATAAAGGCTTCTGTCCAAGTATTTTCTTGTAACCAAAAAAAAAAAAAAAGGTATTGCCATTGTGGCAGTATAACCTTGGGTCTCCATGAATTCATTGTACAAACTGAATGAGTATTTGATTTTTATGCTTTCCCACATTTAAAATGTGTGTTCAGTTTGTTTTCGGTATCTTAAAATACTTCTCAAAATTTTGTACTAATTTTTTAAAATGTTTTTACTAGTGCTCTTAGACAGCTGTTAGGCCATCTCTTCTGTAAAGCTGATGAGGACAGTCGATAGGGTAACGGATCTTGTTTTAAAGCCCAGATTCTTTTGTATAGAGTTTAAATGTCTTTGATTCATCATAAGTGAACAAAGAAATTTATCATATTCCTTTTCAAAGGTATGTGAAATATTATGTATATGTCACTAAATAATTAAATCCTCATTTTAAGGGGAAAAATTACTGTTTTTCATAATTTTTGCAACCATTTTTTAAGTCACTTTGACTTAAAGATTCAGACCAAAAAAGTTTTATATCTATTATCAAGGGAAAATATTCAGAGAAAGTGTCCAGCAAAAATACCTTGATCTCCGTAGAAAGTACTGCCATATTCTTCTGCTACTCCTGAAAAAGACCAACAAAACAGAAGTGTATTTTCTGAGCAGTTTTTAAAACTGTTATCAGTTTATTCTCTACATTCTTTTGAATCAAGGCACTCGAGATGCTTTGGAGCTCGCTTTTCATCTTACTTGTAAGATAGGCCGGGGGCCGGGGGCGCCGGGCGGGTGCGCGCCGCCCCGCCGCCGGCCGCGCAGGCTGCCCGAAACTGACCAAGGTTTCCAGCCGTTCGGTTCTGTTCGGTTCGGCACTAATCTGCCCTCTAACCCAATCAGCAAGGTTAGGTGCAACGGACTTCGTTATCAGTGCTCCCATTTGTTCTGTAGGAATGCTGTGTGTACCTTCATGCCCTGATGTCAGAATGTATTGAAAAACATTCCTGGATTTCTCTTCAGTCCCCACCTTTTCGGAAAAGTGTTCATGTTTAAATGTGGTGTTTGTCCTATTTGTTTTTGCTGCTTGTTAGCAAAAATAAATAGCGGAGCAGTGTGTGTGTGTGTGTGTGTGCATTTCAGTGTTTCTCACAAATGGCTATCGAAAAAGCTCTGCTTTTTCATGTTAAGTTGAGAGGTCAAACATCTAAAATATCTGCATTCTGTATCAGCTTAAAATTTAAACTTCTTAGGAAACTGATTTTTACTCATAGCATCGAGTATAAATTGGACTTTGCAGACCAGAATGTTGTAGCTTGCAAATCGGTTGTTGTTACTGAGCATACAGTAACAACAAGCATATGTAATACTAAGCAAGTTCAGTTATAAAAGTGGTGCTGAAATTAACCTCACTGTAACTGAGCAACTACTGCAGAAACAATCTGCCCTTGCTGGGCAGAGACGGTCAGTGATGCTCCAAAGGTGCCAAGTGCCTCTGAAGGAATGACACARCAAGCCACAGATTTGCCGTGTCTCTCCAGAGAAGACACTCTCCTCATATGGCTGGCTGTATATGAGTGAAGTTGGCAGCCACTATATGAAGAGAATAAATACAGCAAGTGGGGAGAGAATTACCGAAGGATTGGTTCTATGTTGCAGAGTCTAAACTACTGTCAGGGCTTTCTTACTAACTTTTTATTAAATAAAACTCCTCGATGTATCATTGCCCTTTCTAAAATCACAAGATAAAAAAGAAAGCTTTGCAATCGTATTTGAAAATTTTGATTGGGTCTCACTTTCCTGACTGGCAGAGCATGAAGAAACATGCCATTCTACTGAAGATGTCGAAAGGGAGTCTGCTGCAAGCTGCTCACCCTCTTCACTGCCTGTTCTCTTCATCTTTCTGTTTAATAGAATCTTGCACCCAAAAGTTGTCTGACTGCAATATCTACAGAAGGTGCTCAGGACACTTGTACTGAGTTTGCAATTGGCAGAATTCTCCAAGAGAATTGTAACATAGACCTTTGGAAATAGCCTTAATCCTATTGCAAAAGTAGGATTTTAGCCTGTTGAAAATGAAAAATTAAATCTAATGAGAGCAGAAAACCCTTTTCATTCAGCTGCATAACAGCTGATGCATATTCTGTTTATGATTTTGTAATTTAAAGGCGAATTGGATTACTTCCTCGATAGCTGCAACATACTTTAGCAAAGTCTTACACAGTACTAAGTAAAAGTCCTTACGGATTTGACGATTCAGCTTCATTGCTAAAAATGAATGATTTTGCAATCAGTCACCTTTGCCATTTCTAACGTTTTAAAATAAGATTCTGATCATTCATTGACAGTAGCTGTTTTATATATAATACACGAGCTTTAAGCAGATGTTTATATTGTCCACAATAAAAAGTTTTCTTGCAGAACTACTTAAATAGATGTACATTTAGTAATTGTGTACCACAAAATATTACTCCTGAAACTAATGAAACTGCAAAGAAAATTTAGAAGCAATCTTCTGTTCCAAAGTGACCTTTTGTGCTCATAGAAATCCAATACCTTAAGACTTAGCAGCTTTTATTTGGAGAATAGGGAAGAGGTGTGATTAATCTCAGTATTGTAATACTGTTATAAGGGCAATAAGAAACAATGCAAATATCTGCTGTGAAGTTCACTGGGGTCAGAAAATAGGCTTATAGCACTTAAGTCCTCTGCTGACAGCAGAACCAGCAGATGCAAACTGCAGCTATGAACTGTCAGGCAAGATGCCTCTTTCTGTTCAATTTTACACTGTTTTTTTTGGTCTGGGCTCTTTTATCCACCATAACATAATGTGCTTTTACCAGAATAACCTTCCTATCGAACGGCATAGGGGGTGAAGCAGCTTTAACATTAAAGATGCAATTATATTTGCAACCAATACTATCCAGAGTAATCTATGAAAATGTACTTTGAGATTTTACTAATAAATTGTATATTTGTACACAATGATCAAACTTTTTTTCTCCCTACTTGTCCTGCATATTTTCAGTGTCTTGCTGGGTACTGGATTTTGCTTATCTGGCATAATCTTCAATTTGGACTGGCTATTATATTGCAGTCAGACCTTCATAGATCTCTATAGAATTGTCTGTTATGAATAATGAAAAGACTGTTTTTCCAAATTTATTTTGAAATAAGGAGTAATTGTGTATCCTTAGGAAAATAACTTATTCAAGCTTTTAGTTGAACCATGGATTCATTTAGTTCCTCAATATGTTTATGTCAGCTAAAAACTAAAATCTTTTAAATCTGATCCTGTAGATATGCAAAATCTGTCATTTGTATAGTTTTCAGAGAATCTGGGTACTAATCACTTGTTATGATTCTCAACATCCCCCCCAAAAACAAACAAACAAACAAACCGGGGAAGAGAGGACTGTTATATAATGTCCCTCAATATAGAATCAGATGTGATTGTTAAAAGCAGTTTGTTGCATGCTGGATAAAAAAAAAGGAAAAAAAAAAAAAAAAAGAGGAGGAAAAAAAGTGTAAACCTCAACAGAAGACTTCAGTGTCTTGTCTCTCAAATCCTTCTTTGAATTTTTTCATTAATTTTTGCTGGGAAGAGCAGATTTTTACAAGAGGGGACTACATCGCAAATATGTTAACACTCTGGAAGTTTCCAAACTTATTTTCTTCTTTCATATGTTCTGGTTGTATGAAAGATTAATTGAACTGTAAAACTGCTTAYTGGCACTTTTTATATTTTTCTTTAATGTGGATATATTGGTTAATACTGTTCAAGAAAAATTTCAAATATATTCAAAGTTTTTCTTTTGAATTATCAGCAATTGTGGCAAAATAACTTCTGAGTACTTTCTCCCTATTAATTTTTTTTCCCTCCCTCAGTAAAATCTTTCTCTTTTCGAAAAGGTTTGAAATTCTGTGCCATTTTTATGCACTTGGAATAAAAGTCACAAAGAAGGAAAAGAAGAGGAAAAAAAACCAACAAAAATAAGTGCTATATAGCTATTTTCTGCCCTGAAATGTGTTCTGCATTTTTAATAAGATCCCAGATTGTCTATAGCAGTGGCCATCTTTTTTATTATTACTATTATTTTACAAGGATTGAATGCCTTTGCTTCTGTTGCACATGTGCACATTTACTACCTTTAATGGCTTGTTTAAATTAAATAACACAGTGCACTTAAATTCTGGGAGTCTTATTATCTCATTGAGATGCTGCCGCTCTTTATGTATTGTGACAGAAACCCCTTGGTCAAATTGTATCTGTCTCTTTTTATCCCATTTTTACCAGTAGATAATGTTGCGATGAAAGATCCTCCGGACTTATTGGACAGGCAGAAATGCCTGGAGGCCTTGGCGTCTCTGCGGCACGCCAAATGGTTTCAGGTTGGCTCTTTGTTCTTACCTTGTTGTTATTGTAGCCTTATGAGGTTTAATTTCAGTCACTTTTAATTTTAATGCCTCTTTAATTTCTGATTAGTCCCTAATAGAGCAAAGGTCTAGAATTCCGAATTCAGTGCTATACTGTACAAGGAAAAGCCTGATAGGTAGATAGCCAACTGGTCTAGAGTTGTCATGAGGCTACAAAAGCAATCTTGACGTTTTGCTTCCTTTTCCATATGTCCTTCTATAAAATGAAGTATTTTACTTTATATAACTGTCTTTATTTTGCATGAAGCTGATTAAGTATAAGTAATAATCATGAAAAAGAATCTATCCATGGACTCTGTGCATTTAAAAAGAAAAGCAAATTGAAGGCTAGGTTTTTGCAGGTGTATTGGAACCATTTTGTTTGTTTTAGGCCAGGGCAAATGGACTAAAATCATGTGTAATTGTCCTTCGTATTCTACGGGATTTGTGCAACAGAGTCCCCACATGGGCACCACTCAAAGGATGGGTAAGTACAGAAAGAGTTGGAGGCAGCTTGGTCAGACATCTCAGATCATCTGAGGATTGCAGCAGTGCCTGGACTAGGGCAAACAGTGCACTGTAAGAAACTGCCCTCTAACTCCCCCTTTCCTTCTGCTCCCCACTAACTATTACCTGTCTAGAAAACTGCTTGCAGGAAGAAAAGAGATTGTGAACGTTCAGTCAGTCAGTCCGTGAGATGTACAAGTACCGTGGGAAGAGACGTAATGTTGTGGGGCCTTGCATATCCTTGTGGATTTGTAGTGGAATCCCACTTGTTGCCTCCGAATTGGGATTTTTAAAATGACCGTGCTATCGTGGCTATGCTGGTCCTGCCAGAGCATACCATCTCATGTTAGCAGGTTTAGGGAAGGCCAAATGCTCTGCATACGAGAGGAACATTTCAGAAGTCAATGGAGGCAGCATTTTCCCTCAAGTAGAACTGACACCCCTTTGATAGGAGGAGAGTATTCACATAACTTGGCTTTAGAAGGCTTCTCCGTGTAGACTTCCTATATAGTTAATGAAGAACAGTTGATTTTTCTCCAAAAGTGACAGAGCTGGGAACAAGTAAAAGTGCCCTGAACTGTCCTCTGGGACTATCTCTATGTGTTAGACCTGTAGTGGATTAAAACTAAAGTAAGCTGATGTGAATATTCTTCCATTGTACCCCTCTGTATTTAACTGCAGTTTTAGTTACCCTTGTGTCCATACTAATCATACTTTAATGTCTTCTAGCCACTCGAGCTTATATGTGAAAAATCTATAGGTACTTGTAATAGACCTTTGGGCGCTGGGGAAGCATTACGACGAGTGATGGAGTGTTTGGCATCTGGAATTCTGCTTCCTGGTAAGGGACCGTATTAACTTCAGCATTACAAAAGATTGATCAGRCAACCCAATTCCATTTGTTTTAACATTTTGCTGATGTATGATTAGATGAGAAATGCCTGCTTTAAGCACTCCAACCTGCAGTGGAGCTAAACAAATGGATTCTTGTTTAAAGTTAAAAGAGAAAGGGAACAGTATGGTTGTAATTGTTTGAAATGTACTTCCAATGCAGTAGAAGTTAATGGGGAATGCTAGGTTTGTTTATAAATGAACCCCATCTCACTAGAAGGCTGCAAAGAAATAAATGGACCTAATGACTAGCTAGTTTCTATAGACTTGCTGAAATCAACATGCCTACCCAATTTATTTATTTATTTATTAACCTACGGCTTTTAGTTCATGCTGTTATACACATCCAGTGTTGAGCCTGATGTGTTCTGTGGCCTCGCTTCTAAGGGGTAAAATCTTAGGGTTAGTTTGCTTTGTTTGAATGTTTGAATCTTACTGAAAGAGGTTCTCCTCACGCTCTGAAGATGGAGATTAGTTGTTGCAATATCTAGCAATTCTCATAGTCATACTGTGCTTATTCTGAACAATCTTTTTTGCCTCTTTCCCTCCCAGGAGGCCCTGGTTTGCATGATCCCTGTGAACGAGAGCCAACAGATGCTTTGTGTTATATGACAGTTCAGCAAAAAGAAGCCATTACACACAGTGCTCAGGTAGAAAACCTATACTTCTGAGGAGCTACATATTGTAACAGTGAAGATTTCAGCTCACTAACTCAGCTTATTCCCTGCCCTGAATGGCTTATTTTAGTGGCAGTCATTGACAGTTCATCCAGTGTCTTACCTTGGAAAGATTAAGTGATAGTTTATGTGCACAAGAGTTAAATATGGATGAAATGTAATTCTTGCAGAAGGCAACCTAATATCTGCGCACCACTTGCATCCCACTTCAAGTGCTTATGGCACATGGCCCTTGAGTAGGCTTCCTGTCAGTGGGACCTGCACTTTGTATTACAGGAATTAATGAATTTAAAATTTTTGGAAATTAACACTTTCTGTAGCTATCATTCCTCATAGAAGAAATGCTGGGTTTTGTGTCTACAAACTTATTTAGAAACTTAGACACCTGAGATAAAATAGTGCTGTGATGTAACTCTCATTTCTACTATCACTTTGTAGCATGCACTCAGATTATCAGCCTTTGGTCAGATCTATAAGGTTTTGGAAATGGATCCCCTCCCATCAAATAAGTCATTTCAGAAATATTCCTGGTCAGTAACTGATAAAGAAGGTAGGTATTGTTTGCTCCAAGAAACACTAATTGGGAAGTAAACTAGGAGTTAATTTGGAATTGGTGAAATTCCTTTCAGTTACATGCTCTGTGTGTGTGTGTAAGATGAAGGCTTTTCTTTGTGTTTGTTGCTGGTTTTAGTAAATTGTTTCATTGTTAAGGGAAAATCTAAAAGTTCTGTTCTAGAAAAGAACCACCAGAGTAGCAGCAAGAAAAATTTAACTGCTAGAGTATACTAGATGATTTTCTTTAAGTGCAAAGTCCTTTGGGGCCTGAAGAATAAAAATAATATTTTTGATTCTCATGCTGGGGAAGAAGAGACACTAGGCTGATCAAAAAGCATATAACTAGATGAGTGTCCATCATAAGATATAATCTGAAGAGTTCCTCTTAGAAAACAATATAAATCTAACAGAAATAACTTTCCATGTTTATTTTGTGAAAGAACAATACTATTACAGTTCTGACCTTAGAATAAATGTGAAAAACAATAAATTGCACAATCTGAGCTGTAGACTTAAAATAAGCAGTTCCAGAGAAGATAAGAGAAGATACAGGAATTTCATTTTAAATGGTATTTGCAGAAATGGAACAAATATTTAATTTATTATTAGTTAGTATGCTAAACATTCATTTACTGCCTTAAGCTATTGCGTTGTAGGCTTCCTTTTTGTCAAGTAACTTAATTTGAAGGGCAGATATTTTTTTTTCTTTCATCTTCAAAAACAACAGATTTAAGGATGGATTTTAATTTCAAAACACTTTTCCAACAGTATGTTGGAGTATCTTCTTTCCAGCTCAATCTGTCTCGCCTACTTGGAGATTTAGGTATCAGAGATGTTCTAGACAGAGTTAAATCAGGCAAGCCAGAAACTTTTCTCCTGACATAAAGCCACCTAAGTTCAGAAGTATCTTTTTCTAAAGCATGACAAGAAATACCTTTCTCTTCTACCTTTCTGATGTCTTTCCTTTATTGGTGATGAAAGCCCCACACTAGGTTAAAAGGGTCTGATGAAACCAGATTTAATTAAATTAATAAATCCTGTTAGTCAGTATGTTCAGCCATTTCATAATTGAGAGATGTCTTTAGTGATAGAACACTGCACAGAAATAAGTTGTTATTTGATCATGATGAGGCAAACTAAGCCTTTTAATTTAATTGAGATCATTGATCCAGTGACACTGACTGTTACAAAGACTTTATTCTTGTTACGGCAAGTGATGGATATAGATATGTTTTTCATCTGATGGATACTGAGATCAGGAGTATGACTGACCAACTTTCTTAGATTTAAAAACCAGGCAGGCTGTGTTTAAGTTAGCTTGCCAAGAGTGTTGGTGGGATTGGATGAGAAGGATATGTGGAATGTTTTGTTCACTAGCTTCTATCATTGACCTAATCAGCAGCCTTATGTTTGTATGGACAGGTACATATTAGACATAGAATAACTACATACAATATTAAGGAAACTGGAACTGAACACTAGTATTTACTAGCGAGGCCAAGCTATCTTTCATTCTAATAAATCTTGGCCTGCAGAAATATGAAGTCAACATTCGACTTCTTCTATGGGTCTTTCACTACTTCAAGTGGCATTCAGAGGTGGGGATGAAAATTGGTCCAATAGTTTTACTTAAATTCCTTGACTTAACACCAATATTCCAACTATTTCTGATGACGTTCAGGGTACCAGTCACCTGTATCTAACATTGTGAACTGGGTGGCCAACATTATTGCAAAGTTTACACTGCTTATATCACATGTAATACTGGAACCGTGGACATATTGCATGGCCTTGTACTGTGAGTAGAAAGCTAGTATTAACTTAGATATAACAGTTTAAATGCTTAAATACAGATGCTTGGTGGTTAAGTACTTTTCATAGTTATAAACATACAAGGAACAGTAATAGGACTAATCAGACTCCTGCTATGGAATTTTATTTTTCTAATGGCATATCCATATTACAAGGAAATTTATGCCCTAGGTACAGGCTCGTCTGCTCTCAAGAGACCATTTGAAGATGGTGTTGGGGATGATAAAGATCCAAATAAAAAGATGAAGCGTAATTTGAGGAAAAGTAAGTGCAACATGTCTCCATTCTCTTTTCAAAGATCCATTGTACAGTGGGAGCTGCTTCGAAAGCTTCTGTGTTGRTGTAGAGAATAGCATGTGAAAAAGCCTTTGGAACAAAAAATGTTGTCTCTATCGCCCTTTATTCAGAACATCAAACACATCTCTTACTGTGCATTTGAACTTCCTCTGACATGTTTTGCTAACTGAATGATTTGCGTTTTAAATGAGATTACCCAGCAGGCCACAGTAAAATTTAGGTTGCCCAAACAGCTGAGGTATTTTATTGATAACCTCCCAGCAGTGTTGTTTCAAAATATTGCAGTGACTTTGCTGAATGAAGATTTTTCTTTTCATGCTCTTCTCCTCTTTAGAACAGCCATTGTAAGGCCAAGACGTCCCACAAGAAAAGAAAAATGTTTAATCCACAAAACATTGACATTTAATGTACACACAGACAAGAAGTTTCTCAGTATTACTGGGATCCAGTTAGTTCTGGTGGCTATTTTCATTGTGTACTTTGGTGCCAATTCTGTATGTGGTTCCTCACAATCTATAAAACATGTTATTTATTTTATAGCAGCCAGGAAGACTATAACTAGTTGCAAAAGAATTATGTTAACAATATCAAAAGATGGGCAATTATGGCTTATTAAAAGGCTTATTAAAAGCTTATTAAATGGCTTATTAAAAACATATTCAAGTGTTATCACTATCCTCGACCTCTGAAGCGCTGAGGGGTTGTTTCACTCTTTTATTGGATGGAAGGCACTTAAACGCAAACTGTTTCATTTTTCTGTCCATCTCATTTTGTTCATTTCTCCTCTCCCCTCCCTTCCCCCTCCCTATCTTGTACTAGTACTAGATAGTAAAGCAATAGATCTCATGAATGCTCTGATGAGGCTGAACCAAATCAGACCAGGGCTTCAGTATAAGCTGCTGTCACAGTCTGGTCCAGTCCACGCCCCAGTCTTCACAATGTCTGTAGATGTTGATGGTACGACATATGAAGCATCAGGACCTTCTAAGAAAACAGCCAAGCTCCATGTGGCAGTGAAGGTAAGGTAGCCTGAAGTAATCTGCTAACCTGGAATATATGACATGAAATACGGTTAATATTTGAATTCAAAAAAAAAATTTTTTTTTGGATGAAGCGGAGCTACCAACTACTGATTTAATACCTAGCTGGGCATTGCTCTAAGATCAGTACTGGTTTTAGACAAGAAGAGGAGGAGGACAGTGTGGAAACATGGAGGAAAACTTTCCAGGGTTCTGCAAGTCAATTCCTGTGACAACGGATGGAAGTTGGTGTTAACTTCTAGGATGGGGAGGGTGTCAGTTTTGTTCTGTTCTATTCCTTCCTCTTGTTGGTTAGAAAACAACATGATGGTGGCTCCCTCTCTTCTCCTTTCTTCTCTGTGTCTGTCCCTGTCCTGGGTTGTGAGCTTCTCAAAATGGGGAGTGTATCCAGTCTTCAGTGTTTGAAAAGTACCGTAGCACATTGTGAGGCCTAGCGTAAATAAATGATTTGTTTCCAGTCAAATTCTTCAGTAAGAGATTAGTTTAATTTAGTTACTAGTCAACCCATGGTTGCTTCTTGTAGGTGTTCTACGTGACAGAGCTTGTGTCTGTAAAGCAGTAATTGGAGTGCTCAACATGAACGTTGTGCTGCACCAAGACAGTTCAAACTGCTGAAACAGACCTAGCCTGGTGGGTTTCTGGGAAGAAAGGAAGGAGTCTTCTACAGACAATTCATGCAAAAAAGAGAATCTCTTTTAATAGAACTGCACTTGTGAGAGGAACAAACCCATCTGTCATTATATGTGCTTCACTTTGTGTTTTGAATGAGAATTTCCTTTTTAGAAGCTTCATCTGGCAATTTTCTGCTTTTCTTTGATTTCAGTTTTGAAAATCCCATTGTCCCATGTGCTTTCATGTTCAAAGCGTCCAAAAGTATTTGAGGGAATGTGCTGTTCCTTAGGAAAAGTGGATGTCTGCATGTGTGTCCTTTCAGACAGTCTTCCTCATACTTTTTTATTTTGCCCCTCCCTCACCCCCGCACCCCCAGGAATTATTTAAAAAATAATTCAAAACTTGCCCTGAAAAGCTGTAACTTCCCTGTCCTTGAATCTCCCTGCATCTGCCAGATCTGTGCTGGTGCCTACCCAGCTATGTTTTCTCTAAACTTACAAATATATAAATCCTGGGCAGCACTTCAAAACATCCATGATTCAAGCCAAAGACAAGCCAGCAGTGTGGCAGAGACTAGCCGTTTTTGTTTTCTGGTAGGTCTGGGCACTGCTTTTTCACACTTCAAGAGGGATTAATGTGACTGTTCCAGTTTCTGGATCTGACCTTTTTAAAAATTAGAGACCCTGAAATTGCAGCCAAAAGTACCACATAATTCTTTGTGAGCTGAGCTTGGAATTACCTGCATAGTTCTCAATTTTGTGTAGGAACATAGTGATTTCTGTGAATTTTGTTCACGGAATTAAATTTTCAAGGGAGCCTCAACATGGTTTCAGATTGTTTTGGGTCTCTCTGGTACCTCTGTTACAGCTAGGCCAGGGAGTCTGCTAAAGGAAAGGCTGAGCTTCCTTATTGAGGATGTTTTTGACGTAACCGCTCAGTAATGCCTTAATCGGAGTACGCTTTTGTTTGCTATAAAGCTGGGTGTTGTAAGCATCATGGAGAAAGCTTGGAAGTTGTGACACGCTTTGCTAAAAGGTAAACTTACTGCAGATGAAGCAGTCTGTTACTTGGTTAGCTAGACACTTCTACACCTTGACGTGGTGCCAGTCAAATCTCAGTTCAGGATACCTGAATTTGCTCCCTGTATACCTGCTTTGGAAGGATCTGTCCTCTGGTGTTCCTGAAAGATGCAAGCAAGGGAGATACCGTCAACCTTATACTTTCTGGGATATGTTTTATATACTCTTTGGGTCCAGGCTGTCATTTGCAGTTCCCTTGGAAACTCTAGAGGTTACTATCTTGTAGACATCTTGGAGAGGTGCAGTGCTTTAATGCTCATGAGGTAGACTGTACTGTTTGCTCCACAGTCAATCTGTCTATACACAGGGAGGGAGGGCAGAGGCAGGCAGAGAGAGAAAAAACTATGCAAAACAGTTTCTTTATCATATTGTTAAGCAGTGTCATGGAGTGGATGTGCTTTTGAATTTTAATCTATTATTTTTGCATAGAATTTTCAGTATGAATAATGATGCTCATGAGTAATTGCTAAAATTTGTTTGTGTTAATTCCACTTYTGGAAAACTCAAACTATTTTTCCCCATTGCTACTGTGTTTTTCTCATGCTCTCAACACTGGAGAGAATGAAATTTTAAGTAATTTGCCTTTATTAAGTTTAAGATGGCCATTCTTTTGTGTTATGATCAGCCTTGTATTTGTTTCTATACTGTTACCTATTTTTCATTTCATTTCATGTTGTTTTGTTGTAGGTTTTGCAAGCAATGGGGTATCCAACTGGCTTTGATGCAGATGTCGAATGTATGAGTTCTGATGAAAAATCAGATTCTGAAGGCAAAAATGAAACAAYGTCTTCGATCTCAAGCAATAATACTGGAAATTCCACAGCTGACACCTCCACTACCCTAGAGGTGAGTGTTGCATTGAAAGTACAAGTGACGGGGAGGTGTGTTTGCTGGAAGATGATGGCATTTGTGGTAAGCGGATGAGGAATTAAGATATACAATTTCATGTCCTAGATCTGCCATAGGCTTTGTGCCACTGTGGGCAAGTAACTTCATCTTTGTGCCTCCTTTCCTAAACTTTAAGATGGAGTAGCTACCTCTTTAGGACCATAAGCTCTTTGACACAGGTGTCGTCTCTTCTACTTTTTCTACCTGTATATATGGTCCTTAGGAGTGGGACAGCTTGATTTTGTTTGGTGCTTCTAGTAATGTAAATTTGGCATTTTCTCTTTTATAGCAGAGTCTATTTGCAATGTCAAAAGGTACAGTTATATAGATAGTATTTTAAACTGATATACATGAAGACAAATGAAAATACAGAAATTGATTAGCCAACATTAAGAAATGTAAAACCTATAAACCTATATACTTCTATGTAATTGAATGGACTAGAAAAAACTGCATGTAAAGTGCTCCAATTTCAATGTAATCTGCTTTAATTTTAGCACTTGTAGCTGAACTAAGGTGCTATAAGCAGCATGCTGTGCTTGTTTTCTCACCAAATTTGTGGGAAATAGAGTATTCCTCAAAGGACCAAATTCCAGTAACTTGAGCAGTCTTGGTTGAATGTCCCCAGGAATCAAGCTATGAGGGTCTGTAGTGCATTAACTAAATGTTTTCTTACAGTGTTTCTGGTATTTATTTCTTTTCACAATTGAGAAACCATGAGATTTTAACCTAACACTTAGATTTCATCCTTTTCACCTTCCTCTTCCTGACTTCCTCAACTGATCTTCATAATTGGCACCAGGGATTTTAGAGGAGCATTCTGTGTAAGCACTGAAAAGAGCTCTAATTTGTAAATTTGTCTGCTTGATATCTCTGTGGCAAGCTCTCATGGGGTTGTACAGAAAAAACGACATAGATTCTTGCTTTATTTTTAGATACAATGCTTTTTTTCAAATACAAGGGGGGTTTATGCTGAAAATCTAAGTAATCATTCTGTTCTTCAGATATTTCTCAACACGTTAAACCATGTATTTTTTTAGTTGGAAGCCACCTAATTACCAGACATAATCCCTGACAAGTCACTTCATATATGCATTTAGTCCACTGAGGCATGTCCAGGGGAAAGGGTGTGGGGAGGTATTTTAACAACAAACTGACCCATTAATTTTCCACTAAAATAAACATTTATAGACTCACAAAATTAGTTAAGAATTTAAGAAAACAAAGGTATTTTTCAGGCTGTGTGATTTCAGGTTTCCATGTTTACACTCTTGAGGGACTCTACTTTCAAAGGGCAAGTCCTGGTACTAGTTATCCGAAATCAGGAGATGTTACTGAAAATTTCATTTTGTCTCCTTTTTCCTCTATTTGTTAGTGAGCAGTCTTTCATGTCAGTGGCTCAGTGCGCTGTAATGCAGGCTGTTATGCTGGTGCATGGGCATCTCGGCTCTACCTTCCTCACTTCGCAAACATTTCTAGATGCATCTGCTTTAAGGCTTCTGCAGGTAGAGCTCAGTAGTGCCAGGATGTAATTAGATCAAGCAGCAAAGATGTGTAGAAGGCTGGGAAAGCCAATCTCTCCTTTTAGTGATAAAGCATTTGCTTTCAAGGAACTTGACACCACAGCATCAGTTTCAGCTTTGGATACCGTTTGGGTTGTAATTCCAAGTGCAGCCACTGTGATGTTCAGCATTGTACAGACACCACACCAAGTCACACCAGTGAAGATACATCTAACTAGCTCTCACTTATGAACAGAAATGAAGATGGTGTGATTTCTGTTTTTCACAGTATTTGTTTGTCCCTCTGCCATTCTTTAGAGAAGAGACTTTCTGTCTGCGGTTCTAGTGCAGCATGTTATACTGAAGCCAAGGCAGTGTTATCTTTGATACAGGTCTGTTCCTGGAAAGCCTGCTGAGGCCCACATATTGGGAAGAACAAGCTATTGCAGAGGCTTGAAACAAAGTGATAATGGTGGCATTCTCTAAGTGGCTGGCCATATGACGCTGTAAGCCATAAGACTGTAGATGTTTGTCTGCCATTTGAAGAGATAAAAGCTATAAAGCAACATCATAAATGTCTCTTTAGGTAAGAACTCAGGGCCCTATACTCACTGCAAGTGGCAAAAACCCAGTGATGGAGCTCAATGAAAAAAGAAGAGGTCTGAAGTATGAGCTCATCTCTGAGACAGGTGGAAGCCATGACAAGCGCTTTGTGATGGAGGTGAGTGAAGCAGAGTTGTGGAGTCAGTAGGTGCTTTACTAAGAATGCTTCAGTATTTGGAGTTACTGGCTGATAAAGTTCAGATTTTTTGTATTTTGCTTTTTGTGATACACAGCTGTGATGATCTTCTCAGTTTTTTTGTATCTCTCATTACTGTAGTGGTGATTAGATTGGGGAAAGAAATTCCTTTTATGTTTTGGGAAAATGAGCATTAGAACTGGGTTCTGACAGCCCCAAATTGCATCATGTCTTGACATGAGGAAGAGGAGGGAAGTGGAAGCCTGACAGACCAAAATAACTGATTAGCAAATTTTTTCAGACTTCCTTGTTACCATGTTAGTGACCTGATCTGAACCTTCCATTGCTAGCTTACCAGGGATATTTGGAATGACTGTAGCAGAGGGCACACTCATTTTTTTTCTCTTCTTCTGCTATCTCTGGAATAACACTGATGGGTTCCAAAAGCAGTATGAGGTAGCACTCCACTTAAACAGTGTATGTATAGTGCAGGCAGGCAAAGATGTTTGGTGTATGAGGCACTGATAAAGATGAGGAGGCCTCAAATGATTCCTGAATCCCCTATTTTGCAGCGGTATTATTTATTTGTTGAGAAGCTCATACACACTGGCTAAATTCCATTCCAAGTAAACAAAGCACTCCTCTCTTAATTGCATTTGTGGTTTCAAATATATATAGATTCCGAATACTTCTTACATAGTGTAACATATCATCACTTACATATTCTCTACCACCTTCATAATCTTGAAGCAATAAAAACCACATGTAACACTGAGTATTCTTATTGCTGAAGTTCTTTATGGATGGCTCATCACTGACCAATAAGTGCAGCATAGTATTCCCAATAGGATAAATAGCAGACATAAACTTATGTCTTAATTTTCAGGTAGAAGTAGATGGGCAGAAGTTCAGAGGTGCAGGCCCAAATAAGAAAGTAGCAAAAGCAAGTGCTGCATTAGCAGCACTTGAGAAACTGTTTTCCGGGCCTAATGCAGCAAACAACAAGAAAAAGAAGATTCTTCCTCAGGTAAGAACTGTTAGTTGTTTTTTTGGACTTGGAATGACCCTGGGTTAGCACAGGTCTGCGTTGTTTTATGATAAAGGACCTTCTAGAGGAAAAAAGTGATTTGAGTCTCTTGTTTTATGCACACACTGTAAGGTTTCTGTTTTTATTCCTCCATAACAATACTTGTTAATATAACAGTATAAAATTATAGTTGGGACCCTACTGTGCATGTACTAAGAACATAAAGGAAGTGYTCCTTAGTAAAGGGTTTAACCTAGAGGAAATGTAGTAGGTGCAGGAGAGGAGGCACAAGGTTTCCTTTGGCGGTGGTGATCTGCTGGAGAATACACAATCAGGTCAGTGGTTCAATCGGTGGCAAAGCGGAAGTCTCTTGTGTTCCAATCCAGAGCCCTACGTAGTGTGTCCTAATCATGTCAGATAGGTAGATTTAGAGAATCAATGATTTATAGCCCAGTAATAGGCATTTACTCTAGGTTCTAGAGTAAATTTAGATTTTGCACCGAACTTTACAAATGAGGTATTTTAATTGGTGAGGAAGACTTGTATAAGAAAAAGCTCGCTCTTCGTTAGATTTAACAGCCCTGATGATCTCTCAAGTCTATTAAGAGATAGATGTTGAACAGAGCAGACACTAATCAAGTGTTCCTCCTCCAGAGAACTACAGTCAAAAATAAGCCCTGAGGATTACAATTTGGATGTCTTTTGTGCAAATAAATTAGAATTAGGATTTTCTCATCTTTTAATACTGAAGCAGAATGCATCATAAAATACACTCACAAAAATGAACAGCCAACTGTATTTTTGCCTTTGTTCTATAACTATCATTATCCCTGATTCACTGAGATCTTCAGTTAGCAATACTTCAGTTTCTGTTATTGTGTTAGAAGTCTAGTAGCTGTAAAAGACAGCACCTCATAGGATAACATTCCATAGGCAGTTAAGATACAAAAACGGTTTCTGATTCAGGCACTTAATAAATTCCCCCCTTTTTTTTTCTTTTTTTGGTTCACTTGTTCCCTTTTTGCAGTAGGTCAGTGATGGCAATAACAGCCAAATTTGCCTTTGAAAATGATTTACTGTGTTTCCAGGGTGCATGTTATACAGAAAAGGGTTGCTCTGGTGTAGTAAGCAATGCCAGCTTCTATAGCTCTTTTCTGTGGTCTGAGTGCTTTTGCTCACAGGTGGTGACAAAGTGAAAGGAAGGCACTGTTCTAGAAAAAGTTAGGTTAAAGCAGTCCAATGTTATCATGAGGTGGTTATTATAACTGCAGTATATTTAAAAAAAAAAAGGCAAAATGAAGGTACTTAATAAACTAAGCAGATGGAATCTATAGGTAGTTAAGGAGCAGTTATTAAAGCAGAGAAAGAGGAGGCAGAAATCTGCTCAGAAGTGAACAGACTGGGACTTAAGTAGCACTGGTGAGGACACCCATAATCTTCAAAACTTGCAATTTAGTAAGACTAAGAAGCCTAGTAACCTGGAAAAGAGCCAAAAAAAGAAAAAGTAAAAAACAAGCCCCCTCCCCATTATAAAAAGTCTCTGAGGACAAAGGAAATCTATTGGGTATAGAGCTGATACTAAACATATCAGCCCAGATGAAAACACTTTAAAACTGTAATTCCTATATAACAACCACCAATAATCTGGCAAAAATGTTTTAAATAAAACTAAAAATGTAAAGCCAGAATATGCAATGTGTTTGACAGCTACTGTCGGCAAATCATAGAGACCGTGAATATTTCCCTCCTCAGAAAACCTGGTGTTCTGGAAGGTGTGCAGATTTGGATTTCAGAGACTACTGTGTTGAGTCTGTCATCTTTCTGAAAAATCTGACCTAGCTGTAAACATGCATGGTTTTTTAGCCTACAGTAGGATGTCTGGGTCAAATCCTGGCCCTGCTCAACTTATACGGGTTCAGAGTGGTAGGACTGAAGAAGGCAATGCGGATGAGGGGTGAGGCAGCCTGTAAGGAAGTGGAAAGACTCCTGGATGTAGTGTACACTGTCTAGGGAATGCAGTCAGTGAGTTGGGAGGACTCCTGTTTACTCGAGGGACTTGCTTGGCTTCTGTCAGTCATAAATGCTTGAGGATAGTACTTCTCCATTCCATACTCTGCCTTTAACAAGACTTGCGCATTAAGCATGTTTAAAGAGAATTAAGAAAGATGGTGGTTTAATACATACGGACTTGTATTTCCAAGAACACTTTCACGTTCTGAATTGCTATTATTTTTATTACTCTGAGCAGACTAAAGGGGCTGTCACTACAGCTGTTTCTGCAGCAGTCCAGGCTGCTCGAGGCAGAGGACGAGGTGCTCTAACACGAGGGGCATTTGTTGGGGCAGCTGCTGCTACTGGCTACATAACACCAGGTAAGGCATGGCACAAAACAACTCGTGCTTTAATTGTCTGCGGGTATGTTCTGTTCCATGTGGGTCGCTCATCTATGCAACTGATCTCTTCAGCTTTAATTATCTGAGATGAAGCAGAAGGGAGAATTCATGGGGCTTTAAACAGTGCAAAGACTGGAAAAACTGGCAGTACCTGTCCTTTCCAAGTGTGCAACCTGAACTGCCATGTGCACAGAGCATGAGCACAGTTAGCCCATAATGGCTTTCCTGGCTTTACAGTTCTGTTACCTGTTGTTTTCATAGTTCATTGCCACAGCATGATCAATTCTCCTCCTAGCTAAAGCACCTCCTGGGTGATGTGCCCTTAGCATAAGGAGTGGCTTTCCCCAGAACCCCTTGCTCTGCTGTTTCAGTATGTTCTGGAGCTCCGGGGATTAAGTTGGCAGGCTCAGGAGTCACTGTGCTCCCTGAAACTTTCCACGTGAATTGAGGATGTTAGCAGAGCATCTGTTAGCAGCTGCTGTAGTAGCCAAAAAAAMCAGAAGACCTGGCTGATGTTAATTCTTCATCTCTGCTGCACTGTTCTGATTATCAGAAGCATCTTTTGAAATCCAACAGCCTTATGGTTCTAATTTATGCTTGGTATTTGCTGTACAGAGCAGGTAGGTTGCTGATCAGGATACCTCGTTGCTGACTCCTCAGGGCAGATTTGCAGCCATCAGAAGCAAAACTGTTTCTGCTTGAAGAGCTGAAGTGCTCAGCTACTAGTGGCTGGTACAAAATAATGATTTTTACCCAGTTGGTTGCAAGCAGATCTGAAAGGCAGCTAGAGGGTAAGGTATTACAATCTAAACACAAGAAAWTTTTAATGAAGTTTTCACTTCCTCACTCATTTTTCAAGGTCAATTGTTCTTTGTGACTAAAATTTCAAGGTGTCTGAGGTCTGCAGGTGTCATGTGGAGGGAGGCTAGACATTGTTTTTACTTTGAATAAGGATCACAAATCTTTAAGAATGAGAAATGCTGGAGATTCCTCAATCAAAGCAAATCTAATAGCTTACAAAAAATAAAATTCATATTCTTCATGCTTCGGTTTTCAGATTACAGCATGAGCTCTAATTATACCCTTCAGCAATTCACACATGCTAATAGTGCAGCCCTGTGGTTTGGTAGACTTGCCTCCTGGCACAGTCGACAGCATGATATCTTCATTGTTCCTGTATGTTGATATAATTATAAATATTAAAAACCAGTAATTCATTTTTAATGGACGTTAACATTGTTTTTGGAACTGTCTTTCTGCCTGAGGAATCATTTATGAGACACTTTAACCTGCCAGGGGCATGCTCCTTGCCAGCATGGAGTTATTCCAGAAATAGGTTTAATTTCCCAGTCATTGTAGTTGTTAAGCTGTATTGGTCTTGGCCTTCACAGGTTATTTCTGTTTGTCCCCTATCCTTGTCAGAAATCTTTTTGTGGTGCACAAAAGGGATCACACCAGGAAGAAAAAAAAAAAGCAAAGCTTTAATGAACTGCCAAGATATAGTAACCAAGATTAGTGTTACCACTGTTCCTTTTTGTCTCACTCCACAGCCACGTCTAGTGGTTTGCCTGTTGCCTGTTTGCCTCTGGGTGTTCAGATGCTCTTTGTGAATTTTTCTTTTGGCTGTAGAAATGGCAGACACTATAGAAGTCGCACAAGCTTTACTGATGATGATGTGAATAACTGCCACAGGTTTCTAACATCCCTTTTGTATAATGCAAGTTGAGAAAAATGATTGTTCTCTGCATTAAACCATACGTGTATTTTAGAGAGAATGTAAGCAAATACTGGACTTCTAACTGAATCTTGCTAGCTCCTTGCCCTGACAGTATAGACTGGAGGGCTTCAACTAAGAGAAAATGCTAAGGAAATGAAATATGGAAATTTACTCTTTGATGCTGAGGCTTAAGAAAGGCATTGGGTAGCTTGTTCTTCATGCCACTCTGCAGAAGGATTTTAGTATTTTCAACAGTATTTAGATGCAGTGGTGTGAGTTTTTTCCTATGCTCCTGCCTCATGTACCAGAAATGGTCCCTGTGTGTTAGCGTGCAAACACTGATAGTCCTCGGATACTGTAGGAAATGAAACCCATCCCTCATCTGTTTGTATTGCAGGCTATGGAGCACCATATGGGTATAGTACAGCTGCACCAGCTTACGGTATGTATAGCCCAATAATTAACAAATTAGAAATGATGTATAAACTATTGTGGTAGTCCAAATATAGAAGTTGGCTTAGGATTTGCAGGAGAAATTTAAAGAAATTAAAGCTCTTAAACCATGACAACAAGAGCACTTTTATGCCATAACCTTGTGGTTCTTTTTCGGTTGGAGTAGCTTTTTTGCCTATGCTTTGCCTGATTTGTGGAAGGATTGCTTGTTTTAATTGCCTGTTCCCTTTCATACTGAAACTGAATTTAAATAGTTCTCTTACTTTTTACAGCCAATCTGTGCTCCATTCAAAGACTACCGAAGGGCCTATTCCAGCATCTCTGAGCAATATTTAGCTAAATGACATTACAGTAATATTGGCAAAATGTTTGCCCACAAGTTTAAATGGCTTGTGCACAAAGCTCCTTTAATGCTGTCAACTGTATGAAACGTCCAGTACTATAAAGATCTATACATATATATTATATATATATATACATACACACATACATGCACACACATATACTCACACGTGCGCACACACATATATATGTATGTATGTAACTGTAGGCTAAAACATTGCTCTTTGGGACAAGCAGAATGATTTTGTGCAGCTTGTTAGCGATCAGGTTGCAAGGAAGCTAAGATATGATAATTTGTCTCAAAGTTTTTTGCTAAGAAATATGGTGAAATTAGGCTGGCAAAGTAATGGTTTCATGAAGATTGTAAAATAAACTAATAATCGCCGCGCTAAGATGGAAGGGTTTTTCTTACCTCGGCTTCTCCCTACCCACCAGCTTTTTTTTTATTCTAGACTAACAAAGCATATTTATTTCTAACCGGCCCTTTTGGTTACTTTGAATGAGGTTTATGTGGCAATGGGAGCAAAGAGGTTTGGAGTCAGTGATATGTTCTGGCACACAAAAAACAAGACTGCGTCTATCAGAACCAGTCCTACTGTTCTCTCCTGTCACAGGAGTTGGGAGAAAATCCTGCTACTCAAATGACAAATTGAGTACATTTCAAGGCCCGCAGTTTTTCATATGGAAAACAGAACTTGCAAATTGGCATTCATTTTCTGGCTTTTGTAGCATTCCTAATGCTTGTTCCTCTCAAATTTGCAGAGACTGGGCAATACCAACTTCCCTGATGCTATTATAAAATATTTTGAAACGCTGATTTCACTACTTTCTTTTATTTTAGAGGTATGTGCTATAAATAGTGGAAGAATGCTGCTGCTCCATTATTGAAAATGCCCACTTTGACTAATACTAGCTGGTCCTATTCTGTATTTCTGCAGTGGAAAGGGGCAAGAGAATGGGCCAATGGGATGTACTTGCTCTGAGAATTCCCTTCAAAATTAAAGCAAATTTCTCTAGTTTTAAAAATCCTGCCCTACTGATTGGCTAAGTACTTTGACAGAACAGCAGCTGACAGTAGTGCTTTCCCATGGAGTGTACTCTATATATTCCCTGTCTTTTGTGTGGTATTACTGAGAATAGAAGGAACAGCTGTTCCCTAAAGGGCCAGTGGGGGGGAAGGGGAAAGGAAATGTAGTTTAAGGTTTATTTCATGGCACAGGGGGTTTTTTAAGAAAGAAAAAAAAAATCCCTCTGGTTGTCTTCAAGCAATAGACACTGACTCTAACCCCAAGATGAGGGGTGTCTGCATACAGGTATCTTTTACAAGCAGAGACACCTAGTGAYGTAAGACAAATCCCTCCCCTGCTGAAGACAAGGGCACAATCGTTATCAACTTTCCTGCAGTATATTAGTGGCAGCTTTTTTGTTTGGTTGGTTTTGTTTTAGTCATTCATTCCCTTCTTTCTGTGTTTGTTTTTTTTCTCATGATGTCTATTTTGGGGGCGGGATTTTAATCACTTAACTGTGTATGTGTGACATATCACTGACTTCAAAGCATTGTGAAATTGACTGCCCCCATTTTTCACATAAAGAGTTTCTGTTTTTACTGTCTTATAATTGTGATGCGAAGTACTGGGATAATGCTTTTTGGCTGTAAGGTAAACATGTCTCTTTGCCTTTGTAAGCTCTTGCATGTTGGGAAACTTCACTTTGATCATCTGGTGCTCTGGAATACCTGCTGTTGCTGCTTTGTGATTTCTAAATGGATACACAGGTTAAATATTAGAATTTAAATAGGAAACATTTTTAAAAAAGTATTTAAGTGTGAAGAAGTTTGTGAGGCCACAAGAACTCTATAATAATCACAAAATCAGGCAGATATTAATCTTTCCAGATTTGCCACTTCAATACAATAGAGCAAATGCAGAATAACGAAGCAGATCCAGAATTTGCTGTAGGTCTTTGATTTTTTTTTTATTTTTTTTTGGCTGACATACCTAGATGTTTATCAAAACTGCTGCACAGCTTCCCTATGAATTATCTTGTATGCGCAGCAGTGTCTGTCTATATTACTGCAATTGTGACTGACCTACGAAATTAACTTAGAATATAGAACAAAGTAGTGGAGATTAATTATCTTAAAGATTGTGATATAGATATTCAAATCCAATCTCTCTTCAACAAAATACACTGCTTTTGAAAATATTGCTCACTTTAATTTTACCAAATGCCAGGACAAAAATAAAAACAAACTTTAAGCTAACCATCTGTCTGAAATATTACAAAGTGTTGAAGTGTTTTTGTTTATGGGATTCTGCACCCTAAAATCACATTGATTGACTCATCTGGAAAAGGTTAATAAGAACACTACTGTAAGCTTTTATCTGACTTTCTTGGATCACTGAACTTATTTGGAGTCCTCTCCCTTTCTTCTCTCTGTAGGTTTACCCAAGAGAATGGTTCTGTTACCAGTTATGAAATTCCCAACATATCCTGTTCCCCACTACTCATTCTTTTAGCAAATGGCAGAAGCTAATTTCTATTGATTGAACAACACAGTACAGTACAGAATGTTAGAAGAGAAAAAGCCTTTTTATCCTGTTTTCTTTGAACACATACTTGAGCTAAGTCATTTGTAAAGAAACATCTTTTCCTACTTTTTGATTTTAACAAAATGCAAATTTAGTTCTCTAAAACTTGAAAAAATGTTCTGTGAAATGTTACCTCATTTTCAAATAACTTATACCAGCCTTCTGTTATAGGGAAGAACTAGAAGCTTAAATCTTACGTTTTAAATGAAGTATCCGATTATGTAAAATTAAATTTGTGAAGGATGTATAGACTATAAAACACTGATCACAAATAAACTGTTTTGTTGTAACACAAGAGTACTGCCTGTTTCCTAATGCAGTCACAGAGATTCTCAGTTAATGACCTGTACTTGTTGTAGGGCTATCTAATGCAGGGCATAGTTATTTAAAAACAGAAGTACAAAACCACAATAGAAACTTTACAGTTAAATTTTAACTCTTGTAAATATTACTGTCTGTAATAAACTTAGTARAACATGGGTTAAAATATTGTTTTATCTTATTCTTTTTATAGAGCTAAGCATCAGTACCTGAAATAGTATCCTTAGAATCTTTAAAATCAGCATACTGTAATTCTCTGTGATTTTTAGACACTGTCTTAATTATCCAGGAAGGCTTTTCACTTGTACACAAAATACTGGARAAAAAAAAAAAAAAACAGATAACAAAGGGAATTAATGTTAGACTGTCTCTTTGCATTACATTTTGTGAAATATGTATAAAAACAAAGGCAATTTCCACAGAAAGACTCGTTACATAATTAAAGGTATACATAGTTAAGTCCGTATTGCCCAGAGAAAGGACAATAATAATGTTACAATCAGGTTCTTCAGAGCTCAAAAGCTGTTCATTTCCCTTTTTTCCTTTTTTTTTAACAAAAAAAAAATTGCACTTGTTCTTGTGGCCTTCTTCACTTTTAAGATTGTCTGCCCACCCTTGATTTTTCCATGCAGCATTCTTACATAAAGCATTTTAGTTGTCAATCTTTGTATTAAAGGGTTCTCCTTTTTCCCCTTATATTTATAAGAATCTAAAGCAGCAACAAGGTCCCCATGAAAACTTGCTATTTAATTGTCCCAGTTCTTGTTGAGTGCTGCTGTGGAAAGTGACACACTTCAGCCATAGGCCAGTACTTTTCTTAAGAGTTGGTGCTCAAACTAAATCTTCTTTCAGATAAGGAGTGTGTGCACCTGTCTGAAATTCCAAAGGACAGGCCTCAGCTCCATGCGGTCTCCGTGTATTTTAGACTTCTGCATAAAAACTGCTGTGCTGTGGGCTCTCACRAGGGATTCGAGTAGTCTTTATTAAGGTATCACCCCCACAAAATAAGCAGCATTGTTGGTTGCACTTCTCTACTCAGACCTCACCAGTTGCTTTTCAGTAAGTCTTGCTATAGTTCATGCGCTTTTGAAGATGCCTTTATACRCTCTGTTCTCCAACAAGCTGCTGCTGAGGCAGGGGGAGCTTTATATATGGTGTAACAACGGTGCGTAAAGCAATGTAAAGTTCCTCCTCCCCTCCACCACCTCTAATAGGGAAAGAAATATTAGAACAGCATAATAAGGGGTGGCTTATGTAACAAGCTGCTTTTCTTGGAATTAACTGCAGCTGTTATTCTTAAGCTAAGTATTTGTGCTTAGGAATGTGTTTATATCTTAAATGGTTTGTCTTCTGCTGTAGCTCTTTCATTTGGTGTTGGTGGTACTTTAATAAAATATGTAGCTCTTACTGACAAGTAGTGGTGAGCCTGCTGTTATCATCCATGCATTAGTGCTGAAATAAAGAGTAGGGTCTTGGGGATATATTCAAATTGAATGGTGCTCATAAATCACTGACATATTTTGCTGGCCTATGGATGAAAGGAAGCCATCACGGAGCAGAAAAAGCATGGCTGATAAGAGCCCATTTTTGTTAATCAAATATTCATTAAAAGAGCCTTTCCTCTGCACACATTTTTTTCTCCTTTGGAGTTCCCTTGATTGGCAACTGTTGGTAAAGTTAGTTTCTTTCTTTTTTTAATCCCTGAATTTAAGACATTAAATTTTAAACAAAATATTGTCTGAACCAATTCTATACAATAAAAATTTGTATGCTAAATAATTTGTTCCTTATTTAAAATATAAAGGAGGGCGCTATGCTCTTTTCCAACATGATGGCAGTCATTTCAGATGATTTATATAAGTCATTTTTTATTTTTTGTCATTTGTTGGGAGTTACTAACCACATTGTAAACTTGCCCCCCTTGCTGCATATTTTACATTTCTCTGCTTTACTGAAAATATGAATGAGCTGTCAGTTCTTTGTTTAGAAAGCRGTAACCTTGGAAGTGTTAGATGTTTCAATACCTTCAAAGAATTAAAAGTGCCCATTTTACAATGAAAATTCCACTTGCAGCTGAAAGAGCAGAGAAATTTAAATGGAGCTTTAGCTTCAGCCAGTCGCTTTGAAATTAACGTGAAGTTTTTGCTTCTCTGCTCTTTTCCCACTGTAGGTGGTTTTTTCATTGACAGTCCCTATTGCCAGCCTCTCAGCATCGCACCTTTTATTATTCACTTGGGCCCTCAAGATTTCTTCTCTGACTTCTAGAACCATCAGGTTGTGTGGCTCGAAATGGCATTTATACATGTCTTAAAAGCAAGAACAAACGTGGCTCGTTTTGAGGGTTCTCAACTTCAGACATGGAATCTGAGCTTTTCCTTTTTTTAAAGTGTTTTTCTCCCTTCCTTGAACTTTGTTCTATTTAATGAAAAGCAATACTTATTCCAAGCCACAGTCCTTTCTTCAGATACATAGCAATAGATGTGTATATATTTCTCCCAGTTATTTCTTTACGCTAGACGGGAAAGACTGGTGTGCCTGTGTGTGTGTGTGTGTGTGGTGGGGGACGGACAACAAAAACCCAGCAGGGTGCTTGCTTCAAGCAGTTAATCCTGCTTTGACTTTCACTATTTAAATATTGCAGAATTTTAACAGTATGACTGTATTTGCATGTTTCCTATAAAAGTTGCTACAAAGACTTGCAATGGTCACTCTTGAAGCAGTAGTGCTTTGTACCATTGCCCATGTCAGCAGACATGAAATGTAGCAAAAAAGGTGGAAAAAAAAATAGTATTTTTTTTCCAAAGTATAACTAAATAATATTCTCCCTCTCTCTCTCCCTCTCTCTCTCTCTCTCTCTACCATATCATTTAATAAGAGGCACAAAAAGGGTAGGCCTGAACTTGACTCCCAAATGGGTTGCTTTTGTGTCTCTTAAAATTAACACCACATGATAGGAATACCTAGAATTTGATAAACCTCCAGTTCAAAAAAACCTTTGCTGCTCTAAATTTATTGTGKTTTTTTTTCTTCTAAATATTTGTATCTTAATATTTTAAGATTATGATCAGTAATCAGCAATAATTGAAAGGTCAGATGTTTGTATGAATGTCCTTGTTTATTTAAATGGTATTGGAACATCTATATGTTGCAGCTTAAGACTTTTAAGCAGTTTTCAGCAGGTTAATGCCACTTTATTCTCATTCTCTCCGGACCTTCATAGCCATATGCACTTGTATAAAATAAGCAGAAATGTAGTGACTGTAAGCTGAGATCGTGATATAACAGGTAAGAGATTTTATTTTCAGCTTAAAGAATTTGTATTGCTTTTTCTAAAAAGTCGCATATACCTGTGACAATCTTATATACGGCACATTTTTATTATGTCTTGTTTAACTGAATGTTAAAAAAAATAATAATACATAGGTCTGAATTCCAACTTTGTATTTTTTTTAAAGGCCACTTAAAATGTTCCGGTTAAAAAAGAAAAAAATTATTTAACACTTTTAAGAAATTGTTTTGTTTTTATCAATAGACTGTTCTACTTCAAATATTTTCTCTTGTGTAGCCTAAAAAGCTGTATTGATACTGCTATGTGTTAGGCTCCGCATTCCCTGCATACTTGTGGAAAATGTTTGGGTAGGTACCAAAGCCATGACTATGGTTGGTACCGAAAGCCATACCATGGTTATAGCTATATGGAATAAAAATGTGAAGTTGAATGTGTGATATTATCTAATTAATAAGAGAGAAATTATTTCCTTAAACTATTAAAGCTAAACTCCAAATGAAAAAGGAAAGGCTTTGATGATATTACAGTTAAAATCTGCAGAGATCATATTACATTAGGCCAAATTAATTCATGAAGCAGCCAGGTTTGCTTTCCTCTTGTGGGTGCAGTGGGAGGAGGGGAAGGCAGGCAGGCAGTGATTTAACTCTGCATGAATAAATTGCTTAGCTGTAGTTTTCTAAAGCTAGAAATTAGGATAGAGCCATCCATAAATAATTACTTCCAGTTCTGTAATAAATGTTTTTACAAATATTTTATTTGGATTAGAATGGTTCTGGATTACAGCCTATGTGGTGCACATAATATGTGTAGACTTAAAATCCTTTTTTTTTTTTTTAATTTGCCTTTATATAACCTCACATTACGCAAAGCTGCATAGAACAGTACTGTACAACTGCAGTACTTGTAGTATTTGAAGTTGCTGGGAACAACTTTTTATATAAAAATTAAAGAAAATAAAAAGTAGATCTTGTATTAGCATTTTAGTCTCTCAGTTCAGAGGTAAAAGCATAAAAAATCCTGACTGATCACAGTTTATACTGATGTAAAACAGGAAAACACTTAGTATGTAATACATAGTGGTAAACCAGGCCCAAAGCTTGTTGTTTTGCATCAAAATGTAACAGCAAAAATAAGCTGTTTCATGTCAATACGGAAAACATCAGTTTCAGTAAGTAACTGCATGTGTAGGTTATCCATAACTCAGGATATGTCGGGAGAGAATTCACAGGCTGATATAGAAAAATAGCTGTTAGATATTGTTAGCTTTCCTAATATAGGTGGAAACCTGATCTGACAAGTGGCCTATATATTTGCACCTGGGGAAATAAACTTAAGGAAGTTTACCAGTGACTTGCCTATTAAAGCACATAACCATTTGACTGCATTTGCAGGTGCGATTGATGAGCCATCAGCATGCCCTTCCCATTTGGGGGTGCAGATTTTCACCTGCGGTTATTTTCAAGGTGCAAACTTAGGGCTCAGTCTGAAGCTCACTTAAAATTCAATTCATTCTTTCTGCCTGTCAGGCTAAGCAATCCTCTGATAGTGGAGCAGCAGGCTGCTCTGTTTCCTTTGAAAGACATTATTTTATACGCTTCAAGGTAGTGTTAAGAGGCATTATAATGAACTCCTCTCGAGTATTCCCTTCCCAGGCTTAACTGATGACAGCCTGATGAGCACTGTCCAGTTAAAGGACTGATTAATAAAATGTCTTTCTAACTCTTATTTGATCTCCTTCTTTTTGTGGCCTTTACTTGGCACCTTAATCCATTTGTACTGGTTTCCACCAGAATTTCCATATTTTTCTGTCATTAGCCTTTTGATTCTTCCAATCCTAAACATTCTGCCCTTCTCCCTTTTGAAATTCTGTTTCTTGGATCATCTCCTTCTCCTTTTCAGTGAAAAGATATCCAATCTCTCTAATGCATTTTTGGTCACAATGCAAGTACTTATGCCCAGAATTGTCCCTCTTGGCTTTGCTCCCCTCCCCAGTAGGATGGCTACCTTTTGCTGACATGGGATCAGTCCTTAATGTGAAATATATAGTGTACTTAAGACTCCTAAATCCTGTTCTTTGAAGCAGCTTGGAATCAGTAATAAGCTCCTAAGGTGGTAAGGTTGCCTAGGAACCTGTGTCTCATTGAGAGAGACTTGAGCAAAACATTCACGTGTGCTGACATGTCACTGATGTAGGCCTCAATACACTGATACCTGGGAAAACGGTTAGAGGCTGCATTCCAACAGTAGTTTTTAATCTAACTGAAATACCAGYCTATCATTTGGTAAGTAATTTGGGTGACATCTGCCTCATCTGATGTTGCAACAAGTACTGTTTTGCTAAGGCAGAATTAGGAACTGCTTTCTTTTGCATCATACTTGCAAGATTTCTTTYAAAAGCCATCTCACAGGAGAATGGTCCAAAGTGCCTTTTCTGTGAGGTTAGAGGTCTGCAATTTTACTGCTGCTGAGCTCTGGATTTACCTTAATAGTCAAATACACAAACCTGGTTCTATGTTCTTTGTGTAGCTGCTAAGATCTTTGCCTATTTTGTAGTACTTTTTCAGTGAAGCAGAAATGTTATGTTATAGTTTGAATTGCTGGCTCAATTCTGAGAAAGTTCCTTTCAATTAGTACATATAAATAGGATGCTTGGTAAAGTCTGTGTCAATTCTCTTCCCACCTTAACTCTGTAGTTTTAGCTAAGCAGATGCTAGCATGTATTTTGAGAGATCGTGTCTGGCACAAAAGGATTAAAAGAAACCAGCACTCTCCAGTAGAGAATTGACCTGTTTAATGTATTATTTGGACTAGAGATGAATGGCATTAATTCTGGCTCATCTCCCTTCAGGGAATTTAATCCCAGTTGATTTCTTGTGCAGCTGTAGTACTGTTTTAAGAGCAGTGATGATGTGACCTTGCTGTGAGGTCATACATTCTAGAAACAGTGTTTTCCTTCATATTTCAAAATAGGTAAAAGATAAACAGAAGCTTTTTAAAAAAATCTATCAGCACATGACTTTAGGAAACACCTGGTACATCAGCCACATGATACAAATCAGGTGTTGGCACCTCTGCTTCACCAGCTGTGATGGTGAACTGAAGTTCTAAAAAGCAGTCTTTCCRGATGGAAACCCCTAAGTGCTGTACACTGCTAATCATACCTCAGGCATTGTCCTTCCTGGTGGGTGAGCCTCAGCTGGAACGTGCGTCACTTCCTAGATCTGAAGCTGTGAATTTCAAAGGAATAAGTTATTTGATGAGGTAACTAAAGTCTTGCTTCTCCAGCCATGAGAGATTTCTCCAGGCACATCCTATCTAGTTTTAAGGAAACCAGATTGGTTTGGAAGGACAGTGCTGTCTTGTGCTAAAGTTGTTTTAACTGTGATACAAATAACATATAAAAATCTTCCCAAACTTTTTGAGATTTAATTCCATCACCATTTGCTGCTTGAACGATTGTGTTGCAGCACAAGAGTGAGTGACTGTGAAAGGGCTTGGCTAGCAAAAAGCATGGTAAATGATGCTTTTTGCCATCACGTCTTCTCTCTGCCAATGCTTGCTGTCTGCTGTATCCCTTAAACACACATTCAGGAGCTGGAATACAGTGACCTTATTCCTGGGCATCGTGCCACCCGGATAGAGGGAGGCCAGCCTGTACCCATGAAGTGAATGTGTAACATGCGGCCTCTGTTGCCCAAGCAATTTCTGTTGGAAACAGTGCACAATCCAACCCTCACAAAGGCGATTTAGTTCCTGGGTAGGTGGTTCCTAATCTGTCTAATTTGCTGTCATGCAGCCAATATGAGTTAATTAGATGATTCAGCAATTGTCATAGCTCCCACTTAATGTGCTGTAAGCCYTGCTGACAGGACTTTCCCTGGAATTAAATGCCTTTTTTTCCTGCAAATTTCTCCCCTCCCCCTTATCTTTTTTGATCTCCTTCTAGCTTCCCAGTAAATAACCAATTCTCTCAAAATACAGTACTTCTACAACATACAGATATTTCTGATATGAGATTCTCAATACTTGTAATCAACCTATGAAGAGCTTCAGGGAAACAAAAAGTTTTCCTACAAATCTTTTAACTTCTTAATGCACCAAGAGACTATTATTTCCAGTCAGTTACAAATATCTGCAACAACTATCTTGGTATCTTTGCTCACTGGAGAGAGGGCTAGGATTCTTTCTTTAAGAACACTTGCCTTCTGGCAGGAAAAGGATCTAAAAAGTGTCATAATAAAAGACTATGCCCTCTAGCCACTGAAAGAGCTTAATTGGGCAAAGGTGTACAGCTCTAAAATTATTTGAGGGTTATGCCTTTCACTGACTATTGAAAAAATTTCCCTGACCACAACTTCCTTGCATTATTAGGAAGCAGAAAATGAAGGAGTAGCAGCATGAAGATTTTTCAGTTGGTCTAGGAAACAATCTCTCATTTGGCTGTTCAACTATGGTACATCAATTTCTTGGCCCTTCCTCTAGAGTTGCTGGCATTTATTGCTATCTTGGAGTTAATGTACCATCCCTGATCCAGTCTAGCAATGTCCTCAAAGAGCAAGTCTGGCAGTCGCTGTATTTTCAGTCACTGATCCCCTGAAAGGAACAGTCTAAGAGCATATGGTCCCTTGATTCCATTTGTGATTCTACATCTACCCTTCTGAGAGCCTGCGGATCATCACAGGCTAGAGGTCAGATTCCTGAACATCTCTCCAGAACTGTGTAAATGAAGAGCAAGCAGACAGTACTTCAGTGCTTAATCAGACATAATTGCAAGTTTCCCTCTGCCTCTTTTGCTCATTAGGTTATCATTCTGTATCAGAACTCATTGCCTTTAGCTAAGTTTTCTTAAAAAGCTGCCTGTTACTTAATCAAGGGGAAAATATGTCCCCCAGCTTCAGATGAGTTCCAAGTCACAGGCTCCTACTTCCTGAGGCTCTAGGAAACAGCACAAGAACTCTGTCATGACAGATCGTCTTGGATACATAATGAAATATGTAAAGTTCAGATTGCTGTTCTCAGTCCTGAAGCAGACTGGGACCTCTCCTCTCTGGCATTAAAAGAATGAAAATGAGTTCTGCTGGACTCATGGAGGAGTTCTGCTAAGTGCAGTTGTACTGTCTTAAAAACCCATAACTCAGCTTGAATGTTCAGAGGACATGGGCCCTCTCTAAACTTCCTGTTGAATAAATCTCTTGAAAAATAAGATACTTTATTGACTTGTTTAAAGCAAAACAAAGGGATGTTTTAGTCCCTCCTTAGCTTAATTTGTCTCATCTAAAGCCATACCTATTAAAGTGCAGATTCTTTAGTGCCCCTGAAACATCATTCTTTTTTCCTCCTGCTCATAGGAACAGGAGTGATTCAGCACTTCATTTGGTTAGTCGTCTGTAATTGATGATTAAGATAATATGAGAACATGAAAATGACAAATATGCCTATTCCTTTAGTCTGGGGTCTTCTAGAAGAGGGGATGCCCCTTCTGCTAGGCCTGTCTGGTAACGCGTAGGCAATGTACTGTCCTGCTAAAATTAGCTGTGTTAGTTTTTTAAGAGGCCAGGTCGTCTCAGCATAAGGTTTAAATTCAGTAAAGTGATTTTTTTTTTCCAATTCCTGTGGCTGTGTGAAATATTCAGACCAAATATTTACCTTAATATTTAACAGGAGTTGGATGATTGTGATACATGAAAATCTGCAGTTCTAAATATAATTTCTTATTTTGCATACTGTTTTTTCTTGTATTTGGTGCCTTAACTCTGCACATCTAATGTCATGTATACTGTACCATAGGAAGTTTAATGGTTAAGTGTACTTTAAAAGAAGTCATCAAGCTAGTCTACAGAAACTGTAGCAAAAACTGAAGCCTTCTCAGTGGGGGAGCTCTCTTCCATGTTTCATTAATAATCCATTGATAAACAAGAGTTGCAAGAATTTAAATAGCATATGAAATTTTTAACCACAGATTGAGACTGAATGATCTGATTTCCAGTTTCAAAGGTCTGTGGCAATAGGATAATTAAAGGTACAGTCTCTTCTATGCTATGTAAGTAAACAACATCAAAATGTTTTATAGCTGGCCAGAAGTGGATGTTTGTGAAAACATGTGGGCTGCTATCTCTATTAGAACAAATTCCACTACTTCTAAAAGGCATTAATTGGATGTAATTGGCTATCTTCTACCCATTGGTAAAGGAGAGCTGGAATGTGTCACAGCTGCTATTAATTTTTAAGTCCAAGACAGCATGTGGACTTAAGCCTCATTCCTGCCTCTTGCCTGGATCTAGAAGCTCCTTATGCTGCTCTGCAGTTTGCTTGGGGTAGTACAGCTTCTACTTGAACACATTTGCTTGCTGCATGCATCTGGTCTAGCAGTAGAATAGATGGAGGTGAGACAGACAGACAGACAGACAGAGACAGAAGAGAAAAATGAAGCTAGAATGTTCTTCTCCAGTCTTAAAGGCTGAGCAACACAGGTAGGAAGTCAGAGGAAAAGTTACACTGCTTTTCCCAGGGCCATAAATACAGTGTATGGTAAAAACAGGAGGTTTATGTCTATTATGGTAAACCAGCAGCTAAGTACCCTGCTAATTTTTTTTAAATATTTTATGAGAAATTAGCTAAGAGATTTAAGCTATCCATATAGCAGACTAAAAGCTGTCAGTCATGTTACTGCAGCAGATTACATTTTTCTTCTGCTTCAGTAACCAGGAATAGGATGGAAAGATTTCAAGAGGAAGAGGAGGAACAGGAGAAATCCAGTGAGCAAACTGTATTTCCTGATGCAGTCTTATTCAAAATAGAAAGACTGCTCTATGCAGTGTATATAGCATACAATTAAATTTTAGTAAGGAAAGGAATATTCATAATTTTCCTTAGAGGAATATTAGTAACTTATTTATACAATGCCCACAGTATTCTAGACCACTTGCTTTTAAATAGAACAGCGTGGCAACAAGGGAAAGCAGATGCTGTTTCCACAACTGCATGTTGTTATGTACATATTAAAGTTCACTAATACTGATATAACTAGTCATGACAAACTTACAGTACCTTCATCCTATTAGAAAAGTGTATTTTGACATTCTATCCACTTCTATTTTTTTTAAGCTAGAAGGGAGTTAATTATAGCACTGATCTGTTTCTAAAGGAGTAGAGCAGAAGGTAAGTTTTGACTTCATACTTTGAAGTTGCTATGAATAAGTTGATTAAACAGTGTTCCATGGAAACAGCCTGATGTACTTATTTTCTTTGTGCTGATTTCTCTGTTCTTAGAAAAGCACAAGCTTGTGTAAGCGTAATCAATACAGTTACTCAGGGTCCTGTGTCAGCTCAGCAGTGGACACTAACTGCATCTTAAGTCAACAGGCACATATAAATCAAGCTTAATTAAGAGGAACAGAACATCCTGGCAGGTCTTGGATTACTACTGGCACTGTTACAATTTAATGATCTATGCATACGGAAATATGTGTATTTCTGCACTCCTAATGTATCTTGTAGTTCTGTAAATGCATCCTGTACACTAACAAAGCAAAACAAAGTCAGTGTAGGAAAGTCTTGTTCATTCATTATTCCCACAAAGAACTGTTCATAAGCAGAAGTAATACTGCTCAAAGAATTGTAGTGGGCTGAAGAACAGTATTCAGAGCAGTCCAGCTTTTGAAAATTTAGTGATGATAGGAATTTGGTTATGAAACTCCTAATTTGTTGGACTTTTTTTTTCCCCCCCTGTTTTCTTCCAACTAATATCATTGCTTCCCTGCTCAAAGTTACAGGATAAAGACTAGTGTAGCTTTCTAATAACAGCTATTGCATAGAAATAAACATAAACTGGAAGAAAACAAAGGCTGTGCTGCAGACAGCATATTCAACTATACAGAGCCATTCTCTGGGCAATGCTGCGTAATTTAGGCCTGGTAAATATGCCTTCAGGGGCAACACGACACAGAACAGATGTTTAAAAAATAAAAAAGCCTTGAAGCTTTGTCCAGTTACATATTTACTTCTCACTGAAAGAGGGGCAGATATGTTCTTACACACTTGATGAGTTATAGATCAGAGACCACAAAGGCTCTTAAAGGACAAATGTTTTAAAGCTAGTCTCCTTTTGGACAGAAAAGGGAGGAAGCTGACTCTGTCTTCCAGTTCCAAAATGCAGTGTCATATTTGTGATCCTAACCTTAAATCAATATTTATTGATCAAACTAACTAAGCTTTTTAGGTCAACAAGCTCTCTACGAAGCAATTCTGTTCTCCTCTCAAGCCTTTGCAGGGGTCAACAACTGGTGCTTAATTACTACTACTGCTGCAGAATGTCACCTGTCCTCCAGCTGTCCCAGAATCATTCTGGGGCATTTGCACTCCAGAAGAGAGCAACACTGTTGGGGGGAGGAGGGGGGGGTGGATGGGACTGTCATAAAGCACTGAAATAATATGGCAGAGTAAGTCCCATTGGGCTATGTGCTTTTTAAAGTTTGGCTCAGTTCTTAGTGACAAAGTTGAGTGTGAAACCTGTATTTGCCAAACATATCTGCCCTTCGATGAGGAGAACTATGGAAAGGAGCAGCACAACTGGAAAGTCTGAGGAAAAGCTGGTGTTTGGGGAGTCCGACTCATCATTTACAAACTTTTTTTTTCACATGGGTAAGCTAACACCCACCAACAGTCTCCATCTAATTCATCAATTCAAAAAATTGGTGCAAGTTTGGGCTAAAGTGTCCCTGTCCTATAACCCAAACTACCACCACCAATCCATCTGAAGGATTTTTAAATAAAGAATCATCAGGAAGGAGAGCCTTGTTAAGTTTGCATGCTGGCAGGCAGACCAGAAATCTGGCAATACAGTATAATGTTACTTTTCTGATGACAATAACTTCCCAAAAAAGGAAAAGGAGGCAGTGCTTTGGGGCAGTGTTTCATGCTCAACAAGTTTGTAGAGGGGAAGGAATGCAATTCTATAAATCAATTGTACTGTATTTCTGTTTCTAGACTTGAATGAATTTCACTTTTCCTTTGTGGGTCAGTATAGTAAGCATTAAAGAAAAAAAAAATCTATTTTTCTAAATCTCTTTCACAACTGGAGAGATCTGACCTGTAGCCAACAGATGGGTTTATTTATCCACAGAGGATAGAGTGTTTATTTTTACACTAAGATTGGATATGGCATTGAATAAGAAATATGACCTTTGAACTATTTAAACCTTAAAACGCTATCAACAAATTTCATAATGAGTAATATGGTGGACGATTCCATCTTTCTTCCCAGTAAGTTGCGCTCTCAAAAGAAGTTACCCAGAAATAAACTTCTGAGTGAAGTAGAAAGATCCTTGTGGCCTAATTACAGAATACTTTCAAAACATTTAAGATTTCTCCTGGTTTGTAGCTCATAGAAAACACTGCTGTTGAAACTTTTCCTAACTATACTGTAAATAACATAACATCAAATAAAGCAATTTGGCAATAATCTTAGTTAGTTAGTTGTATCATAAAAAAGTGTAATCAGAATACTCACTGTGTCTTATTTTGGTATCAGTTGAGTGGGAAGAAAAATAACTGCACACTGAATTTTAAAGTGGGCTGTATCTACTCACTAGCCAAAAAAGCCTGCAAATGTAAAGTAAATGGAACATTCTTTGTACATTAAGTTGCTTCCTCATGTGATGCTGTACCTTGTATACTTGGCTTCATTTGACTTCTGTGTTATGGTCTGTATGCCAGCCGCTGTTATTAAATGTACACAACACTGATATCTGCACTGTAATCTTGGTTCATTTGCCACTGATTGTAACCTAATGCTACGGACTTCTCTGTATATAAGACCCTAACCATGTTCCGCTTGCTTCCAACAGAATACAATAAAGGCTTATCTCTGTAAACAGGCATTATGTCCTTATAACTGATTTGATTTGTTGGTGTTGCTGTTTCCAGTGAAGAAACTGGCCTTTCATTTTTTGGAGCCTGGTGAAGCCAAGCCACAGAAGTCCATTCTGCTTTAGTCAGGTAACAGGCTCAAGCAGAAAGGCGAGACAGGTTTCCCTACATTGCTCTGTTTTGTCAGAGGTAYTATTAGCAAAACTTTGTTTCTGACAAGGGACCACAAACCACATTTAAACCGCGTGTAATGAGCGGCATGCATTCCTTCACAAAGGTTGGGTGAATAGAGGACACAAGGCTAGTTCTTGCACATGCATGCTAAGCACTGAAGTTATGTAAATACCATTGGGTGTTAGCCAATGAAAGCAGTAAAATAAAGTCCAAAGAAAGCTGTGATGAGATTAATCAGGAAGGTAAGTTTTACCCAAAATGAAAATGGGGCATTTCCTAGCATGGTAGTTAATTACAAAAACTGGACATCTATTTTCTTAAAAGATTAAATACACAGAAGGAAGTAAAGTTTCTCTCACAAACTTGTCTTCCCCCCCCACCCCCACCCCCAACTCCACTGTATTTCCTACACTGTTAAATTCCTGTGGTCCCAGTTTGTCCTTTGAGGTCTCAAATACATCCAAGCACCTTCCCTGTTCAGGGACATCTAAGGCACAAGTTGAGGATGCTTCAAGAATTCTCCTGTGTGATTTTGTTGTTCTTGTTTTTCCTAAATGCCACAACTCATGCTATGATTTACTGGAACACACCATTTTTTTTCTTGTTGCCCTGGAATTACAGAATACAATTTTATTCTATTCTGTTAACACAGAGAAGTCATTTTATCATATCCCCTTACCTTTTCTTAGAACAGTGGGGTTTTGGATTTTTTTTTTCTCCCTGGTCTTGAATTCAGCTTTTTTTTTTCCAAGAGGTGTAAGTGCAGCGGTCATTAATCAAATTCAGAGGATATCAACCTGGAAGAAGGATTAAAATCTAGTGTGAGCTGACTGCAGCTGTGCACGCTCTCAATAAAACTAGTTGTTTGGAAACCCACAGCTCAGTGTTATGTGACAATTGGAACAGGACTCAATGTGAGACTTGTGCATGCAACAAAACAGCGTACAGCCAGCTGAGTGTGCTGCTGTGAGGCAAGTAAGTCAGTTACGCACATAAGAGCCAATGAGGGAGCACTAAGCTAAAACCAACTAAACTGTGTTTCATTTAAAATGCAGAGCTGCATCAAATATTTAGCAAACAATATCCATAAAGAATTAGCCCATGGTCAGTTAAGGAAACATCATTAACACATGGCTGAAACAGAGGCCAGTTTTACCCAATATATCAGAGTAATACTTTAGCAATGTACATGCCCAATGTTAGCTAGCTTATTAAGAGCTCGTTCAGAAAGCTACCCCATGATTATCATTTCAGAGGTCTTGAGAAGGCTGATGGCTCTTCAGCAGCAGTCTGGTAACTGCTGGTCTGTGACAGACAAGTGAAATGAGCTGGGCCCACTGCAGGAGCTTGCTGATGTTCTGTGGCCTCACGGGAATGAAAGGAGGTGTAGATAAAAGACTGAAGCATGGGATGAGTAATACMATAATGATTCCAGAGTGATAAAGGAGGCTGGAACGTCCATCTCTCCTCACTGTAAAACTGCCCCACATTTCCTGCTTGGAGGTTTATCCCTGTCCTGCTGTGCCTAACCTAAATTTGCAGGCAGTTAACACTGTGTCTCGCTTAGGAGAAACAGGAAGTTGCTATTTGTGCACCCTTCGTACTCTCTGATACTACCAAAAAACCAAAAACCAACCAACCAAACAAAAACCAAACAACCCTGAAAAGTCAAGTCTACTTTTTCTGGGCATAATGCAGTCTCTCTATCACCTCAAATCCAAACACYATCAACCTGCAGATGAAAGCACACAGTGAAATCTGCATTAAAAAGAAAAGATCCTGCTCTCATAGTCAGTCCCTCCCCACTGTTGCTTGACTGCTATAGCCACATCCCATGTTGGCACAGCAATGAAGGATACAGGCAGAGGGAACCATCTGCTTAACAAGCAGGAAGCCCAGTTTATCTTACTGTGACCGCCATTACCTTGAAAAAGGGTGTATTTGATTACAGAGAAAGCAGAAAAATTTGATTTATTGACTGATGTCCATGCAACTAACAAACCAGCTTGTCACTTCCACATGCAAAGAATTGATGCATCTGTAAATCAGCCCAAAAACTCAGAGAACTGACTACAGTCTCACTTTGTAATAAACACACAACAATGTAAATTCCACATCCTACTGTGTCTAAATCTCAGCAGCCTGATTTAGCTACGTGCCAGTTCCTCTTTCTTATGAATAAAGAACAGATCCCAACAGCAACACTGCAAAGCTTTCTAGCAGGCATTTGGGACGCTGAGGGTGGACAAAGGCCCCTATTTACTCAAAAGCATTCTTATGGTCTGTGTACAGCAAACATGAAACCATCCCTCATGCTGGTCTATTTTAAGAGACTTGCAAAACAATAAAGAAAAGCAGTTAATGGAGAGTGAAAGTAGAGTTCTTTAATATTATCTCAACCATAAGGATGTCTATGTTCCCCAGACTGGCAGACACCTTCCACAAGGCTGCTAGAGACAGTTGATACCAGGTTTCCTTGGGGGGGGGGGAATAGAAGGCTTTCATCTCAGCTTTTAGATTTTTGAAGCCATATGCACATGACTGACAGTCTGAACCACAGGCCTACCTGCCACAGGATACTGGTAACTTGGGTTACAATTCTTAGCTGCCACTCAGAGCAAAGACGTAAGCATGGAATCAATTCCTGTTTTTCCACAAAGAGCACATAAGAGGCCAGATTACAAAACTGTCCACTGGATACCAGATGCAGTGGTCTAAATTCAAGCCACAGACTGTAGTCTCACACAGCTATTGCCATGCCTTTCAGTCCCACCATCAAACACCTTGTCTCCCAAAGGCTAAAGGAGTCTCCATCGCTGCTGCAGAACTCCCTACTGGCACTTCCATTTACTTGGTACTACCTAGCCTTACCAAGCAAGCCTTCAGTATAGTAACTTCTTCACCATGACTGTCACCCCTGCTAAGTTAGCACAAATTCTTTGTAGACAGCACCTTTCTGTCTGCAAGAAGAGAAATGTCAGCTCACTTAATTGCTCACGATGTAATGCTGACTTCAGTCCTTTCCTGCAGGATTGAGTTCCAGCATGTCAGCTAGAAAGAGTTCTTCTCCTTCCCATTTGCTAAGCTGTAAATCATCCTCCCCTTTTGTCACCCCAATCCTTGGTACGCTCAGTTTAAAAATAAATAAATAAATAATAAAAAATGGAGATCCTGATGCTTTCAGGGCCTTGAATTCATCTTCACTTTGGGTTATACATTCCAGCACGTTTATTTATTTTTAAAGGTATAAAAAAAGCCTGTGTGTACTCTCATTTTAATAACACGGAGAGAGGCTTTCTCGCTCCAGGCATGAACACAAGGCAAAAAGCGAAGCAGGGCTTTGGATCTCAATAAAGGGTCACATACCCCAACACAAATAGCATTTCCCTATAGTGCCCTTTCCTCAGGTGCTGACACACGCCAAAGATGCGATTTCCTGCTTGCAGGAAAGGCAAACTCAGCCCTCTGCTGGTTATAATTTATTCAAGAGGGTTTGTTGTTTTTGTTTTTTAATCTGGGGGGCTACTGAGTACAGCAGAAGAGGAAAGGCTAACACTGGGCAAGACGATAAACAGTGGCTCCATAAATCAAATTATGTTGCCCTGCAAAGGAGCTCCAGACAAACTCCTACATTAGTGACACCTCAGGACTTGATGTGGTAACAGAACTTTTGCATACAACCCAGAGCAAGCATGTGGACAGAGATCCGAGTTGCAAAATACAGGTCAGTTCTCCTAGTTTTAATGCACAGYCTGGTTTTGAGAAAGATGTTGTTACATATTGAAGCTACATAACTTCCTGTGTCTGCAGCTTGCAGACTGCAGAGATCTGTGGGTGCCTCAGTATAGGCTGTGAATAAACAAACCTGAAAGACAGAGACCAGATCCCTGCAACTAGGGGAAGTGTGAAGAGAGCTTTCTCCATCTTCTATTAATACAGTTATTCCAAAAACCTTCCTTACACTGCTTAAGATGAAAGGCTTCAAAACCCAGAAGATTAAGCCAACTTGCATGAAACTACTCCAAACTGACTCTGATGGCTCCATTTCTAGGCAACCTCAGAAGAAAGCTGCTTTTGGAGAGAAAGCCAAGAGCTCAGTTTGCCAGGCTCAACCACAAACGGCACATCTTATTCAAGCTGATTTCATTTCATGCTGTCAAGAGCGAAGGGAGAGTCCGGCGCTGTACCTGGTAGAAGGATGTGATGATTGTTCCTACACAACAGCTTTGTATTTGGAGATGGAAGGCACAGAAATCAATGAGCCATTCCCATGATAGGGCAGTTTAAGAAAACAATCTGTCCCTCACAGCGCTAGCTGACCCGTACAGAAAAGGGTTCATCACAGATTCTTTGCCGGACTAGAACACACCCAGCTTAGGAGACAGAAGCGTTCAAGTGAAAGGTGAGGAATACACTGTATTCTGGTAGGTGAGATGACTCTCACTGGGAGCAAATGGATGAAGATCTAGGCAAAATTTAGGCCTTCCCAATTACACTACCTGGCCTCCTCACTTTAACCATGAATATGAGCAACAACTGCAACTTCTAAAGACATTAAGAGCTCTGATCAGGCTGTTGGGGACCTAGTGGTTTCTAAAAACAGTCTGTTAGTGCAATGCTTATACTAAAGGCACCCAGGAGCTATACAGTTTGCTGTTCATGGCAGTGCTAGAAGCAGACATCTCATCCATAATTCAGAGAAGTCTGGCACAGGCTTCCATAGCCCCTCTGGCATGCTGGGTTTTTAACYACGCCATGCAAAACACCTTAGGGAGCTGCATAGTTTTCTTCTCTTCGAAATGCTATCCTTGCCCCCCATGCTAGATGGGCTCTTCTTCCACAAGTGAGTCTCAGGGGGATTCTGCAGCAGTCCTGCCATGTCCTGGGCAGGCAGAGAGGTCAGATATATACTACTCTGCAAGCAACAGCCTTCAGCCTCCTCCTCCCTCCCATACATTCAGACTGGTGCACGGTTATTAAATAACCATAAAATCCACTTTAAACCACTATAAGCCTTCAGGGCATAGAAGGGTATTAGGCTACTTCCTCCTTTTCTGGCCAAGAACTGTGCCAAAACTACAGTAGTTCTCTACGGTATTCTTAAAAGAATTGACAAAAAACCCTTTGCTCACACTGTGAATGCTCCTAGTAGCACAGCTCTCAGCCTCATCTCAGCAAATATTTTACCTCCCTTTCTCATGCATAGAAACTGAATGAAACCTGCACTGCAGCTTTCTTTTCCCTACCTGGGATAAACTGGCCAGATAGTAGATTTGAAAAACCTAATCAGGAGTCATTCTAGCATCACCTCCCAAAGGGCATTTATGGACGTGGCTCCAAGGTCACTCTATGCTCAATCGCCTAGACAACTCTATGCATCAGCAGATGCTCACAGCAGGGAATTTAAATGCACAGTTTTGGCAAAGTCATGGTATATGCTTACTGTAGGTTCTGTGTGATGAGGGCTTCTGTTTCATATCTAGCAGGCTGCAAATCTATCACTATTGCACTTGTTACTCTGCTGGCATTTCTTAGCCCTTCATAGGAACAGGGTTCTCTTCACACACACMCCCCCCACACACACACGCCTTTCACCCTTGCATCATTTCAGAGCCTGCAGAAATAGCCAGTTTACTAAGGCTGTGAATATCTGAGTTATCCCGCCAGCCAGCAGCGGAATGTCACATGCAACGCCAGCAATGCAGGGTCTCAACAGTGACTAAGACAGATATGCCCATTAGACACTGTTCAGGAAGTACCCCACTGAAAGACCAAATCATACCAAGAACTTCTTTCCACAGCAACATCAGACCACTGCCTAAGGGCACAAAAGGCTATAATGAACCCAAAAGCAGAAACCCAAGCCTTGAAAGACCCAACGTATCATAACCAAGACCATGGTCAAAGAGAGAGCTCTTGGATGAAGAGCTTAGGGTTCAAGCATATGAGAAGAGGGGACACTGCACACATATTCAGCACATATATTCAGGAAAGACAGGTCAGAAMTATGTTGTGATTTCTCTAAGTCTTGCACTGAAATCAGGATTCTCCTCCCCGGGCTGGCACAGCACAGGTTGAATACTCTTGCATCACCTCAGAACCTGTATCTAGGCTTATAGATGTGTTCTACATCTTCCTAACTATGCCAGGGTAGACAAAACCCAGGGCTGGAAGAGCAGAAACCACTGGCCAGAAAGAAATGCAGAGGCCATGTTACATGTGCTCTGCTCAGGATGCTTCATGACTCCTTTTAACAAAGTAGGCTGCACACACACATACTTTCTCAGAAAAACTGTAGAGGCTGTTCCTCAACTTCCTTCACTTGACTCTGTCGCTGCAAAGAAGTTAGGCCCTCTCAGACCCTTTTAAAGCTGTATGAACTGCTATTTTCATTTGTTTATTTCTACTTAAATATTTGCTCTATGCATGAAAACCAGCTAGCTACTTCCTGTTAAAACCTCCCTCTGCTCCACTAGCTGAAACTCTTAGGTCTGACAAACACTCTGGCTGCCTTCATCAGTTGACAAGAAAAGGAACTACTTTTCGGTGATAAACCAATGAAAAATGCATCATTCTAGAGTCTGGGAGTCCAGAGTGGCTGTGTTTCTATCTGAAGGGTTGTAGAATCTTGCTAAAAATTGTGACATTCATCATACAAGCTGTTGACTAAGGAGAATCTCTTCAACAGCATAGCTAAAACAACTTGCTAACTTCTATAAAAGAATCTGTGCTTTGAAGAGAATTGTCACCTCCAGAGACAGTCACGTACAAAGTTAAGCTGTACACTGAAGGCCATACAGGGAGATCATGGTAAAGCAAACAATTTAGGTCACATCACCTCCAAATGTACCTCAGTATTAAAGCTCATTAAAAAATACTTTTCCCCTAATATTTGAATTAAGCAAAATTTGAAGTTTTTCATCGTATTTTGAAAAGCTTTTTACAATAATGTGATAAATTGTTGCTATGAAGCTTGCTATGCCTCATATTAACCATTATTAATAAAGCATGAGAGTAACAGAAAGACCAATTAGTACTATTAACCAAGCTCAAGATGTATTACGAATACATCTCATAGATTAATCCAAACACACTTCAATTTTACTACACTTCCTCTTAGCAGTAGCCTTTTTGTGCAAGTACATAACACAACTCTCAGAACAGAGACTCACAGGAGAGGAATGTGAAATGTTCTAGGTCTTGTAACTACTCCAAGTATCCTGCAGACTGTAGATTTTCCATCTGCTAGAAGGAAATGAGAGTTCATATAGAGGTATGACTAATGCTGGGCACCTAATATCCTTAGATTCCTTGGCTTAATGACTTGAACAGCTCTAAATAACTCATTCAAACAACTGACAATCTATAAAGTTTAATGACAAGGATCAGCATGCTGAAAGTGGAAGGTCTTCATATTAAGCTTTACACCACGAACATGTGTCTTCCAGATCCAGCTGTGCCAGTGCAACGGGTCCCTGCCCCTAGCAGCTTTGTCACTGTCACCCTGCCAGAGACTTAACTGTTACAGAACCAGAAGTTCAGCATAGATTTGAGCATCCTAAGGAAAAACCAAATAAATCAAAATAAAGCATGGAAAAAGCACTCACAAGAAAGCACTTGTAAGAAAGCACCTGCAAGTTTTTTACTTTTCTTTCTTTAGCTCTTCTTTATTTATTAAGACACACTGACATGTGTAGATTTAATATGATAGGCCAAGCACTCTCAATAATGTATGTAGTTAGAATATGACAGTAAAAAGAGAAACATTATCTTAAAATTTGCATCTCTGGCTGGATGCTGTTGGTATCCTGACAGAGTCTATCAGTTCACTGCTTCAATTGCCTAATTGCTGAATTTTACTGAGATAGACTTTAGCTCCCTACAAGTATAGAGAACTTTCAATTTAACATTAAAAGACCATTTAAGAAAGTTAATTTCTGTTAAGAATCTCACTATTTAATCCTGCTCCTTAGGAGTCTTGCAGGGTCCAGGATTTTTACAGTGCCATCTGTGGCAGTTTCGTCTGTGCCAATTTGGGCCAAATTATGTAAGATAATTACTCAAGTAGAAATAAAAAGAAATTCAAAAAACTGGTTAGCAAACTGCTTCTGCAGTTTTGAAAACGGAGTCAGATAAATCGTATACTCCTCCTATCATCTCAAAAGTAAAAAAATCAGAAAAGTTCTATTTACAACAGTTTTTACCCTGTATAACTCAGGTGTGTAAACACATAGGCTATAGAATTTTTTTCTGTACACAGACTTCTGCACACAAAAAGCTTCTTCTACACATCTCTAATAGGCATTATTTAAGTGATTCCCTGTGCTATGACTTACAGGAGTGGATTTTCTTCTTATTCCAGCTGTCTTTATTCCAGCACCAGAATACAACCAACATTCAGCAGAATCTGCAAAAGGGAAAGGGAAACCAGAAAGTGCCTTAACCTGCTCAACAGTTAGTGATCTGATTGGCTTCTTGTTGCGCTGGGTCTCCAAGGGGAGACCAGTGCAAGGCAGTCACTCATCAGATTATAGATCAAGCAGTTCAAGTGGACAACGCTTTATTAGTTCTCACATCCTATTTCAAAGCCTTCCACTTCAGGAGGCCTCGCTTCGCTTCTTGTCAAAGCAGAGAACAAACCAGTCTACAACTGCAACAAGGTGGCATAAAAATGACCCCTGGGAAGAGAAGGTGCTGATGCTACACGTGAAGTGAACCTACAACCTTCCTCAACCTGAGGGGCCTACGGAGTCGTCCGCAAAGGGCAGGCAGGAGGACACAGCAACTTAAACCGTGTGGGAGTTGGAGCAAGTTTTACCTCGTCACCACGATGGCCTTTAACGCGCTACCGAGTCCAGCAGAGTTTTCTCCCCGGAGTATTACCAATTTCAGGCGATTAATACCTTCTTCCACACCGCTGCCGTTCTCCCCTGCGCTGGTGGCCCCCGGGCACCTGCAGGTCCCGCTGCGGGTGCCGGGGAGAGCTCGAGGAGCGCGGCCGGCTGAGGGGGCCCCACACGCCGCGGATGCCCCTTGGGCAACACCGGGAACCGCCGCGCAGCCGGACCTCGGCACTGGGGGCACCGACCCCGCAGCTGTCCTCGGGGACCGTCCAGTGTGCCCGGCCGCACTGCCTGGGCAGACCCAGCCTCTGCCGCCCCCGCCGCGGCCCCTTCCCCCCTGCACAGCGCCGCGCCGCAGCGCCTCACCCGCCACGACGCCTCCAGCTGGCAAGATGGCGCCGCCGCGAGGCCGCCGCCGGCGACGCCTCATCGCCCGCCCCACGAGCGACCGCTTCTCATAGGCTGCTCCTGCTGCCAATCAGCGCCTCCGCCTATCAGAACCCCGCGCTAAGCCCCGCGGGATGCGCCCCCGTTCCTCAGAAGCGAGAAGGGAGCCATTAGCGCCTGTGAGGCCGGGGCAGCCGCCGCAGCGCAGGGGTTCCCTTTTCGCCGTGGCACCAACCCCTGCAGCCCCGAGGGCGTCCAGGCACCAGAAAACACCCTGGCCACGTTTTTAAAAAAATAAAAGACCTCTACAGGCCTTTTCACGTTTCCGGTCTACATTTTTAGGTTGCTAATTATGGCCTGTTACTTTCATACGAAAAAGAACAGAAAAGGCCCCTGGCCTAGACAACGAGTGTGTCTTTCGGGAGGACAACCAAGGCCTAGGACRGACCACGAAGAGCCTCCAGCCTCGGACTGCTCCTAAGAGATGGTTTAGGAGGAAATCCAGACCTAGTCTTTTCAGCAAACTGGTCCCTCAAACTGTTTAAATTTTAGAATTAGTTCARTCCCAAGCAGATTTTTCATGGCGTGGAGCCCGTTTTCCCATCATGGTAAACAAGGCGTGCGCAGCGGCAGGCTGCTCCCGCGCACTTCTGCTGCTTCGTGACTTCCCTCTAAAAAAGGTGTGCGAAATCGCTACCGCTCCAGCCCCCTATTTCAGGGAGCTAAAATGTAAAACAGATTTGTGCCACTGAAAACAATTTCCAGGGCCGTTCAATCTGCAGGCCAAGGGGAAGCAGTTTCCAACCTGCGCTATTAATTGTAGGTACCAAGGATGAGAAGTAAGAGTTGGCACAGATGATCACTTTTCACATATTACTCACCTCTCATTTCCAGCGGTAGCAGAAATTGGCTTATATACCCTGAGCAAGCATTTGCAAGGCAGCGTCTCTGCTCACCTGTTAAGGCAAGGCCCTATAACATTGTAAGAAAGCACTTGACTTCCAACCTTATACCAAAGTCGGGCAACAAATATTATACAGGCTTTCTTAACAGGTGTGATCATGCTTTTATTCTTGCAGTCCACGCTTTCCCACCGTTTGCGTAACTCGGCTGCAGCTGTGCGCCCAGATTATCCTTGGGAAAAAGGCTTCAGTACAGGATTACGTTTTGTCTTATTTCATTAGCAGAAAATGCAGCAAAATCAGATCCTCATTCCTCAAAGTCATTACGGACTTGTAGCAGGAAATTCTAGCAGTATTTTTAACACTTTTGTATTCAAAGTCCTTGACCGTCTTAGGTAACTGAGAAGGGAAGATACTGCACAATAAAAAATGGGGGGGAAAGAAAGAAAAAATAGGAACATTTAAAATCAAAAGCAATACTGTATGTGTGCACAGATGCCACATTTTGTTTAAATTTTTATTTAAGAAAGACCTTTAGTTTAGCTTCCTCGTGCAATGAAAGCATAAGGAAGCTGGCTGGGCAAAACCACCTGCCTCTCAATGTGCCTCTCTCTCTCCTCAGTGACTACCGAAAAACCCTAGTCAGCTTAAACTCTTAAGTTAGGCACCTCTGTGAAGTGTCTAAAGTTAGGCTGGATGAAAGCGAGCCAAGCTGTCGAACAGATGGAGTGAAATCCTCCTCTTGATAACAGGAACTTTATCTCACTGCCATGGATAAGAAGGGCAGCTAAAAAAAGTCAGGGGGGTGGTTATATAAATTTCAAGACGGCCTACCAGCAACACTTGAAGGTAAAACTTTTTGATAGATCTAGAACATTCACTTCCAGCTGAAGACCTTGCACTGCCAAGAAGTAAATATTCTGCAGCAAAGTGAGATGATAACACCAGAGCTACCACACTACACAACCGCAGAAACAGGCTGATGCAGCGTGGAACATGCAGAGCATTAGGAAGCTCCAGTCTGGAGCACACGAGACAAAAAACATCATCAGGAGAGTGGCACTTATACTGAGCTTGGTGCACAAAATCAGCTGGGAGGCAGATGTGAACAGAAAGATAATTAACTACCAGTAGATAACTAGCCATCTTATTAATGCCAAAAATGCTAACAAATAGACCCCTTCCTTTTCACTTACAGATCTGTAAAACACTCTTGCTTACAGCAGCTTTGACTCAATGTCTTTTTTTTACCTTGCTTATTCAGTCTTGAACATCTGTTAATGCATCTTCCTCATCTTAAAAATGATGTGCTTCCTTGTATTTCACATGTAATTGAGTTTCAGAAGATACGTGTCTCAGCACAGGACCCATTTTCCTTAATTAGTTGCAGATATTTTAAATGGAGTCAGATGGGACTCCATTTAAAGATGTAAGTAATATTTATTTCCAAGCATCAAAATCCTTCAGATAGATATTTAAAATAACCCAGAATTACTGGAACCTGGTTATAACATATTTCTTAGAAAACTTTGCGAAGCAATTAGTTTTCCATTATTTATGTTCTATTATCCATACTAAAATGAATACTGTATGCTATGTACAATTTTGAGGCAATGTTTGCTTAGAGAATGGATGAGATCTTAAACAAAAAAAAAAAAAAAACAGATTTTTCGTCCTCTGATTAAGTACCTCTTTTTGGAGGAAAGAGGAAGTTACACTATTTCCCAGTCTCTTTGGGAAGACAAATAGATGAAGTGCTCTGGGTTTGGGGTTTGGGTTTTTTTCCCTTTCCCCTATTACCTTCAAACTTCTTCCAAAAGCTGTAATTATTGAGAAACTGCAGAGCTGAAATTATCAAGGGATGCTCCTCTGTGAAAGACAAAGCAGCAAAGACTACACATAACCTTATAATGCCATTCTCTTAAAGCAAAAGTATGGTTAGAAAAGTGACAGTGTGATAACAGCCTCCCAGAGCAGGGCTGCTTTCAGAGTCACCTTTAGTCATTTCAGTGACAAAAATACATTTTTACTACTTGTTATCTCTGCAGAACACACGCAGCTATGGGAGCCTGCACTGCACTGCGACCCAATTAGTGCAGTTATCCAGTTGCACAACTAAACCCTATGTTCAGCTATGACTAAAACATCCCAGTGAAGATGACGTGAACAACATTTGACCCCACCGAATTTATGTCACTGATGATGATGAGCAGAAAATGCCTACATTTTTTTGCAGATCCAAGCAGAATCTGGAGGGCCAAGGAAAAAACATTCTAAATTGGACATATCTGAGAAATACTGAGTCACAAACCTCAAGGTGAACAAGGTCATTTTTGCAGTTTCTTTTTTCAAAGCAAAACCTAGATTTTATTATATAAGGCAGTACTGGCAACACCATGAACATGCAGTCTTTTTAGCAAGCCCTTTGCAGCATTAATATCATTTGGGCCTTAGAGAAGCTTGCAGGTGCTAAAGCTTCTACTTTAAAAAGATGATTGGTTTTGTATTGCAAAATATTTAATGAATTTGCTGTTAAAATGAAATGAAACAACAAAATAGTTATACAATTTTACTAGTTTATATTTCAATTCATAAAGTATACACACTGCAACTATGCTACCACAATGTCCACGCATCTAATATTGATGGAGTTACAGTATTTTTTTGGTATTAAACAATAGAGATAATGTATGCGGTTAAGGAAAAAAGCTTGGACATAGCATGTTCTATTCTGTAGTTACAGAGTACATTAGCTAGCATTAGTACAGTAAACAAGAAAAAGGTAGAAATACAAAATAAACCAAATATCTTTATATACAAACCAGTGCCTCTTATTGTTACCAGCTTATACTCACACTGCACACAAAATTTATCCACTGATGCAATAGATACTTCAGCATAACACAAACCATTATAAATTAAAAAAAATTACAAGGTGCAAAACTCCATTCTACAGCTTTCTGGTGAGAACTCAAGACAATCCAACGGATAAGAAATCCAAGCACGTTTAGCACCTATTAGTGCAACTGCATCGAGCGTGGAAAATGACCTACACAACCTCTGAACATGTTACCAGGGAAGCCAGTTGGACAGCTATAGATCCTCGCAGCTACACTCACGCAGTGATTTTTGCCTCATATATATCTCAGTTTATTGTTTCTTTGTCCCATTCATACCTATGTGCAAAACTAAATCCTGGAAGCTTTCTCAGAGCTTCACAGAAGGCCTGCTACAGCYGGGTAAAAACCAAACAAAAACAAAAACAAAACTGACAACGAACAAAAAGACTTACTTAAATGTCAGACCATCCACATAATTAGTACTTATTAGCAGTCCTGGTGTCAGGGGGTTTAATGCTGTTGATGTGTGGATCTAACATGACACAGAAGTGAAACGGAAATTTGCCAAGAATTCTGATTATTCTTGTCTAGCACTTAGACAAAAGCTCCCAACCTCAGGTTGTGAATTTGTTTGGCAGCCCATGCCAAAAAAGCCCAGAGTTGCATAGAATTGATTAGTAACAGAAAGAAATGCCAAACACGGAGAGATGGAAGCTGCATCTACTAAAACAAAGTGGGGTTGCTCCGACAGGAATGCTGAAATCATCCCCATTCATAAAGCAAAACATGTCACCTCCTACTCTCCATATCCTACCTCTGGGGACTGCTTTCTGGCACTGATGTAGTTCTTGCTAAAGTCGTCGTCTTTTTTTTTCTTTTTTTCTTTTTTTTCTTTTTCTTTTTTTTTTTTTTTTTTTTTTTTTTAGTGACACTTTTCCTTTCAAATAAAATATTAAAAAAGGTTATAACTGTAAAAAAACCTATCATATGTAAACTTAACAATTAGGGTTTGGTAAGTTCTCGTACCTAGTCTGTGAAAAGCCTCCAGCCAGACCGCAGAATGGAGTGTTTCTCTGAAGAGCTTCAATCTAGCTACATCACCTGTTAAATATCAGTAGTATGAAGATCCCGTGTCTAGCAATAAAGCCTTTTTTTGTGTTTCCATCCTCTTTATCACTGACCTATTGAATCCTGACATGCTGTGTTTCTATTTTATTTACATTCTGGTCCTCTCATGTCACAGAATTAAACATCTGGCCAAGGAAGGCAACAAAAGGTGTTGTGTTAAGAAGGTGTGTTTGACAGAGTTCTGCTTTTCAACAMGTCTCTTTTCCTTGGACTCCAGTCACTGTTTTTATAGAGCTTATTGTTCTGTTGAACCATGTTTTCTTTGCAGCTTGTACCTCATTCAATGCCAGACCCAAATGGTGCTCCAAATCCTGCAAACAGAAGAGTAATTTATTTGATTTGTTATGTATACACAGCACAAAGTTACAAAAGTTAAACTTAGAAGACTCTAGGACCTCTACAGTCTCTTGGCCACTTCAGAAGGTAAACAAGTATTATATAAATTAAAAGTAGCACCACAAGCAGATGAAATAAAAACCTTTAAAAAGCAAAACAAGTCTTGTGTTATTGCCTTCATGAAACATCCAAATTTCATTAGTACATCCACACCCTCTAATTCATTCCTATCAAAAGACTGAGAAGGAAGCATGCCCACAGGAAGTGGACTTTCTGCAAACTAGTTTTTGAGTGTCTGTGAAGAGGCAATGACATGCCAGATTGAGGTACAAAGAACAATTTTGTTATATTTTACTCAAATACCTCAAATATTTGGAGTGCTTTCCAAACATGCTTTAATAAACATGGCTAACATCTCATGTTACTTCTTCATTCAACACTCGCTATGAAATAAAGGAAATGCATGATTCAGGACTTTGTCAAAGCTAAACAGAAAGAAGCAAACCCCTGTATTTCTTCRAAGCAGTTGCAGAAGATCAGTCCCTAAGTACTGTGCTGCAACCAGGCAGATGTCTGGATGCTGTAGTAGCTGGTAAATACACTTCATGTAATTTCAATTATTTTATCTGCACACACTATGTTTTTCAAACCCAATGTTTGGTTAAATAACCCATACGGGAAATAGCAGGTTGCAGTTTCAACCAACAGGAACTATTCCAACCCCTCTACAACAAACACATTTTTCTAGGAATGTGGACACACCAAGCACTATAGAATGAACCCCCAAAGTATTACCTGTATTTTACACTCCGCTTCCACTAGCTGCAGTTTGGTCTGGGCCAGCTCAAGCTCCATTTCCCTCAGTTGGTTTTTCAGAGTTTCCTTCTCCTCATCCGTGTCCTCATCTGAACCCTCCTTGGCAGAACTAGCAACCTTCACACGGCCTTCTTTATTGAAGAACTCCCGGCAATGTTCACAGTCATCCACTTTTTGCTAAAGTAAATACCTGATTGTGAATGCTTGTATTGAAGTGCTGGTGATATGATCAAAGCCTTTTTCTGTCTCTGCTCTGGCAGAGCAGCACAACGCGAGAGGGACCACTAATGACTTACAAACTGGGCAACTCCTGCGGAGCGCAGCCGAACAGGAACTCCAGCCAAGCCCAGACCGATGGGCTCCAGAAACACTGCTGTATTTTGGTTAAACTGTCTTGCTGCAGTAATGGGCTCTGTACTGCCTACGTGTTACTTTATGGTAAGACAGCTGGAGGAATCTCCTCCAGAATAAAAACAAGACTCCTCAGAGCAATTAACAGTTATTATTTACTAACATCAGTATGTAACAAATGCCCATGGGAGAGAGCTGACAGCTACTTATCACTCCAAGATCTCCCCTCATAATCATCTTCCCAAAACTGTAAGTCAGCAAGGAACTCTCTTTCTACCCTCCTTTTGCTAATGAAATAAATTGTATGCTTTCTATTATGATTTTGTCGAGAGATTTAAACATTGTATACTGTAGTGCCTCCTGGCCTCTTACCCGTATTTTCTCAATTTCAGCTTTATTTGCCGTTTGTTGCTTTTCCAGTCGCTCACTCAGCTGGGAACAAATCTAACAGAAGCAAAACTATGTTACCAGATCATTTATAAATGTAAATTTTCTCTCAAATGAATGCTAAAGCACAAATCAACGATACAGCAATATTAACATGGATAGTTTAAGGTCTTTGAAAAAGCGTGGAAAATTGGAATGCTGCATTAAGTCTTTTCGTTCTACATATTCTTCTCATTTTATACATATTCTTCTATAACTGCAGAAGCAGCTGTGGTTTCAACATAAGTTACTAGCAGTCTGGCCTTGCTAAAGGAGTCAGAAAAGGTTAGGAAAAGCATGGCTCTTTTTGTTGCCTTTGGGATAAAGGAACAACCAAGACGGCAAGAATGGTTTAAAAAAAAAAAAATCTATCCCTTGAGACCTGTGTGATGCAGACTTAAGAATGTTTTGATGGTTACGGGCCCACTACTTACATGCATGAATTTGCTCCTTGATATCTTATGACCAGGAGCATGCCCAGGACCAAAGCAAAATCTTTGAAAGGAAAAAGGTCTCCATGTTTCTTCTGAAGCACGATTACCCTCTGATAGAAGAAGTGAAGATGGACGAGAGAATTTTTTGGAACAAAGTAAACCTTTGGATTACAAGAGCCCACTGAGCAATGTTAGGCTCTGATGCTGTGGTGACTGGTGACCTACAAATACCTATGTCAGAAGTAAACAGAACTAGCTTCCCCCTTAAAATAGCTAAAATGTCCTCTCAAATCCATGGCACAGATTACACTTATTTCCAGAAATCTCCTCAAATACCAAAGAAAGGCTTGCAATTTGGAAGCAGAATACATCATCATTAAGTTGTGCTTACCTGCTTGTAGTCACCAATAATAGAGCTGTTCTTTTTGATCTCTGACTCTGCCTTATCTAGTTCCCTACGACACATTTCCTTCAGCTGTAGGGGGAAAAAAAAAGTAAAGGTTTATATATTTGTACAGTCTTAAAAATAATCAGATGGTATTTCCTCCTTCTCCTTAACCTCGCTCTCTTTTGCACAGGCCTACACTCTACACCACGGAACAACAGTCTAGCGCAGGCTCCACACAAACAGGGAAAAGCTGGAATCTGGTGGCTCTGATTGCTAGAAAAAATTGATTAGTTTAGAAAAGAAAGTATTAAAAAAAAACCAATACTGATGGCTGAAATCCTATGCTGCTTCTCTGTGCAGCAATCTTTGATACAATCTGTGCCTTCGCGATTTCAAGTTAAAAATTCACTGCCCTACAAAGCACCTGCCAGGAAAGCACAGAATTCTGCTTTGCTGACGTCCTTTACGCTAGAAAAGAGGCAGAAAGATGACTTGGAACATTAAGCCCTTCCCACACTTGTATTTTTTTTTGTTTCTGTACTGCACAGAAATGTGAAAATGACAGAAATGCCCTTAACCTGAGCTGACTCTTCTTCTAGGCGCCTCTTTTCTTCTTCTGCATCAATCAACTTCTGTTTGGTCATTAGCAGTTCCTTATTCAGAGCATCTGCCTTTTCCTCCGCCTGAAACACAGAGTAGAGGATAGCATTAAAGAGAGGTTTTCTTACTGTGCTGATGCTGCTAGATACCCATGGGTGCAGGCTCCAGCAGAACACTGCCAAGAAAACAGTCTCTTCATATGTATTAATAACAATAAAACATCAACATTCTGAAAATTATTTAAAAAAAATACCATCTACAATAGCAAAGTGGTAACAAATTACAATTAGCAAAATATATCACAACACTCTATCACCACAAGATGTTCCTTGAATTCAGTGATTAGCTCTAGCAAAATTGGAGTAGGGATTGCTCCAAAGAAATCCAATTACAAAAATAATACTTGTTTTCTCACCAAGACTGGAATTTGACAGATAAATTTTGAAGACATAGAAAGGCACAGAACAGCTCACGATTTGCAACATCAATAAAAGGCTATAACAACCTTAAACCGAAGTTCAATTCGCAAATACCCAAACTTTCAGTGAAAATGAAATTCATAAAAAATGCCTCAAGAGCATTTAAAAAATACCCCAAACCTCTATGAGACCTACCAATAGGTGTGACAGCCTCTCTACATCATCATCCACAACGTACCGCACAAAAAAACTCATCTACCAAAACAAATGTAACAGTCAAAGACTATCCTTTACCATTCCTTTAAGGAAAGGGACATTCTACCAGAAAGTGTACAATCCCTTTTTTACTACAGTTTTTAAAGAATAAAGATGTATAGTTGTGGTTTTGGGGAACAAGAAATCTTCTCACCAGTTTCTATTCCTGCATGGTATAAACTGATGCTAAGTCACGTTACTGCATTCGGAGGTGATCTTGCCTTTCTAACGGGTAAAATGAAATACTTTTTTTTTTCCCTGAGATACTCTACTGCAATAAATATGTGCTTGATAAATACATTTTGGGTAAGTGGAAATACAAAGGTAGCAGTGTATCAGGAAAAACCTACAAGTGATGGAAAGCTTAACATTTCCCTAAAAGAAACGAGAAAAATCTTGGGCTCCTCATAAACCACCCCAAACCGTCTCTGCTAAGGTAGACGCCTTCTCCTGTCACACAGCAAACTGACACACAGCAAYTTAGTACTTCCTAATAGGTGTATGAATTCCACATAAAAATAGATCAGTAACTCAAACAGTATATAAAATTTTCAGACACTAGCTGTACCAATTCCCTTCAAAAGAAAAAAAAAAAATCAAAAAGTGAATTTTAGACCCTTAAAGTCCTGCTGATCCTTTAAAAAAGATGACAAAGGCAAAGAGAACATCTTTTCATTATACATGGTTTTAAGCTGTTTTAAAGTGAAAGAAAACTGGGATGTTGGAGTCTGACAACAGCAGAAGAATGAAGCCTATTTTCTCGTTTAGTGCAAAGGAAATTAAGGAAATTCTGGTATTTCCAAATGCTTTGCTTTGATCTCCTAGGCTGCAAGATTTCAGACATGCCACGAAGGTATCAGAAAAGGTGCATTACACAACATCCTTTGGTACTTTTCTTTCAGGACATCTGGGTAGTAGAAATGAAACTTATGACTTCAGAATCCAATTAGAAGATTTAATCAGGGTCCTAAAGTAAGATCAAACCTGCATACCCTCTCCTGGGGAATAACCCAAACGCTACCAACATCATTTACCATCTTTGAAGGTATCAGTATTATACATACAATGGGCTATCTCAAAGGTTTTGCTCAATTTTGTTCCTCTCTCAGCTCTCTATTTAAATGAATCAATATAAAGCATAATCATTCAAATTAATCAAAATAAAAGCATAGCATATAGGACCCTGCCTCACATGGGCTCAAGCAGCCACAAACAACAGTTAATAACTGGTACAAAAAAAGTCTTCAGTACATTTTTTGCTGGGGTCCACCCTCTGAGTGCAGCTGCTGGACAGTCTTTCTGGCCTTCTACGAGCTACCCTTAATGAAATGAAAAAGCATAGATAATATGAAGTGAACGTACCCATGCTTTGTGAAAACTCTGCATGGAACATACTTTTATGGTTCATAGCACATTTTAACACTAAAGGGCAGTAGATGTAATATACCTGAAAGTCATTAAAACAAACCTCATAAGGAGCAACATTCATCCATTACCATCAACATGTACTGTGAATACTTCTCTAACAGAAAGTTTCCAGGAGACCGTGGGAATCCTTAAATTCTCTGAAGAATTTAAGCTGAAACATTTTAAAGCCTGTCAACTCCTGCACTATATGATTTCCAAAAGCCAGTTTCCTTTGAGATTTCAGAAATGCGCTTATCTTGGTACAGACCAAGAATGGCAAAACACGAGCGCTTGAACTCCTCTCCTCATCTCCCCAAGCAGATAGGCTGAATTCATTCTAGCCTACCACATGCACTACCAAAGCCAGTATCTTTCAGTCTCTGCAGGTCCTGTAAAAAAAAAAAAAAACATATCCCATTAAAGTCTCCCAAACACGAGTATGTAAGGAAGGGAATGGGAGAGTGAGCTTAAGAAGATTCCCGTAACACAGACTGAACCCAACGTTTCCTCCTCAGAGCTCTACTGAAAGGAAACAACGTATGATGATGAGTTCACATGGGCAGACTTCGACAAGCCAAACCTAAACCATAAAAATATTTTCAGAGTTGCCTGAGGTATCTAAAAATCTGATTCCACTGACAGCCAGACTCACTCAGACATTAAAGTTTTTAGGCACTTTGCAAAAGCCTGTCTGCAGTGAAATCTTATTCATGGAAACACTAGTTGAAGAAAAACAGAATACAGAATCTATCCTGTTATCTCTGTAGCAATTCAAAGACTTGACTATTTCAGCTCCTGCTATACTTTCTATCCCTTTACATAGAGAAGAAAGCAACTTTCTTCTCATCTTTCCCTCAAATTGCTCAGTATGCTTTACAGAATATCAGTATTTCAGTATATCAGTATTTCAGTCACAGGTCCTGTTTCTCACAAATGTCTGACACAGGCCTACATATCATCATTCTGCAATACAGACATGGAAGAAATAATCCTATCCCATCCACACCAATAATACCACTTTCTGCAGAACATTAGACACCCTGTAAAGGTGCTCCCCCATCCCGTGTAATGTCAAAATCTGCACCCGCTCAACCTGTGGACCTGACAGGATTATAAAGTAGCCCAGCTTCAGACAAACATATAGGCAATCCTGAACCCTGGAGGCAAGACACGAATGAAAATACATCCCACRATGAACAGAGCATGTGGGATTTATCAGTCCTGCCAAAAGAAAAGGCAAGTTTACAAAGTACAATACTGTTCTCCCTACTGATATCTCCAATGAGGGGAGTGACTAAGAATCAGTCTTAGAACCTTGTCTGCGCTAGAGAGCATAAGAAATTGTCTTACATTATCTAAATCCTTTCGCAGAGCAATCTTGCTGGTCACTAGTTCATGTGCAAGATCATCATTTTCTTGCTCAAGCCTCATATTTGCTTCTTGTAGGCGCCGGTTCTCGCGCTATGGGAAACAAAACAAAAGAAATTAAGAGAAAACTCTTACGAGATGCTTGTCTATTAAACACAGTACTTACTGCACCTGAGCACAAAGATACAGCTTATATCCTAAGTATGAAAAGACAAATCTACCAGCATGGAATTCAGTGAGGACAAAAACAGCTAGCCATATTTTAAATATAAAATAAATAAATAAAATATTAGCTTTGAGAATAAACCATTTATAAATAACTCTCCTTATCTATTATTTGCTGAGCTAGTGAAATGCTTTTGGAGAATGCATAGGTGGGGGTGTCATTCAGCCATCGATACCTTGCCAGGAGGTTTCTGCAAGCACTGCTTTTCTTAGCTCAAAATAAAATTTGCATGCTGGAAATAGGTGAGAGAGGAGGATCCTGGGAAAACCATTCTATTTTCTTCTGCTACAGTTCCCAGCACACAGACAGATGTTAAATTAAGTACCCATAAAACTCTTGAGCTTAAAATATATAAATGTATGTATGTATGCATGCACCTGTGTTGGGGTGTTATGTATATGTATACGCACACATAATTTTATATATAACATATTCCTATATTTTTATATATACATATATAAATTATATAAAAATATATATACTTACTGCAACATTTATCATTTGATATTGGGGAGAGGAGTGAAGATTGACTAAACTCTGCCTTCCACTGATTATAATCAACTAGGAGGTTTTTTTTCTGTTCCTGGCATTTGGCGCAATCAGCCAGATTACTGATTACATAAGTGCTGAAAAGGGGTTCTGCTGAAACAGTTTCATGAGCCAAAATATAAGTTCACACTATTCTCCTTTTCACCCCATTCCAATTAACATTGCCAGTACATGGAGATTTACTACATGCTCCTATAACAGATTCCCCTATTGCATCAAAATCAGTCACCTAACAAAGAAAACAGCTGAAAGAAAAAGCAGCCAAAGTAGGAGCTTCCTACAGGCATCATGCGTTAAACCAGACTGGAGTAGGTGTGCGTTACCTCATATCTTTCTATAGGATCCTCCTGTTGAGCTTGCTGCTCTCTCATGGTATGATACTCCTTTTCATACTTCTTCAGCTTCTTCTGACTAATCTAAATTAAAGCAGCCCATTAGTTCCTGCCCAGAACATCAATAAAAACACACAATTCACAAAGGGTTATGGTGCAAGCTTCAGGCAGCTCCTGCCTTTTTACAAAACACACTTAATACCTTCACTCAATTTTGAGTGTCAAAGCATTAGACATGGTCAAAAATTCTGATCCAGAAGTATCCCTTCCTCTTCTCYCTTTGCGGAGCAGAGAAAGGCTTTCGGAAAGGATCTATAGGAGCGTCCTACCTGCATTTTCCCTGGCACCGTACAGCTATCTGATATTCCAAATACTGCTCAGCAGACTGTGCTGAAAGCCACCAGATGTGGTTAATTTTTGAACTAGCAGGAGCGTTTGGTTCACTTTCCACGAGCCTGCAAATGCTGAAAGGGCAAGTGCAGGCTGAGCTGACACTTCTGCTGGTAGAAAACACCCCAGCCCCAGAGCTGCCTCGGCATCTCAGGCAAGCAGCAGCAGCTCCGACGCGCGGACGCTCTGTCCCCCTGCGCCGGCATTCAGACGACTGCAAATCTGTTCTCGGCTTGGACGGGCTCTGMACAGCGTAGGGCAAGCGACTCTCTCAGGGTCTCACTTGCCCCTTCTGGGAGGGGGGGGAGAAAGGTGGTGGCAAGTTCTGTGTTTTGTGCATCGTGTGCCAATCGTGCGGGGACAGAGATCTCAAAAGTGAATCTGCAGTAGATCCTGACCAGCACCATTCCTGGTGTCAGAGAGCAGGTATGCCATATGCTGGGGCAGGGGTTAGCGGGACAGACCATGCCAAGACCACTGTGTGTGCTTCACATGCAAGTAAGTATAAACCTACGTYGAATATTTAGTAATAAAAATTTGAATCTTTATTATTTTAGTAAACCAATTAAGTTAATAAACAGTGATGGCTATTTTTTCCTCTTAAGAAAAAGGTCATCTGATAAAGATGAGTATGCAAAATGAAAGACAAAAGGCAAAACATGGTTTAGTTTCTATTATCTTTGGCTTTAACATTAAACAATCTTACTGGAAATGAACTGTGGAAAACTGGGAGCTAAGCTCCCTCTAGTGAGAGTTGCACAGAAACATTTCACCAGACTTCAGCTGACACTTTTCTTAGAAGCCAGCCCAGTCAACTGGAGTCAATCCAGCCCCATCGCAACTCCAGAAATTACTCTTTCCACTCAAGAGGAGTCTTCAGAATATTAACCCTTTACTGGCAATGAAGCCAATAACTTCAGTAGATTATTTCACCGCTTTGCCCTGGCTGAAATAATGCCCAAATTGTGGGTTTTCATACACCAAATCTCAAGCTATGGACGATGTTAGATCTTGAGAAGTTAGGCATCCAGCCACATGAGAGAAAAGGAAGGAAGTCACACCATTATGTTTCTATCTTCTGAATGCATTAAACCAGCTTTGCCTGCAGATATTAATAACGAGGCGGTCATGAGGACGTTTGCTATTGTCACCAATTTTTGACACTGGAGCCCTAGAGGGACCCGTGCTCTGGGAAGGTCAGCAAGGCCCTTGGGCTTGCAGAAACGCACACCCAAGTCCAACGGCAGCTTTTCAGGGGCGCAGAAGGCAGCAGGGACCCTGTTAGCATTTGACTGCAACAAAGAGGAGTGACCGTAAGAATCTAGCGTTGTCTCCAGCTCATCATTTACTGACCTCCTTTTCAGCAGAATGCTGTTGCAATCACAGTGCCTTAGCCTGGCCACCTCTCCCTTCCTATAAATTATATATTTTGACATCAGTCCCTTTTCTGCTCAAAAACACTTCCAGACAAAGAGCTGGAGATTTCGACTGACAGCAAAGGGCTTATATTTTAGGTCAAAAAAGCAATGATGTGCAGCATTGCAATTAGAGCAAAGCCACATGGGTGAGAGAGGGAAGCATTAAGCGCCTGTGCAGAGCCCAGCAGCGCAGCCTGTGCTTTCCCTGTAGCCTTCCCTTTGACGCCCCGAAAACGCACCCGCAAGGCGGCAGCGCGCAGCCTTGCTGCGGACCACACGCTCCTGCGCTGCAACTGGGAGCGCAGGGAATTTGGGCACAGCGGGAAGAGGAACAAGTTATTATTCTGAAATGTGAAAGGCAAATGCAACCATTATACATGATCTTAACCAGATGCATATTTAATGACAAACCTATGGCTCATGTTTGATTGGATGAGCTAAAATGCCTTACTTTCTTCTTGGTTAGCCCCCAATCCCTACATGTAAGACATGCCTGAAACGAATGCAGAATATTTATCTTGTGATGGGCAGATTTGCGTAAAACTATTTCAGGAATACAAGATTCATTCAATGCATTAACATACTAGGGAAGCTGTGTACTTAAACACTGATGATACAAAAGTGTTCCTCCAGCAAAGCTTAAGTAAAAAGAAAATTTGAACTGTACCAGTGTATTTGACCAAAATTTAATTTACATGAAACTGTAAAGAAAGGGCTACAGCTTCCTTAAATTACACAAAACACATAATCAAAGCTCAGTTTCAGAACTGAATCATCATATCAGTAAAGAGGAAACAATAACTTTCCACCAGTAATTTTTTTCTGAAATTCTATTTTAAGGGCTTTTTCTAGAGTGCCAATATAAAGGTTTAGTTACAATATTTACTGATTAGAAAAGCAATTGACTTTCAGCTGTGAGATAATGCAATAATCACTATACATAACTTAATGTCAAAGGCTAGGAATATTTCTTACATAGTTATATTTAAGAAAGATGGCTTAGTGGACAATCAAAATGCTAAAAAGAGTAATAAAATCACTGTGTACCTCTGTAGTTCAAATACATAGGAGAGCTATCCAAGCAATTTCTGTTACAAAATAGGAATTACTGAGATTAATTCGCTTATGGAGAGGGAACATTTGGGGGACGGTATCCCAGCAGTGCGCACACAACTCTTGTTTCTATGTTTCTATTCCACTCCAAAGAAAGCTCCCATAAGGACGAGAGATGACATTTTTGTGTGATACACGATTTCTGTTATATAAGTAAGAAGCTGTCTTTCATRGTGGTAGGGGTAAAACGGTTTCTGAAAAAGCTGCAACGTGCTTATAAATTCCCTTAGCCCTTATTCCTGCAAAACCTCTTGATCTGACCAACAGAGTATTCCGTCATCTTTCAGCAGAGTCTTAGGAAAGACAGGCTTTTACATATTATTCAAACGGTTTTCTTCAGACTACACCTGCCAGTCGAAAACTCCTTGGTGGGATTATGAAGCTCTTCTTCAGTTCAACGCAATCGACGTGAATGTTCCACGTTTAGGCTGTTTCAGCCTCAACAATTCTTTGCCACAGTTCAGATCTATCTGATTTCTTACACCGGTCTGTAAACGCTCACATGTAAGCTGTTCTTTCTGTAGGATTTCCCATTAATACTTTTCCTACTTACCTCTGTGTACAAACCCAAATTCTAATTATTCTTCATATTTCCTAAACACTTCGTAACACTGACTGTAAGAACAGTTAATCAGCGATCTGGGGGAGAATTCAAGCAGCTGTGAYGATCGCATTAAAAGACGGTATGGATTCGATTGTTAGCCTAAAAACACCCTCACCGAAAACAGTAGGCACTTACTAGAGATTCATGTTCAGAAACATCCTGCACACCAGACACTGCACAGCACACGCCAGAGCTCCGGTTCCAACCGCAGCATCTTTTCCGCTTGTTTCCGCTACCCAAACGAAAAGCCCAGAAGGAGGCCGCTGCTGCAAACCTCCCGCTTGGGCTGCTCAGGCAAACAGCGCTTTTCCGCATTACTACAAAACTTCACCTAATTGTGGCAGCTCCAGACAGCACTCAATTCTGCCAGCGCTTGGCTGAATTTCGGTATAAAGGAGACCCTCCTCACACTACAAAGGTCATAACCGATTAACCTGTTATTGTCAGCTGCCCTACAGCATAAATTATGAAATGGTCTCAAATGGGAAAATTCACTTAAACTGTTAATAAAAAAGCAGCATACATTCCCCACCAGAAGACAATGATAAATCAAAACCTCACACCAAGAACATAAACCTCAAGATCATTTTCCTAGCTTGATTTCTGAGAAATTTTAAATGCCAAGTCACAATCCTTCATCTCCCTCGATCTGTAAATCTATCAGTGCATTTTAATGCGCTATTTGCAGTATATTAACATTACATACACACACGCAATTAAAGATGGCCATATTCTGTCTGAAATGGTGGTGTTCTGTTTCTGCATTATTTACTCTGTTTTAAATTAAATATCCTCGTTTCATCCTGATGAAAGATATTACCCTTTTTGAAGCTATTACGGGATAAAGATTTCAGCAAAGAAAYGCAGAGATGCTTTTAATTATTTTATTTTAGTGCTATTGGTCATTTACATTTTTTTGAGTGTTCTGATTTTTGGAGCACTGAATATTACTTTCTGAAAGCCTCAAGGCAGGCCCATATCACTGACAACCTGGGGTTTACTGTCTTCCACTAGAAAGCATCTGCAATGTATTTTCACTTGGACAAGCAAGTTGCATATAGGCACTGAAATTGTACACATCAAAGATATTCTCACAGTTGCTATCACCACATCTTTACCTTCATATTACATGCTAACTCCATCAGCTTTTTTGCATTTTCTTCTGAACGGTATCTCTTGGGCAGCTGTACACGGAAGAATTTTAAAGCTCCTTCAAAGTCTGTTAGTAACAAATCATCCTTGGTAGTCTAGAAATAGGAAAAGACAATCAGTAACTGCAAAGCAGATTTTGAACAACTGCTTTATTCCCAGAGATGTTAAAACAACAGCAGTTTCCTAAAGCTCCCAAGAAAGTATCTATCTTTTAGCTTTCTGCAAATAATGTGCACTTCCATTTCTGCAACCTTCTATTGCCCCCTGCCCCACTCCTCTAGCGGCAGTGCCCTGTGCAGAGCATGACAGACAACAGCACACGTAATACAGGTAGCTGTTAGGAATTTTTAACCATAATATTTTTGTAACAGGCATCTTAATTTCTGATACTGCACATAGTGATGCATAAAATGTTAAAGTTGGATACTCACTTTTAATAATCCCAGTGCAACGTTGAAGATAACACTTATTCCCTGAAGAGAAAAACAATGAGAAAATAAATTAATTTCTCAGTATTTACAAGGCTGGATATTTATATATTTTGTGGGGTTTGTTTTTTGTCTTGTTTTCTGTGAAAACGAGAACTAGGATACAAGTGTAATCAAACATTACAGTAAATCAAAGGCCCAGGGAATGACTGTGCAAACAATTAGGAATGTATCTTTACTGAATCACAATTTCTAGACAGAAAAAGAATGTTTCAGCACAGGTTTTGTCACCTCCTTACCAGTTCAAAACTCCAAAATGACGCAGGCACTGTTGTTGTACTACTTTTTTTTTTTTTTTTTTTTACTGCCCGGTTGGTCAATTCATGATCATTTAATTTTGACATAGCAACTTCTGAAAACACTCAATTTAAACTTAGCAATATATGCATTAATTTATCAATTTCTGGTTTTTAAATGTTGAGAAAATTCTTGTAATGAAAAAGAAAGCAACTCACTTTAGAATAGAATCCCATCTCATTTACTTTGCCACTACCTATTAGACATGTTTTATTTAAATTATCCAATTAATTAAAAATAGCCCTTATATTTAGTAATAGAATATACTTTCTTAAGGGGTACCTTTGATAATCAAGACACACTGTTCATCTTATTTCAAGATACTGTCTTCTTCCCCCCCACTGAATTATTCTGGTTTCACTGTTTTCAAATGATTAAATTTTTTTAAAACTTCACTATGAACACATTTACTATTTATGAATTTAAAATGTTTTCTAAACAAATAGAACCGATTTTCTAGATACCATCTGTTGCTTTGTATCACACTGGCATGCGGACAAAGCAAGCAGCAGATAGACATAGAGAGAGGGTAAAAACACTGACCAGCAGATTTATAACTCAAGGATGCTTCATTGCAAAATGTGCTTTATTCGCTCATGTTAACAAGCTCAGATTCAAATCATACTACTTAACAGCATACTACTAAATATACTGTTATGAAAATAATTTTGTACAAAATCTCAACATAAAGAATTTTGGTTTCTAACTATATGCCRAGAAATATAAAGACACTTCAAGTCTCCTAGAGAAAGAGCTCCAAGCTTGTGAGATTACCAGTATGAGAGTTAGCTGGCCAATTTTATATGCAAAGGCCTTCATGCAATGGTATTCTAGAAAAAAAAAAATCAGTTATCATTGTGTATTATGTATTGTGTATACAATTTAACAACAGAAGAACATTGAAACCTTTCATCTGTAACACCAGCTTTCCTTACAGAAAAGGTTTACTGTTACCTGGAGATCACATATTTGCAAGCTTTCAACCCATGAGCACTGTACAGAATCACACACAGATTCAGCAGTGTTGTAAGAAATAGGACTTTATAATCTTATATACATAAATATATTTATATAAATATAAATATATATATATATATATATAAAATTGAATCCTAACTTACACCTTTAAAATGCCAAAAATGTTTTGTTTGTTGCAGAAACATAACTCTTCTACATAAAAACATATCACTTGTCTAGCTCTTGAAGAGCAGGTAGTAACAAGGACATGAACCAAGATGAAGAGAAGCTGTCAAACATTCTCAACAGTACAAACCTCCTAATTATAACACATACCTCACATAACAGTAAGTCGATAATATGGAAGACCATGTAGAGAGGGAATTTTGCAGTGAACAGGGTAAGGAACCACTGGGAAGCATACATGTGTGCTTCAAGGCTAATGTCCAGAAAGTGGTTATACAGATCAGGAATGTATTCCTAAAAAGAAAAAGAAAAAAAAACACATTATTTTGGAGCTGTAGCTGAAATCCCAAAGTCTCAGAAGTGTAAGGCTGGGGAATAGCCCCTAGAGTGACAATCACTGCAGCAAGGCAGGCTCCTGTATCCACCGTGCCCGACAGGCAGCAGGCTGACGCACCCAAGGACCTTCTACGGATGCTGAAGGCCTGCTGCCAGCGTGGATGCGCTGAACGACACCGCATCACATGCGCAATGAGTCCAACCTCGGAGCTCGCAGCCTGGCAGGGGACCCACGCAGTGGATGTGCTGACGCTGCAAAGCCACTCTGCAGCGCGCACGCGCAGTGATCTCAGAAGTCACTGGGACAACCATCCATACAAGAGCCGCTCCAACCGGTCGGACATGCCTGCCTTCACACTTACTGCACACTGCCAGTGGTGTCGTACTCACACTGGTCTCAAGACAGCACTTTCTATTCTTAAAAACCTCCAGTATGGATAGTCCTCACTCTTCATGCTTACTAAGAGGTTACGGACCCTATTCATGTATATAACTTACTAGTTTTGAGTAATGTTTTGAATTGCAGTTTCTGGTCCATGCACTTCACACAAGCTTGAACACTTACCTGCATGAGGCGCTCCAGCTGATAGAACTTGCAGTGCAAATCTTCAAAGTTTTGTTTGAAAAGTTCCCTGAGTCCATAATCGAACATGATTTTCACCAGAACACTAAAAGCTTGCTCTTCAGGCATCTGTGAGAGAGGAAAGTATATTTATCATAGAGCATTTAAGTCTTTCGTACTGGTTCCGTTTGCCCATACTCTGCCCCCTCCCTCTTACAGAAAGGCCAAATTATTATTATTTTTTAATCTGGCCCTAACTGGTTTAAAGGTAAACAAAAACATTAACACACAAGAGGAGAGCTAGTGTTAGAAACAGTGTTARTTCTTGTTAAGTGGAACAAATCACCTCTCAGTCACCCAACTAAAAATACTGTTTTCAGACATGAAGACCAAAGCAGTCTGTGCCTTGGTGACTTTGTCCAAATCATGTCAGAACCGGATGCAGTCCTGCAGATTCTGAGCAGCCTGAACCCTTGTCACCTACATAATTAAGACAGAAGCAGTAGTACTAGAGGATGTTAAACAGGATCTTTCCCTTATTTTTAACTATATATTTACATTTTTAAATCATATTATTACATTTGATGTTTATTTTTCAGACGGTATGAATAAGAGAGACCAGTTACTGCTAACAAAACTTCCATTTATCACAACTCGGCATTGATTTGGGAAAGTTCAGTCTCCCTTTCCTGCCAAAAGCTGGAGAAACACTCATCATGGCTTGTCAGTGTTTAGACATTTCTCCCTGACACCAAAATTCAGTTTTGACATTTCCACAGTAAAGTCTGACTTCAGGTCAAACACTTGTTCCTGGAAAGGCCAGAACATCCATCTCCAGAATTCTATTATTACGCTGCAGATGGAGTCCATTAAATCTGAAAACTTTTCTGAGACATTTCAATATGGTAGTGAAGGACTTGCAGAAACTTAATTTCCTTTTCTGCAACATTTCTTTTTAATATTTATTGTCGCTAGCAGCCACACCCCAAAGGCTGACTTTCTTTAAGAAGGAGGCTTATTTGAGATACAGCCTGTTTTAATGCATACTGAATTCCCAGAAGCAACAGCTATTGTTAAAGAAAGAACTCTAGAATAACACATGCTGCATTCTTGACAGTGAGTCTCTTTAATCCAACGGAAATTTAAAAAAAATGGACAGATGACAATCAAAATGCTAAAAGAAAGCAAATATATGTATCAGTAAAAGCGTTCAGGTCTTCAGATCAGATCAGAAAGTATCAACCTTCTTCATCTGATTCCGTATAGTAATGACGTATTAATTTCTCATTAAATAAATGTTTCAGATTACAGTTAATAAAGAACTAAAAGGTTGTTATTGGCCATTTGGCTTATGTTTCAAACAGCGGCGTTTACAACGTCCTCTACATCCTCCACTGACTTTAGAACATTGTAGAAAATCCCCCACTGAAGACCAGATCTCCTGTTCCAGTGCAAACTGCAGCAAAGTCTTTATCCTTGGTTCTCTGGGGTAGCAACAACACTCAAAATTAGCTGGGGAAAAGAAATCACAAAATCCTACTGGCCTTAGGAACTCCGTTCAGCTTCAACTACTGACGCTCATAATAGAGACACTGGTAACAAGCAGGATTTTTTTTTTAAAAAAGAGCAGTCTGTAAATAATTTGTACAGATTTCTAATTTTCTCATACTTCTCAAGCATGAGTGAATCTAAAACTTTTGCTTTTGATTTACAGTAACCATAATGCTGTCTGGCTTCTGAACACCCAAGCAATTAAAGGATATTACGATGTTGAGGTCATTTCTACCAACAACAATTAAAGTTAAGAAAAGCATATTTGAGTATCTTAACAACAGCAACAAAAAAAACTATTTTCATCCTTGACTAACCTCTAAAACCAAGAAACACATAAGTGAAATGAATGCTGACTGTAGGCAAGATTTATTATGAATGCCACAGTAAGTTTTAAGCAGTGTACTCTTCTCTCTCTAAAAACACATCATTATTGACCAACATTTAAGCAGATACATGGCCTGCAACCCCACTAGTTTGGGTAACTGACATTTGTCCTAGACAAATGGAGAAATATTTAGTCTTAAGCTTTAAAACAAATCAGGAAAAAAACCCCACCACTTACATGCAGAAGCAGCACAGCAGCAAGAAAYGACTGGCCTTGACAATAGCCAATCTCTTCATCATAGACAGAATAGGCCTAAAAAAAAGAATAAAGATTTTACAATGTCTCTGTCTCCCAAGAAAAAAACCAAAGAAAACAAAATGTTGCATTGAACACAGCTCCATAAAGTTTTCGTGGGCTGTGCCAGCTGCCGTTCCAACAAGGGGATAACCCGCATGAAAATCAAACTGCAACATACAGTGGCAGCGGCTGGTTACAGCGATGCACCAAGACTGCTGCAGCCTATTAAACCACTTACTGGAGTGCTTTTACCTCTAAACAGTTGCTACCAGGATGTTAGATCATATATGGAAGGGGAAGAAACTCCAGAACACAAAAAAGAGAGTGCAAAGATTTACCTTGTGGAGAATAGGCTTCAAAGTGCACAATTATAATCAACTCTTTGTATCTGGCATAAAAGAAAGCTAAGTATCTTGAGCAAAAGGATAACTTAGATAATACTGACAACTAGGGAGCATGCTGCAGCCAAAGATGAGCTGCTCTTGATCAATATGGAATTAGCCCTCAAATCCATAGCAGCAGATAATTTGTCCAGCTTGATCCAGTCTGCCATTTCGGAAACCATGTGAAGTCTCTGTACCAAACACTTGAGTGTTCAGGGATCCAGAAAGGTTTATTATTTTAGGACTTTTCTCTGAATTACACTATAACCAGATACCTAYAACAACCAGCCTGCGTCTGGTGCCATAATCGATCTCCATGGCAGTTAACTAATACATACACAGCCTGCACAGATAATGGAGTTATATCTGTTAATAATGTACACTATAAATTACCAAAACTAGTAAATAAGGATTTAAAGAATACCTTGCATATTTTATACAGGGAGTCCTGGCCATCTCCCCCAGTATCTTTAAAATAATCATGAGCAGGGAATGTTCGATTGATGTCTCGGGTGATAGCACTGTCTTGGGGAGATTCCTATTGGAAAAAAACACAAAAGGAAAGTCAGGGGATGTAAATTAAAACAGAAAAAAAAGTATAAATTGCAGTATGCTAGAACCAAGAGTTAGGAGATCAGCATTATGTTCTGTATACTGTTCTGAATTTAACAAAATACAGTGTACTCAATCAGCATAGACCGCCTGCAGGCTGGCAGCTCCAGATCACAGTCTTGATAGATTTAGCCACCTAAGCACATCTGGGAAAGGTCAGAGTGTGGAAGGAAGAAAACACACAAAAAAAGCATTCCAGGACATTGCAATGCAGACAGCAGTCCTCCTTTTGAGACTGTACTGAACAAATATACTGACAGCCACGTTTCCTTTATCTTAGGACTGCAGAGGACACCAGTCAATTGTAGGCAGTTGCATGCGACTGTCCTAAATTCCATCTCTTAGTTTCAGCGGAAGAAACCATTCCTCACTCCCTCTGCAAAATTAGACAATACAAAAGTAGAAAACTAAGTATGATCTCAAGAAAGACAGCACCAAACAGCAAAATATAACGTAATGGAGTGACAGCTGCCAACTGCTGGGCATCACTGCATGAGGATGATGGCGCTTTGGTCTCCACATTGCTCTGGTGTAATCATTTTTAGACACGTAAGACACTCGGAAAGCTGAACGATAACAAATAGCAAACAATCAAAAGAAAACATTAACCATGAACAATGGACTGAAAAAAATCAAGCAAGTCTGCATCAAGTATGGGTCCTATGCAAAATGCAGCAGAAACTCCTGGCAAAAAGGAATTTGACAAAGCATAACAATTAAAAAAGATTAAACAGTAAAAGGGAAACTTGGGGCTTTTTCCTCCTAAGTTTGTCTAAACACCAGATGATCTCCCTGAAATTAGTGGGCAATACTGGCATCAAACACCCCACCCTATTAAGAAGTGTCAGTATTGCTGAGGATGGACTAGAAGGATTCCAGTCGCTCCCTCGGAGAGGTACCTTGGGAAAAAAGTTCCTAGAATATGGAAGGAAGAGGCTTGAATCAGTCACATCATGAGAAACCAAGAAAATTGGTGAGCAATGTCCAGCTTAACGTAATTTGCCCTCTATGACATATTCAAGTCCAGACTGGGAACATAAGCAGGTGCCATTCCCACACTGATGTCCTGTTGGGTCTCTGTCAGTATTAGGCACTTAACTGAGATGTTCTGATCCATCTTATCCAGTTCATTTTGCAAACTATTCCTAGAATAGACATTTAAGCCAGAGCTCAAAGCACTGCAAGGAAAACTGGGCATCCTTTGGAAGCAGGAAAGAAGTATATCTTGTTGTTGTTGTTGTTGTTGTTTTACAGTTAGCAAATGAAGTAGTTTGTTTATCTAAGAAGCCATTGGAAACAGCTCATACACAGGGACCTTCCTTAATACAGAAAACAATAGTAAGAAATATATATATATATAAAAATATATATATATATAAAAATAAATAAATATATAAAAAAACGCCACACACACATACCAAAGGGGGACACAAATGAAAAGGTTACCAACCAAGGACACAGAAAATCACTGTCAAAAGATTGACATAGTCCCCAAAACTGTTACCTTACAAGGCACATCTACGCAACATGGAAGATTAAGAAGCTACGTCCATGTGGATGGAAAAAACAGAACCATCCAGAGCTTAGTGCATTGTGCCAGCAGCACCACACACCTCTTAGAAGACGTTTCTAAATGCGAGAAGGACAAGGTGGGGGTTGGGAGCAGCAACATGGACTTACCAAGGGCAAATCATGCCTGACCAACCTCACTGCTTTCTATGATGAAGTGACTGGAGCTGTGGACAAGGAGAGGACAGTGCATGTTGTACACCTTGACTTGACGTGGTCTCCCATAGTCTCCTTATCACCAAATTGGTGAGATACAGACTGTATAAGTGGACAACAAGTTGGGTGGAAAATTGGCTGGACTTCTGAGTTCAGAGTTGTGACCAGTGGTGCGAAGTCCAGCTGGTGGCCAGTAACTAGTGGCATCCCTCAAGATCAATACTGGGACCAGTACTGTTTAATGTCTTCCTTAACGACATGGATGATAGGTTGGAATACCCCTCAGCAAGTCTATGGAGGACACCAAATTTGGAAGAGAAGTCAAGACGCTGGAGGGCAGGACAACTATTTGGAAGTAGCAGTCAAGCTGGAGAAGTGGAGTTACAGGAACCTCACAAAGTTCAACAAAAGCAAATGCAGAGTCTTGCATCTGGGAATAACCCCATACAACAATACAGGCGGGGGTCTACTGGGTGGGAAGCAGTTCTGCAGAAAAGGATCTAGGGGTCCTGCTGAACCAGTTGAACATGAGTCACCAGCATGCCCTTGCAGCAAAGGCGGCCATCCACCTCCTGGGCTTTATTAGTAAGAGTGTAGCCAGCAGGTCCAGGGAAGCGATCCTTCTTTATTTGGCACTTGTAAGACCACATCTGGAGTACTGTGTCCAGTTTTGGGCTCCCCAGTACAAGAAAGACACTGACATACTGGACCAAGCTCAGCAGAGGCCATCAAGATAGCCATGGGCTGAAGCACATAACATAGGAGCAGAGGTAGAGAGAACTGGGCTTGTTCAGCCTTAAAAAGAGRAGGCTCAGGGGAGACCTTATTGCTGTCTACAACTACCTGACAGGGGGAGGCAGAGAGAATGGAGGCAAACTCTTCTCAGAGGTGCACAGTGRCAGGACAAGAGGTGACAGACACAAGTAGAATCATGGAAAATTCTGATTAGATATAGGAAAAGCTTTTTACCATGAGGATGGTCAAATACTGGAACAGGTTACCCAGAGAGGCTATGCAGTCTCCATTCTTGGAGGTGTTCAAGACTTGACAGGACACGGCCTTGAGCAACCTGATCTGATCAGATCTGTGTTGAGCAGGGGGCTGGAYGAGATGACCTCCAGAAGTCCCTTCCAACCTAAGTTATTCTATGACTAGTACACAACAGAAATCACTCACTCAAGCTGTCTTTAGAACACTTAATTTAGCCAACATGTCATAGGCAATGTTAGCATGTATTCTGAGTCTGAGATTGTGGCTATAACACAGAATTGAAAAATCTGCAGGGTTTTCTACAATTTCAGAAGTATTTCTATAATTTTATGCCATATTTTGTGATTTTTGATTAATTAGATTTCAAATAATCTGATTGATCTTTAATATGTATAAAATAAAGCAAAGTTTTGTAACAATGAGTTAACCTTATTTTTCATGTACAGCCAAAATCCCATTTTATTCCATTTATTTCATCCAGACTAAAGATTCACTACACTCTTTGTATTGACGATGTTACACTCTGTGCTGCAATCATGAAAGAAGATCAAATATCCAAATAAAGACCAAAAATTTTAGTAAGTCTCATGAAATAGCCACAGATTCAGCCTATCAACTCCTCTCAAGGAAAAGCTCCAGCTGTGCAGTGCAGATCTTCATTAAAATCAGAAAGGCCAGGGAGATAGGCTGAGAGTTCTCAAGAATAAAACACCTTTCACTGGCAATCACTTTTTTTCCAGATTTTTTTAATGCATATGCTTCACCACAATGTCTTGTATTGTTTGAGGCAATCATTACCTAGCTGTTATCTAGCTGATTACTATTACCAGACTGCTCAAATAAAACAAAAACAAACCCCTCTGTGTTTCTGTGGTTATTTCTTTTTGGATACAACTAGTCCCTTTTTTCACTACTGGAAAGATGACTTTCTTGAGCAGCTAAGGAGAGCAAGRGCTCCCTGGTAAAGGGCAATCACCGAGGAGGCACCGCAATAATCACTAAGCAGCTCTTGCTACGGGAAGGGGCGAAGGGTCCCTTGTTCGGCAGCTTCCCCGGCAAGGACTGGACACGCAAGTAAAAAGCCAGTCGCCTTCGCATCYGAGACCTTTACATAGCAGTGCTCCAGGTAAACACTGCACACATGCGAGATATACTGTGGAACCACAACAGAAGAGATGTTTTATTTTTTAAAAAGTTTTACTATTCCCAAATAACCGACCTTTTTGTTAGACAAAGGAAAAGGTCTGGAAGTAGATTTATACAGCACACGATGCAATCAGCATGAATATCATTAAATACGGCTTTCAGTTGATCTTTTCTTTCTTAAAACAATATTGCAAACAAACAGAAACAAAATTACCATAGTGTGCTTGATTTTCTCCTCTGATTTTAATCCAAGTTTAGCACTCCTCTCTGTGGCTTAATACAGGCATTTCACTAGGAAAACATTATACTGCTATTAAAATCAACTTATTGGATTGTCTTGAAAATGGTATCAAAAGTACTGCACAGCATTGCAGTTTGGTAATAATTAACATGCCAAAGAGGTCTGTCTCATTACAAGAAAATCAAAAGCAAACAAAATCCAGTGCTAAAGAAATTTCATACAAATATAAGCCTTTTAAGTCAACAAAGGCAGGTAAGTTGATGGCTAGCCATTAACTTCAGCTAGTTTGGCACACAGAAAGGCAACACTCAGAAATCAATTCTGAAAACTCTTAAGCATGTGAATAAGGTATTTGGGATAACTTTCAGTTGCTTAAAAGTTTGCAAGACTGCATTACAGTAAAGTACTCTGCTTTGCAAGAGCACAGGTTCTGTTCGCTGCTGAGAGCAATTCCTGGCACCAAACAAGTGCATTTCCTGAGCGCCACCCGCGTCTGCTGCAGTGGTACAGATTATGGAAAGTAATCTTGAATCCACTTGCCTTTTAGTCCACTTTTTAAGTAGTAGAGGCAAAAGTATCTGGTTGGAAACTCTTTCAAGCCTTTCAAGCAAATCACTTATGCTAACTAAAAAGAAGTAATCAGATGGTCTCTCTGGCTTTGCGTGACTGTTCAGCACTTGACTCCTATGTTTCAGTACCATTCTTCAAGCAATCCACAAAGCTAGTTCCTGCTGCTGAAATGTTGCTTGGGGAGAGAAAAATATACGGAAATGATAAACTTTAAAAAATGTTTTTCAAACCATGGCTTTGAAATCTCTCCATTAGTACAAACTGCTGCAATCCAAGCATTGTGTAACCTTTTCTTTACTCCTATTTTTATACCTTGCTGTGAGAATTGGCTCAATGGGCAATTTCTCATGCTTCCAGGGGACTGGGAACTGAAGGAAACCCTTCTGAACCCACACCCTTTACCAACTGGGATTGAAAAAATAGAAAGCTAAGAATGACAGGAAGAAAAAGAAAGTAATAAAGAAAACAGAATGGAAACAGTCATGAGAACTGAGGCAAGTGTAATGAAGATTAAAATTCTTGTAACAGTTCACTGCTCTGAAGGAAAGCAGGAAAATGTGGATGCTCAGACTAAGAACATACCCTTCCTCCCCCTCTTTTATGCACTGAAAAACATTATTGGAGTTGCGCTAAAAACTTCTTCTCCAATTGATTCAAAACAAAACAAGATGAGCAATTCTGTGAGCCAGGACCCAGTCTAGCAGATACAAACTCATCTATTGTACCAGCCTTTCTACAAAAACATACTTGTTCCAACTTCCTAACTGTACCACAATTTAAAGGACATTTTTCTTGTATTTTCCTCTAAATTTAATGTGTCTGATTTCTCTGGGAGCATCCCAGGATTTGCAAACCATACCATGCAGCAATAATCTTGATCAATGTCTTCAGGCTGTATCACCAGTCTAATGGACAAAACACAGGTGGACAACAAACACATGGCCATCGCCTTTACCTAGACACACCTGGACTTCAAAAACAACAAAAATGGTGAGGTTCAACCTTCTGGGTTTGGGGATTTTTTTTGGCTGTGGACAGATTTAAATTTAAAATCTGGAAGCTTGTTCACCAGGGTAAGTTATCTGACACATCCACCACATAAGTGATTCGACTTTTAAGCCTTTAAAGATTACCAAAACGAAAGCACCACAAAAGCTAAAAGAATTACAGCAATCACTCCAAAGAAATGCCAAATAAAATACAAAGTGAAGTAGCTTTCTCGACAATTTTCTTGACATAAATCTGAGTTTGAACACCATCCCCCTAAGAAAATAAAAAACTAAGCTCTGCTTGATTCTCACTCTTRCCCTAACGGAGTCAATTTTCACATTGCAATTATTTCTTACGGAGGTCCCACTGACATTGCAAAGATCTAGCACACAGTCAGAGAGATTACCGTGAGAAGCAGAGTGGAGTGACTCAATCAGCGGAATTTTACATGCTTCCTCCAGGGCCTGGTCAGCACGTGGCACATTGTTACACATATAAGACATTTAAGAGAGCAACAAGCCAGCTGCCAGTTTTCAGCAGTTTGCAATGAGCAGAAGAGGCTGAAACTGGCTGAAGCTTTCATGGACAGGCAGCACCAGTAATATTACAGTATATTATGGAAAAGTTATTCTGAGCAGATCTGCACATTTTAAATATACCCTAAAATATTAAGAAGTCTCTCAATATCTATTTTTAGTGTTAGTAAGATAGCCTGTCACCAAGTTTATTTTGCAGGTTAATGACATTCTCAAGATTATTTCTGATAAATAATATTTACACTGTCTTTTACACAGAGTGCATTTGCTGCATTTGTCACGATCAAATCACTGTGAGAAGTTTTGAGTAAAAAGAATTACACCTGTTACTAGGATCTTCAGGAAACACTATAAAATTCATTTGCATAGTGTTGAAAGCAATATACTTGGTAACATCTCACAACTTCTCACAAGAAATGCTAAACTCAGAATATAAGTGTTACCTGGAGTTAACACCATTCACAGAGGAATAGTATTTGTGGAAAAAAACTGAATAATTTAGACAAATTCAGAATGGCCAGACAGCTGCCATTTGATACAATAGTGCATTGATACAGCATATTTTCAGTCCAAATATGGCAATATAGTACAATCCTAAAAATAAAAGTGAATCCCTTGTGATATCCAGTCCTTTAGCTGTGTTCATTTCCTTTTAGGGCTCAAGTTTCCCACAGGAAAATTATAAAGAGGAGTTTGCCTACAGTGTCCTACATCATGTATGGATAAAGCATAAACAAAAAAATGCATGATGGAAGGTTTTCCTGCTCTTGGCAATTACGTACAAACAAGACTATTTAAAACACTAAAGATAAGAGGAAAAACACCCACCTACTCCAAAACAAACACACCTTTATCAGCACACAGTTACATAAAAGTCATCTGAGACAAGACGTGAAAACATGTGACGTATCATTTATTTCTTAAATGTATTTATGATCCATTCAGACCTTTCAAATAAAGTGTACAAGTGCATTTCAGAATAAAAAACTACACTCTTCACACAGCTCTGTAGAACACTACATTTCATCAAGAATTTAGAAGCAAAAACTTCCTATTAAACCACCCATGCATCCTTTGGCTACAATAATATCACTGATCAACAAGTACTGCTATTCAATTCTGAGCATCCCTTTAAAAAGAAGAAGCATCTTAAAATATGCTACCCCTTCCAAAGACCTCTCTTTAGATAGAGAACGTTAAATAAATTAGCTAGGCTTTTAGGCAAAACAGTAAGGCTATTTAGTACTGTTGATGCATGATCCATATATTTGGAGAACAGGCAATCCTAGGCTAAGCAAAATTTGTCAACAGCCCTTTAAATTTTAGTAGTATCAAGATTACATCAAACCAAAACAAATGACAGACAAAAATGTAACCAGTAGAACAATCACTGAAATATGTGCCGTTCCTCTTAGGATGGGAAGTGTTGATAACAGATTCAGCAAAGTGTTTATAAAATTCGCTAAGAAATACATCGACATTCTTAAAATTACATATTTTACAAAGCCCTAGTGTAAACTGTTTGACTGTACAATTACTGCCATGTTAATTTGGTTGTTTTAAAATACACACACACATATATACATATATATATATGTATGTACATCTACAGCAAAAGGGAAAGAAGCCAAGAGACGTATGACAGCTAGAGTACAGATCATCTCAAAGGGAATAATACATTTGCTTGAGTGTTAACAGCTGATAGTAAAATTAACTCTTGCAGACAATTATGCAAAGATTTAGGATCAGATATTTTTCATACTTCAGTTTATTCTAGTGCCATTTAATATTTGAAAATGTGTAAGTATTATTTTAAATCAGTAGCATTTGTAGGTTTTGGCTCAACTATATTTTTTCCTATTATCAGCCTTAGCTGAAAAATCAGCTACAGAAATGCTTTAAGATAATGGGGTAGAAGTACTCCTCTCCACTGTATTTGAACAGCAATTCTGAGTTGGCACAAAATATACGTTTTTGGAGCCACAACAATCACTGTTCCCCAGCTGTCTTGAATATCAGTCAAAATGCCCATCTTCCCCATCTCCCCCTTCCCTCGCAGGGCACAAAACAGAACAAATCCAGGCAGAGATTAAGACACCATGGGGCCTAGACTGATACTGTAATACTCTACACTGTGTCACAGTTAAAACAGTATTATAGAGTCGTAGAGGTTGGATTGGCTCAAAATTCACCTGTTTGCTTTTCTAATCTGCTTTGGCGGATTTTTTCCATAGTTCTTAACAGCAGGGGTTTCACGCTCAAACCTCTTATCTTTTAATACAAAATGATTTCCAGCATTAAAAGGTGCACAAAATATTACACACACGTACACATTCTTACATGCGATTTTATCTATTCTTGGCCTTTTCACTGACACGCAGGTAAAAAGTACCAGTTGTGATACTACTTGTGTAAGGAACCTGATTGATTCCCAAACAAAATTCCTCCTGACAACCATCAGAGAGATGTCGAACCTCCACAGAACACATTGCAACAACCTGACCAGTGGCTTTTGCTTTGCCAGTTACTGTGAAGGAGGAAGGAGACAGGTAAAAGATGAGGGGAAAAGAGCATCCTTCAAAATAAGATCGCTCCGCTGCACTTTGTGCAGCAAAGCAACCTAAAAGCACACGCATGCACAGCCTCCCATGCTTGCAGTTGAACTGTAAACAGTACGTAAAAAACAATTTGGAAAAGGTACTAATACAGCTCTGAACTCCCTGAAGAAAAGACATACCCACGAGTATTAAGAACAATAAGAAAGCTCATCATTAGCAATTGCAAACTCATTTCCATCCTGTTGCGTTAATTAGAAGAATACAAAATTGAATCTAGTGTTCACATGCTACAACTACAATAGGAACTAGATTTCAAAGGTTACATAGGGAGGGGAACTTATCAGCATAGCGACTTGCAAAGCACTGGGCATTTCTAAAGACATAGTTCTGCAAAGACAATATATGCGTTTGCAGATCCTTCCAGACAGTTCAAAAGTGTGGCTGAGGGCAATTCTGCTTCCTGTTATCTGAAAGGACTAACCGCACCGTTATTTTTAGTAGGTTTTAATGACAACAACTTATCCTCAAGAAATACCTAATCCCTCAAAAACTGAGGTGAAAGATGTATGCACCTTACAGCCCTTAGGGTTTCAGTTCTTTGTACACTAAACATCAATTCCTTTGACAGCATCTACAAAAAATGTTTTTAAAGATGTTTTAACGAAATACTTTTAATACCCAGTAATGCTAAAATTTAAAAATACTTCACAGTGTGGCACTAATGTAATTTCATAAAATTAGCAACTTCAGTTACCTAAAGCTCAAAGCCTTACATTATATTAAAATAGTCCAAAGATTTCACGCACACACAAAAATTCACTAGCACTATAAATATACCTAAGCCACTTTAGTGCAAAGTCTTTTTTTACTTCCCCGACAAATCCCTCTATAGTCTTGCCAGCACATTAAAAACTTCATCCTTTACTAATCTAAATACTGATTTTCAAGGATTCATTTTCAGCTGAAAATCCAGAAGAATTTTTTACAAATTACAATAAAAGTAATGACTTGTTTATTAAGCATTTGATTGCTTGTATCATAGGATCTTTGTAACATATGACTTGCATATGCACAGCAAGATTGGTACGAGTTCATCTTTACAAGGAGATACTCGAATTTATATAACTTTTTAATCACAGGATCTCCACTAATGAACATCAGAGAGAAGCCAAGGCTTTGAATTACAAAATTACTATCCTCATCTTACAAATTCGTAAAAGGAAAGAAGCCAGAACAGGAAGTTCAGATTCCCTTCTCTTTCTCCGACGGCTGAACGGCACCTTCRCACCGTCTCTCGCCCGGGAAACGCTCGGGCACGGCGCTCCTCAGCCCAAGCAGCAGTTGCTATCTTCAAAACATTTTTGTCCATCTAAACCCAGATTCCAAAGACGGCTTCATGCAACGCACCTCTCCTCCGAATTTCTGAGCAGTCCTTAGCAAATAAAGCTCTCGCGTACAAGCTGCGCGCAGGTGACGGTCTTGCACCGACTTGGCCTCCGGGTCTCCCTCCTCGAAGCGGAGACCCGGCAGTTCCTTGGATCACCTCAGTAATCATGACACTTCCCCTCACGTTTTCAGGCCAAAACGAAAAAGACTTTATTAACTTCTGTTTGTCACTTTAAGTAACCACTAATTCACTAGCTAGAGAATCGGTTTTGACTGGGCAGACAGTTAAAGCACACCAGAGGTTGCAAATAAGCATCCAAACGACTCAGATCAGGATGCGAGAACGCGACACGCTAACATTTCCATTAAGTGTTAAAGCTCAGGAGATCTCACCGAGTGTCACACAGGTGCAATCTGCAAGCACGAAGATAGGGGCCCTCGGAAACGTTCCCACGTGGGGCAAGCGCTGAGCGCGGGCAGACCGCGGCTTGCTTGGCGCCTGGCAAGGGAACGAGACCAGAAAGGCGACAGAAGTCAACCTTGAGCGGAGAACCATCAGCAGAGTTGCCTGTATAAGCGGCATTTCGAGCATCGAGAAAACCTCCTTGTGTCACAGAAAACAGTGAAACGCTGGCTAAAACCAACTGCGCTAAACGAGACTATTTATTTCCCTATGGCAAGAACACCCGAGACACCCAACCACTACACCAACGAGCATTCTGCCATTCTACCAGAGGACAGCGAGCTTACGGGAGGCATGCGAGGTGACGCGCAACCACGACGTACCGGCGGCTGCCCCGAGTCTTGGTGCAGCAGCCCTGGGGCAAGGCCCCGCTCCGATCGGACTGAACGGGGTGCCGCCAAGGGAGCCGCACGTTTCCAGGGCCAGCACAGCCCCCTCGCGGGCACGCCTGCACCTTGAGCTGTGACAAATAGCTAATATCAAATATCTATCTAGATATCAAAATATCTAACGATGGGGAGCAAGGAAGAGAGGGCAGGAGCTCTGCAACGAAACGAGAGGCAGAACTAGCATTCGGGATTTACAAGGGATTCCCACGCCGGCAGCGGGGGAACCAGGAGCTCCTCCGCAGTGCAGCACATCAGGAGTAAACAGGGTGAACTCCGTCTTTAAGAACTTGMGTTATAAAGGAAATGACCCAAACCAAATGCTCCATTGTTCTGAAATAACTGCAATTTATATCCAACCAGTGCTAGTGCACAACTGTTCAGCAGGTTTCTCTTGTTCGTTTTAACTGGCCGCAACTTTCAGTTTCTTTTTATAAATACCACTGCATCTAATTTAAAATATACTAAATTTTAATTCTGAAGAGATTTTCTCTTCCAAAAGTATTTTACAGATATAATTTTAGCACTGAATTGTCCGCATTTGCTCATCTGCAAAAAAATGATGTTTTTCCGAAGTGGTAACTCTGCAACGCAAGGGCAATAAGGGAAATAAGACCTTAGAAGCTTTAAGATGTTGGCCTCTAAAAGAGAAGAGAACACCTCCCTCCTGGTGCAAAATGGTCTGTTTTCGGGGCAGGGGATTCTTTTCTAAAGCACTAGCTGGAACCAGGAGCAGAAGTTCTATCAAGTTCTGACGGGAAACAGTATCAGACTGACATGTTTCAGGCTTCCTGACTCCCGAAGGGTCAATACACCTGTTAACATCACACCAGTTGCTAATATCACCAGGAATACATGAAAATCTGCTTATCGATTTTGCATACTGAATGTTTCACACTCCCATTACATGTATGCTTTGGAAGTCTCTTTTTCAGAGCAGAAAAACTGGAATTTACGACTTCCTATAGGAAAAGCCGTAACAGGGGAGAGGAGGGAAGAACAGCTTAGAGCTGCAGCGTGACACTACAGTTTGGAAATTCTCGTCCAAGCCTCTGCTCTAAGAAAGACTCCCCCTAATTTTGTGCTACTCTTAAGCTTCTCTGTGCCTCCGTACTTTGTACCATTTCCTTCTTGTAGAAGACTTATGATAAACACTGGAGATTTGGCGCTCTGACACCCTGAGCTGTGTCAGAATTCCAACCAGCAGAAACAAATTTCTGAATGTGAAGAAGCTTAAAAAAAAAGTACAAAACCCCTAATAGCAAATAAAGACTGCAAAAATTAGTAATATTCAATTTAAAAAAATGACAGTAGACAACAGCAGAACTTTTGTTTCTCACAAAAAGATAATCGTTGAGTTTAAAATATTGTCACTTGAGTTTGAGATTATAAAAATAATATTTCACAGATTTTTTCCCAACTTATTTGTAAAATGACAACATAATCATAGCCTAAACTTCCAGTATTTTTTTTTTAAATCAAGAGTACTGGATGAAGCAAATTATCACATTCTGAAAGGCTGTGCATATAAAAATGTTTTCCCATAGTTTAAAAAAAAAAAAAAAAAGGAAAAGAAAAAAGCAGCCACTGAACTCCATTCTGTAAATTGAACCTTCTAGCAGCTCAATCTGAAAGTGAGGCAGATAACCCTAATAAAAAATAAATTTATAGTCTGAGATGGAATTTCAAAATGAATACATGTAACCATATCACCACACACAATTTCTGCGAAGATCTTATTTGATTTCTGTATCCTCCTCCTCATGGCGTTCATCTACCCAATGGTCTTGATACTAATTTCTAAAGCCCTAGGCACACTCAGATACAAATATGGCCAAGAAAAGATTAGTTTATGTACAATGATGAAAGTCATCCAACTGGAAATTTTGCTGTGTAACAATTCATAGCACAAATTGTGATGAAAACTGTGCACGTACCTCATGTTAACTATATGACAAAATATGTTAAGTGGACTGCTGACTAAACAAGGTAATGGATTTCAAATTTCTTCCACAATTGGCACAGTAAGCAACATTCACCCCTATGCAACTTAACTGCAGACAACAGAGATTCAAATGCATTTATAAATATTTAAAATATCTCATCACATACAAACCTAGAACAACATTAAATTAAATGACAGGAAAAAATGTAATTTAAAGTTTAAGAAATAGATAAATTAACACACACAAAACTAGAAACATTCAACACTAGTCTACCAAGGCAATTTTAAAAAGCGTCTGTAAAAACTGATGCTAGATGAAACTTGAATGCATCAATTGGCTGCAATTCCTCTCCTCTTCATCTCTCAGATCGTTCCAGATTCTGCTTTGCACCTCTCATGGAAATCATCTGAGCTGATGAAGATTTTGAGATGGATATGGCAACTGAACAAGCAAAAGCCTAGCTGTTAGGAACATCATAATGAAACTTAGCTGTAAAGCAACAGCAGCAGCAAACATGTATCTGCATCTGTAAAAAAATACGAAACTAAGTACGACTCTAGGCTTTTAGATGAGGCAGCAACTGCTTCATCTCAAATTAAATGTCTATGCCTTCATTTAGACCTCTTACTTTTTTTTTTCAGTCATTTATAGCATGAATAAAGGGTTTAAATTGTACGTTAGCTTTTGAGAACATGGAAAGTTTAAAAAAATGTATCAACATTTGTCCTCAAACTTCCACTTAAACCTGAAACTGCCATATGATGGGTTTTAGGACCTAGCAGATTTATTTCCTTCTGTTAAATTAAATCAAATGCTATTTTAATGCTAGACTGTATCACTTCAAAGGCTTGGAAATGTTAGCTAAGGTGAAGAGTAGGAGAAAAGCCATAGAGAGTTTACCTGAGAGGCTGTTCCAAAAATACCACAAATGCTTTGATATTAGTGACTAAAGCCCTTAAATTGCTCCCCAAAGCCCACCTATGCCATAATGCCTGCAAAACACTGGAGAACAATTAGCCAGCTGATGTGCTGCGAGTTTATTATACCATGCATAAATGACTCACTACACCCTTACGCTCTGCTCCCCCATGGCTGTCTGTCATATTCAAGTCTTGTCTCTAACCAYAATTCAGAAGAGATCGCTGCTACTATGTGCGTGCAAAGATTACAGAGCAAGCCCTGGCTCTAGACACCGTCTTAATACAGAAGACGGCAAGTAATTTAGCTGTGAAGGCATCAGGATCGAGACAACCATAAAATTCTTAACATTTCAGATGAACTGAGGAAGTTTATCTTGACAGGCTTGGACTACGGATGAAACACTTTGAGAGCAAACCAAGATATGATTTAAACATGCTTTGCAACAGGGCTCTCAAACCCAAACTAGCAGCAGCAGTAGGGTTCTGCCCCATCTTCCCCAGGAACAGGTACATGTGTAGATCCCTGAGGGGAGCAAATGTATATCTGCATTTACTCCTGACAAGTACAAGTCATACCAGGAGTGCTTCATCCAGCTCCTCTCTTTTCTTCCCTGTTTCCTCAATGGCATCCTCACAAAAGTGTAATAGAGCAAATGCGGATGGGAGACAAGGAGGACTAAGAGCGATTTTTGCATGTGCAAACATGGGACATAGAGACAAACTGTCATCCTCCGGGGCAAAGTGTGGAAGATCAGATGCCAGAACTCAAAGCAAATCACAGAGGAGGGTATACGTTTGCTTGTGGGAGGGACAGGGTAGACTACTAGAGAAAGGATGATCCTGGTCTACAACAACAGTGGACCTGAAACCATTAAAAACAAAAAAACCCTACAGTCTTCCCTTTGGCCCAGAGAGTTGCCACAAGCTCTAAAACACTCTTCTTAAATTAATTTTCCCTAAAGATTTTCATCGCCACTATGACTAACAACATATACCAACCGAATGCAAGAGCTCAAAGAATTCCCCAAACTCACCCCATTAAACGCACAGCCTGGAAGCACAATGAAGGAAGTTATGGTTTATAATCTGCTTTCAGAGCAGAGGTGTGCGTTGTGGGAATATCCCTGTACCAAGGACAGAGCTAGAAAAAGAGCGATGCAGATTGTAATCCATTATTACAGGGATACAGGATTCACAAATACTTTTGGTTTCCAATATCTCATTTTATGTGTCCATAGAAAGACAAGGATATTCCTCAAGAAAATGAATCAGTTTGAGGGCCATATTGCATTCTTAACAGCATTACAGTACTCACATATTTCATCTAAGCTAGTTCCACAAAGTTGCGGTCAATGAAACTTTGCTTCTCAGATACTGTACTTCGTTTGACCAGTTTGATACGTGTTTGCCAAAAGGATTTAGCTCCTGCTATATTTGAGCCATCTTTAATCCCATGAAGCCTTAAGAAAAATGTCTCTGATTTAGCTCTGTGCACTTATTCATAACTCAAATACTACAGTTAAATTTACAACATAGTTCCCTTAGCTGTTTAGAAGACAATTGTTTTCTTTCCTTTCCCCTTAAGTTCTAGTATGTAAAATATCAGAAGAATTTAGATTAAAAAAAAAGGGGACGTTATTTTTAAAGTTGTTCTTGAGAAAATTTCCACACACAAAAACGTGGCATTTCTCCACTGTTTTGAGAATAATTTTCACATGTTGGCATCATCCTCAAGTGGCTGCCACAATTCTGGTATCATAAAACAACAAGCATTTTCTCTTAGCTTATCAAAACACATTTTATTTTACTGCTAAATTTGGTCTGATCCAAGTTTTTCGTATCACTTCACAACAAGTAGGAAAACGCAGATGCTGTACTCCGATCACATACAAGCACTCTCCTAGTGAGATGGGGCGCAGAAGCCAGATCAGTCCTAAGCATAGGACTGTTCAGATCACATTACTGCGTTCATGGCTCGTTAAGAGTTGAAGTCCACACTAAAATGTTCACATTATTCACTACTGTTCTAGAAGTCCTGTCTAGGTAGCACTAGAAAACAAACAGTTTGGCCCCTTCTATTATGATGCTGGAACATTGTGTCAATATACTTTGGCATATATTAAAAAAATCCCTGTAATATACCATATACTGTGACATTTCCACTTCAGATCTATCATTTACATGTGAAGCACGAATCTCAAAAGAACCTAGTAAAGCTGTAAGAAAGACTACATTTTGCTGAAGCTCTCAGACACCCACTCCATTCAGTCACACCAGCTGGAGAGGTAAGTGTCAAGATACAGCTTTATTCTTAAAAATGAATACGGAGGTGAAACTCCACAGCCTCCTCCACAGCAATAAATTTTTAAAGTGAAATCACAATGATATGTGCTCCTGATTCTTCTATGTCAGCAGCATTTCTCAGAAACCTTTTTGCAAATCTGGACATCTTAAAATCATATTTAACTTATTTTGCAATTTACAGAATTGTCCCTGCACTTCCCAGTCACATTGATACGCTTCTTAGATGTGACATCCATTGGAAGATCTTTTGCTCCTAGAGGTAGAGGAGTCCTTAGCTACCCTCGGTCTAGCACAAGAGGCACAAATAGCCCCCGAGAGACGCTTAAGCCCCTTCTGAAAGACACTGTTGGAGAGACTGTAAATGACACAGTTGCAGAAACTGTTGCTAATGGCAAGCCAAGTGGTCAAGAAGGACGCAACGCGATTACTATAGACATTGGAGCTCTCCAGCAAAAAATAGATTATATAGGGCAACCAGAGGATGTAGAAGACGCTGGTGATGCGAAAAAGGACCATGGCGTAGCGCTTGTCGGGGCAGGGCTGCGCCTCCCCAGCCTCCCCGTCCTGAGAGCTGAAGCGCACTCGCCTCTCGTTGATCTCCTTGGTGTGCTGCTGGCAGATGCGGAAGATGTTGAAGTAAGTGAAGCAAACGATGAAAGCGGCAGGGGCATAGAGCATCACCACAATGAAGAGAGTAAAATAGGGATCGGTGTTCCAGGAATTGGCACACCATCGAAACACATCCCCATGATATCCAGGCTTGCCCCAGCGAAAGGAGGGTAAGAAGACTAGGCAGGAGTACAGCCAAATTATCAGTATGCAGATTCGAAGCCTCCACGGGGTAACCAGGGTGTTGTAGGTCAGCGGTTTAGTGATGGCAATGTATCTGTCAATACTAATGCACGCCAAAGAGGCCATGGAGACACTCTTGAGCACTGACACCACATAACCAAAGATTTGGCAAACCAGGGACTCACTCAAAACAATAGGATAGTGCAGCAGAGACAGAGAAGGCACCAGACAGCTCACACCTACCAAGAGGTCAGCATACGCCATAGTCTGGATGAAGTAACTGGTGGTGTGGTGGTTCAGTAGAGGTGCACAGTGAAAGACAAATATCACTATAATGTTTCCTGAAATAATCAGCACCATGAGGAACACTATAATAACCACTTCCAAGAGGCAAAAATTGATGGTCTCCAAATAGCTAATGGCCAGGAGACAGAACGGCCGGCCACTCTGGTTGCCAACCAAAGAGGAGTTCATCTTGAGCACTGCAGTGATCTCTCTACTTCATGCTCCTGCCTGCTGCCTGCAGCCACTCCAGGCAGCTGCTGTCATTGCGGCTGCTTCTGTGTGTGTAGCAATGTCAAAACCGGAGCTCGAGTCCCCACGGCTGCTCCAGATGCTGCTGCTGCTGTGCATTGTCTGCAACACAATTCCCCTTTAAATCCGGCTCCCTGCTGCTGCTGCTGCACCGGGACCCAGCAGCAGTCATGTCAGCAACTTCGCACACACACACAGGAGAGGGCTGCTATTAAAGCCCTCCCGAGTCGGCTGCGTCGCTGAGGAGGGATGAGGGACCGGGGGAAAGAGGGAGAAGGAGCCTTCAGCAAGTCGGCGCGAGAGTCCTCCCAAAAGCTGACAGAAGAGAAGGGGAAAGCGTTGTACAGCATCGCCTCCCCCCCCAGCGCTCCTCGCCCCGCGCCACCACCTCCATCGCCATCCTCCCTTCCCCACGCCCTGCTATACGGCTTTTCCCCCCCGCCACCATCCAGCCCCACAGCTCCGCCGTGCCTCCTTTCCCTGCCTTCCTCCATTCCGCCACCATCCTCAGCCTCGGGCAGCCAGCGGCGGAGAGGGGGCTCTGGCAGAAGGGGAGAGCGGGGAGGGAGCAGCC